>NC_044383.1:70885317-71203611 GCF_006542625.1 Nomascus leucogenys | reverse complement strand
CTTTTACATATTTATCACACTGATATATTTTGCTCTGGGTAGTTATCAGACATTGATTAAGTCCATTATAACCTCCTTTGCACACCTTACACTCATCCACACTTTTACAGCCCTGTCTTAATTGTAAATTCTCATGTTCACATTTACCATATCTCCTCAGTATGACTTTTTGGAAAAAATATTTTATGTCTTGCTCTGGGCAAAGGTCTTCAGCAATATGAGAACACATAACTAAAAGAAATAAAAACAACAAATTACTCCACTTACTAGATTCAGGTAAATATTTTTTACAAATCTAACCTATAAAACTGTATACACTACATAAGCAAGATGGCATAGCAAAATACCACAGGCTCTAATTTATTCAAAAACATATAAAATGTAACAAAAATATACTGACCAAAACACATTTTTGGAAAATTTATAAATGAGTTAAGTGGGTGAAGTGCCCCAGGTTAACACAATGTAAAAAGCAACATAGAAGAAAAAGAAAAATCTGTTATATTAACCCAACACAGTACTTCCTTCTCCTCAGTATAACACAGTGCCCTTAGAAGTAAATTGCCAACTCCTTGTTTCTATTTAAAAGACAAGAAAAATATTGGCACACACATTTCTATGTCTGGCTTTTAGGGGTCTTTCAAGACACTGGTTTCATTCTCCCATTAAATAAAATGCTGAAAAAAAAAATAGTATACTTTAGAATGACAATTTGAGACTGCTGAGACCAAAGGTAAATGTTTACAGCCAGCAGAGGGACTGCAGGTACACAGACAGGTAACAGTGTAGCAAGTATTGATAACTGGGAAGAAGTGCAAAAATAAACTTTTGTAAACTAGAAAATAAAACAATTTCAGAAAGACACATTCTAAGAACATGTTTGAAAGGCTCCCAGATGTCTAGCCATGACAACTGGTTTTTAGACTATGCCAGGATAAAGCTACATTGTAAAGATTGTGACAGGTAGCTTTTTTTTTTTTTTGAAATGTCCAAGTCTCAATGATTACAATGTATACAAAATATTAGGGCAAACATGGCCCATCAAACAAATCATGAAAATTTTCAGAAAGCATCATTAAAAAATAAAAATGTATAAATTTTAGAATTTAAAATAAGGTTGAATAACACTCCATGAAGTAAAAGGAGCACAGACAACTACTGAAAGTCAGAAAAAATGAGAAAAACAGCAAAAAATATTAAAAGGATTTTAAAGACATAATTATGGAGGTACATAATACAAAGAGATAACTAACAATTCTAAAGAAAAAAAGATATAAAAAATAAAGAAGTTCAAACAAACAAAAATAACACATACAAGGTATTTATTTAAAAAAACACATATATAAGACAACTTAAAATGTCACAGACAAGAGAATCTCAAGAACTGCAAGATAAAAGTGATGTGTCATTTAAAAGCATAGAGTTACACACTAAACAGTGAGTTTTTCAAAAGAAAATTTTGCAGGCCAGAAGAAAACCGTGTGTATTGTCAAAAGTCCTGAAGAAAAAATGCTGTCAGGTGAAAGAATAATCATCAGCAAAAAGGTTCCTACCAAATAAAAAAAAAAAAAAAAAAAAAAAGACCTTCTAAAATAACCAAATCCTGAGACAGTATATTGGCACTGCATGTGGCCTATATATATCAAAGGATGCTGAAAAAAGTTTCTTCCACTGAAATAATACAATGGCAAGAAAACAACACATAATCATATAAAAATACATGTTTCCTGAGAAACATACATACTAAAAAATAGAATTCCTTAGCATTCCTATAATGGGACAGAAAACATTTATAATTATGCTCTAAAGTTAGAAAAATAATGGCACAGAAATTACTGTGAATATCTGTTAATAAATATACAACATATAATCAGCAATATCAATAACAAAGTTGAGGGCAGATGTAATGAGGAAAAATTTTTGTATATAACTGAAGTTCATTTTCACTAGACTATGTATATACTGCTTTATCTTTTAGAGGTTTTATGTAATCCCTAAGGTACCACAAAGAAGATATCTGTATAGACACCCAAAGAAAATAAGAAAGAAGTGAAACTATATCAATACTAAATGAAACAGACACAACGGAAGACAGAAAGGGAGAAAATGAGGGATAAAGATACAAGAATCAAATAAAATAATTAATAAATAATGGAAGTCTTTGTCTTTTTAGAAAAGTACTTACATTAGGTATAATTAGCTTTCTAGTCAAGAGACATAGTTTCAATAAAGGGGATTCATTAAAAAACAAGGCCCGACTTGCCTTTCTACAACAGTCAGTTTAGAACTAATAATAAAAAAAGCCTGAAAGTGGCAAGATTGATGTAGGCATTTTATCCAAATATTAACCAAATGAGAGCAGAAAAGGTCAAAATAGTATTACACAAGCTACATCTTAAGTCAAAAACTCATATTATATAAAATGTATATGAAGTCAAACTCCAAAAAGACAAAGAAGGACATTAAGCAATAATAGATAGATGGGGAACCTATGAAAAATTTGTATATACTCATGTTTGTGTGTTTGTGTGTGTGTGTGTGTGTGTGTGCATGTGTGTGTGCATCTCACATTAGGGTTGCAAATATGTAAGGTAAATATTAACATAATTGAAGAAACACATAGAAAGCAATATAAATACAGTAGGATATTTCAATACCTCACTTTCTCTGATAATAATAAAACAAGAGATATTAGTAAGGAAACAGTGGACTTGAAGGCAGTATAAAAACAAGTATGTCTAACACAGATAGAGATAAAACTTCTCAACATCAGGAAACACACCCTTTGCAATAGCTCATACAATCTTTTTGATAGACCACTGGTTAGGTCAAAAAATAAATCTTAACAAATGTTTTAAAACTAAAATTTTGAGCCAGCATGGTGGCTCACATCTGTAATCTCAGCACTTTGGGAGCCGAGGAAGGTGGATCACCTGAGGTCAGGAGTTCAAGACCAGCCTGGCCAACATGAAAATACAAAATTAGCCAGGTGTGGTGGTCTCTACTGAAAATAAAAAATTAGCCAGGCTGGTGGTCTCTACTGAAAATACAAAATTAGCCAGGTGTGGTGGTGCATGCCTGTGATCCCAGCTACTTGGGAGGCTGAGGCAGGAGAATCGCTTGGACCCGGGAGGTGGAAGTTGCAGTGAGCAGAAATCGCGCCACTGAACTCCAGCCTGGTGACAGAGCAGGACTCTGTCTCAAAAACAAACAAACAATAACAACAACAAAAATAACCTAAAACTTTGGCCAGGCACAGTGGCTCATGCCTGTAATCCCAGCAGCTTGGGAGGCCGAGGTGGGTGGATCACCTAGGTCAGGAATTTGAAACCAGCCTGGCCAACATGGTGAAACCCTGTCTCTACCAAAAATACAAAAATAACTGGCCTGGTGGCATGCGCCTACAATCCCATATACTCAGCAGGCTAAAGCATGAGAATCACTTGAACCCGGGAGGCAGGAGTTGCAGTGAGCTGAGATCACGCCCCTCACCCCAGCCTGCGCAACAGAGTGAGATTGTCTCTAAAAAAAAAAAAAAAAAAAAAAACCCTAAAATTTTATGGATTACTTCTATGAACAAAATGGAATAAGAATATGAAACAATGGAAAAAAACTGAAAATTTCACAAATATACAGAAATTAAGTGGTACACTCAAGCATGCTCTTGTTCAAAAGTTAATTAATATTGTATAGATGTTTATACTGTTTAATGTAATCTACAAATTTAATGCAATGTTTTTCAAATTTCTCATTGCATTTTTGAAAAAATAGCAATAGCAAACTCAGGAATGCTATTGCAAGAGACAACGAAGTACCCAACAATCTTCAAAAAAAAAGAAACAATGTTGAAGGCATTATAATTCCTTATTTCAAAACAGATTGCAAAGCTACAGAATTAAAACAATTTGGGATGAGTATCAAGCTGAAAGCAAGTCAAATCAAATAGGATGCAACACATAAACTTTCATATATATGGTCATATAAAGAGTCATTTACATACCCATAAGAATTGTAGCATTGTTACTGAAAGCCAATAGTTAAAAACAATGCTAATTTCTGTCACCAAATTATTCAATAGATATAATTTGAAATGTAAAACTACTGGAACATCACTCAGTTTTCTTTTTTTTGAGATGAAGTCTTGCTCTTGTCCCCCAGGCTGGAGTTGGGGGGACAATTTAAGACAGTGTGGAGCAAAATCAAATATGAATCAGCCATACATCTAGTGCCAATATAATTGTCTCTGTGTTTGTCTGCCTTTATAAATATTATCCCTGTGTTTTAAAACTAAAATTTTGAACCAGGCATGGTGGCTTACATCTCAACTCACTGCAACCTCTCAGCTCATTGCAACCTCTGCTTCCCGGGTTCAAGCAACTCTCCTGCCTTGGCCCCCCGAGTAGCTGGGATTACTGGCACCTGCCACCACACCCAGCTAATTTCTGTATTTTTAGTTGAGACAGGGTTTCACCATGTTGGCCAGGCTGGTCTAGAACTCCTGACCTCAGGTGATCCACCCACCTTGGTCTCCAAAGTGTTGGGATTACAGGCGTGAGCTACCGCGCCAGACCACATCACTCAGTTTTCAAAAAGCAGAAAATATTCTAACAACTACACAGATAAATCTTGATGATATTTTGCAAAGTGACATGAGCCAGCCACAAACAGACAGAGATTGCATGAGATATATAAAGAAGTTACACCACTAGGAAGAGAAAACAGAGTGGTGTTTCAAAAGTGCCATAATACTAGAAAAATTGGTAGGTGTATGTGTATTGAGATTTAGCTTTGCAAGATAAAAACGCTTCAGCAATATGTTGCATAACAATGTCAATATAACTAAAGTGAATATTTGAAAATATTTTATTAGAAATTATTATGTGTTTTTGACAAGCAAAAATGAACAATGGTAGCTAGAAGAGAAATTTAGTTATGAGTTTAGTTTTTCGAGATGGAGTTTCACTCTTGTCGCCCAGCTGGAGTGCAATGGAGCGATCTTGGCTCACTGCAATCTCCACCTCCTGGGTTCAAGAGATTCTCCTGCCTTGGCTTCCCAAGTAGCTGGATGACAGGCGCCCACCACCATGCCCTGCTAATTTGTTTGTATTTTTAGTAGAGACGGGGTTTCACCATTTTGGCCAGGCTGGTCTCAAACTGCTGACCTCAGGTGATCCACCCACGTCGGCCTCCCAAAGTGCTGGGATTACAGGCATGAGCCACCACACCCTGCCAGTAGTTTTTAAATTATCTTCAAAGCCAAAAGTATTTCTTTCACAGAAAAATAATATAGATTCATGAATAAACAGGATATGGAAGATTCACAAATAAATAGGATGTTGAAATTAGGAGAATTTTTCTGGCTACTCACCTACACAGGATTAAACAACCGTTCTCAACAAACCTACACGACAAATATACAAGTTATAAAGAAACACAGGGATAATATTTATAAAGGCAGACAAACACAGAGACAATTATATTGGCACTAGATGTATGGCTGATTCATATTTGATTTTGCTCCACACTGTCTTAAATTGTTCAGAACTAAATATTGTCATACACAATTATAATATAAACTGAAAAATCAAAACACAATTAACTGGTATGAGGTGGCATGTTCTAAAATATATAATACAAAAATATAAAATTGCAAAACAAATTTAAAACGTAGAAAGTAATACTTATTGGACAACATCAAGTCAATCAATATATTCATGAACAAAATCTTGGAAGAAGACTATAGGGAAAAAGTAATACAGAGTTTACTTGAAAATGAAAAAGACTAAGTACTTCCCAAATTTTGAGGTAATAAAATAATACCTGACCAATAATACTTGATTTGAAATTATTTTACTTAAAAAAAGATAAAAATAAACACTTTCCAAAATAAAAGGTGAGAGTGTTCATCATGACTAGCAGCACTGTCCTACAAAAAATGCTACATGGTGGTGAGGCACAGTGGCTGATGCCTGTAATCTTACAGTTTTAGGAGGCCCAGGCAGTCACATCACTTGGGACCAGGAGTTCAAAAACATCCCGAAGAACATGGTGAGACTTTGCATATAAAAACAAAGAAATGCTATAACTAGTCCATTATGTTGAAAAATAAAATTCGCACAGCATCATTTGACTATGTAAATATAAAGCTCTCTATTAAATGTAAATATACAGACACACATAGAATCCTTTACTATTATAATGATGGTGCATAAAATCCCTAAATTTCTTCTATAGAATATGAAAAACAAAATATAAATCTGCATAAATCTGTGATTAGATATAATTTGTAATATTAATAACAGAAATGTAGAGGTAGTATTTGTATTCAGTTGAAGTTGTTATGAGATTAAAATATATTGTTTTAACTTTAAGATGCTTTATGTAATCTTCATTTTTCAAGATGATTATGAAGATATTTATAGAAAGTATGCTAAACAAATAGAAAAATAAGGCATGTCACTATAAAATTAAACAAAATTTAAGGTGGTAAAATAGGAAATGAGAAAAAACATATCTATAAGAGCACATAAAACAATAATAATAAAACTGGTAATAGAAACATTTCTTTAAGCAATTATTTTAAATACAAATTAATTAAACTATTTAATTTTAAAAAATGTAATCCCAGGACTTTGGGAGGCCAGAGTGGGCAACACGGCAAAACTGTGTCTCTACAAAAAAATACAAAAAAAACTAGCTGGGTGTGATGCCATACACTTGTAACCCAGCTGCTTGAGAGGCTGAAATGAGAGGATCATCTGAGTTTGGGAGGTTGAAGCTGCTGTGAGCCATGCTCAAACCACTGCAAACCAGCCTGGCTGACAGAGTGAGAACCTATCTCAAAAATAAAATATTAAATAAATTATATTTTAAAAATTAAATGCCTAATTGGCTTAAGAAAAACAGCATACAATATGCTGCATACAAGAGATTCATTTTAGAATTTAGTGAAATAGGCTGAAAGTAACAGAATGAAAAAAAATCTATGTTCCATGCAAATAGTAACTACAATTGGGTGAGGTAGTCATAATTACAGTAGACATAATATGTCCTAAGTACTAGCATGAGACAAAGATTGATATTATATAATGGTAAAATGGGTCAATTTAACTGGTATCTATCAATATGTATATAGCGATACATATACCTACAGATATGTGTATATATAACATATATATGTACACATACAGATATATATATAGGGCCAGGCATGGTGGCTCATGCCTTTAATCCCAGAACTTTTGGAGGCCGAGGCAGGTGGATGAAGAGGTCAGGAGTTTGAGACCATCCTGGTTAACATGGTGAAACCCGGACTTTACTAAAAATACAAAAATCAGCCGAGCATGGTGTCATGTGCCTTATAGTCCCAGCAACTCGGGAGGCTGAGGTGGAAGAATCGTTTGAACCTGGGAGACAGAGGTTGCAGTCAGCTGAGATCATGCCACTGCACTCCAGCCTGGGCAACAAAGCAAGACTCTGTCTCAAAAAAAAAAAAGTTTATATAGAGATATAATTAATATAGTATTTAATAAAATACTTATCTAGCTATATGTATACATATATATAATATCAGGGCTCCAAAATATATAAAGCAAATATCAACAAATTGAAGCAGGAAATACATAGCAACATAGTTGTAGACATCAAGACCTCATTTTCAATAATAAATAGAAAATTCAGATAAAATAGCAATAATAAAACAGATAACTTAGAAAACATTATAGACTATAAATTATTTTGAATATACAGGAAGCCCGATAGTAGATAATTTATAAAAAAAAAGATTTGGCTCACAGTTTGGCAGACTGTACAAGAAGTGTGTGCCAACATCTGCTTCTGGTGAGGGTCTCAAAAAGCTTACAATCATGGTGGAAGGCCAAGAGTAACTGGTAACTGGACATACCACATGGTAACAGACAGCAAGTGTGAGGTGAAGGAGCCAGGTTCTTTTAATGAGCCAGCTCTCTTTTGAATTAATGGAGTGTAAAATTTTGATTACAAAGAGGATGGTGCCAACCCATGAACAAGGAATTTTTCCTCACAAACAAAACACCTCCCACTGGTCTTACATCCAACATTGAGAATTACATGGCAACATGAAGTCCTCATGCCTATAACCCCAACACTTTGGAAGAACAAAGTGAGAGGCTCTCTTGGGGCCAGAAGTTTGAGACCAGGCTGGGCAACATAGTGAGACCCTGTTCCTACAAATAATAAAAAAAATTAGCTAGACATGGTAGTGCATGTCTATATTCCCAGCTACTAGGGATGCTGAGGTGACAGGATCACTTGAGCCCAGGAGGTAGAGGTGACAGTGAGCCAAAATCATGCCACTGCACTCCAGCCTGGGTGACAGAGTAAGATCCTGTCTAAAAACAACAATAAATACATTTAAGTATACCAAAATTATGCACTGTGTGTTTTCTGACCACAACTGAATGAAACAAGGAATTAAAAGCAAAAGTAAAACTGGCAAATCCAAAAGTACATAAAACTAAATATATAAAACTCTTCAACATATTCTTGCTCGGGGGCCCAAAATTTAATTTTTCAAAGGTGTCAATACAACCTACAGTTGTGAACAAATTTAATATAATCATTATAACAATCTCAATAGCACAGTTTTTAACAGAAATAATACGGTTTGGCTGTGTCCCTACCCAAATCTCATCTTGAATTGTAGCTCCCATAATTCCCATGTGTCACGAGAGAGACAGGGAGAGGTAATTAAATCATGAAAGTGGGTCTTTCCTGTGCTGTTCTTGTGATGGTGAATAAGTTCCAGGAGATCTGATGGGTTTATAGAGCAGAGTTCCTCTGCTAACGCCCTCTTGCCTTCCACCATGTAAGACGTGACTTGCTCCTCCTTTGCCTTGTGCCATGATTGTGAAGCCTCCCCAGCCATGTGGAAGTGTGTGCCAATTAAACCTCTTTTCTTTATAAATTACCCAGTCTTGGGTATGTTCTTATTAGTAGCATGAGAACAGACCAACCAATACAAGAAATCTTGTGTAAAAGTTTAAACCTTGATTACAACTATAGCCAGAAACCCATGAAAAAGAACAAGGAGGCATTATACTTTCTGATTTCAAAATATACTAGAAGCTAAAATAAAAACGATGTGGTACTCAAACAAAGACAGATAAACAGATGAAAGAACAGAACAGAGAGTGAAGAAATGAAACCCCCTTTAAAAGATCAAATGATCTTCCACAAAGTTGCCATGAGCACACAATAGAGAAAAGATAATCTCTTCAAAAAGTAATGTTGAAAACTGGATACCAGCTGGGTGCGGTGGTGGCTCACGCCTGTAATCCCAGCATTTTGGGAAGCCAAGGCGGGTAGATCACCAGAACAGCCTGACCAACAGGGAAAAACCCCATCTCTACTAAAAATACAAAATTAGCAGGGCGTGGTGGCACATGCCTGTAATCCCAGCTACTCAACAGGCTGAGGCAGGAGAATCACTTGAACCCAGGAGGCGGAGCCTACAGTGAGCAGAGATTGCACCATTGCACTCCAGCCTGGGCAACAAGAGTGAAACTCCGTATCAAAAAAAAAAAAAAAAAAAAGAAGCAAGAAAACTGGATATCAACAGTGATAAAGCTGGATTATTTCCTTGAACCATATATGAAAAATATTTTAAATAAAATACCCAGACATAAAAAATAACTAACCAATTTTTTAGAAATATAGAAGAAAAACATGACATTGGTCTTAGCAACATTTTTTCAGATACATTAAATGCATCAGCAACAAAGAAAATAACAGAAAAATTTAACTGTACTATCCTTCAAAATTTTGCACCCAAATAAAATATTCAACAGAGTGACAATGCCTTATAAAAAATGTGTGAAAATATTTGCAAATCACATGATAGGAGTTAATATTCAGAATATATAAACAAGTCTTAAAACTAAACAATATAGTTGAGTAAGTTGATTTAGAAATGGTCAAATAATTGAACAAAATTCTTATCAACAATATACACAAATAAGAAAATGCATTTAAAAGAAAATGCAAAATAACTATTTTGTAGAGAATTGCATAAAAATCACAAAAAACAAAATCACCTCTCACTCATTAGAATGGTCACTATAAATTTTTTTTTTTTTTTTTTTGAGATGGAGTCTCCCTCTTTTGCCCAGGCTGGAGTGCAGTGGCGAGATCTCAGTTCACTGCAACCTTCGCCTCCCGGGTACAAGCAATTCTCCTGCTTCAGCCTCCTGAGTAGCTGGGACTACAGGCGCCCGCCACCACGCCCAGCTAATTTTTTTTTTTTTTGTATTTATTTTTAGTAGAGACGGGGTTTCTCCATATTGGCCAGTCCGGTCTCAAACTCCTGCCCTTGTGATTCGCCCACCACGGCCTCCCAAAGAGCTAGGAATACAAGCATGAGCCACCATGCCTGGCCTAGAATGGCCACTATAATTTTTTAAAAAAACACCAAATCTGTTGATGATGCAGTGAAAATGAAACCCATGTTGATTGTTGGTGAAAATCAGGAGCATAGCCATTATTTATTTATTTATTTTTTTGAGACGGAGTCTTGCTCTGTCACCCAGGCTGGAGTGCAGTGGCGCAATCTCGGCTCACTGCAAGCTCCACCTCCCAGGTTCACGCCATTCTCCTGCCTCAGCCTCCTGAGTAGCTGGGACTACAGGCGCCTGCCACCACGCCCGGCTAATTTTTTGTATTTTTAGTAGAGACGGGGTTTCACCGTGTTAGCCAGGATGGTCTCGATCTCCTGACCTCGTGATCCGCCCGCCTCGGCCTCCCAAAGTGCTAGGATTACAGGCATGAGCCACCACGCCCAGCCTTTTATTTTAAAATGCTATAAATGTACTTCAAATAATAAAAAATAAAATTATCATAAAATACAGCAATCTCATTTATGAATCTGTATCTATAATATGCAACACATGACCTGGAAGACATATTTGAGCAGTCATGTTTATTGTATTAGTATTCACAAAAGTCAAAAGGCTGAAGCAACCCAAATGTCTTTTAATTTGGAAACACATTGAAAAATGTAATACATAAATACAGTGAAATATTATTCAGCCTCATGAAATCTTGTCACATTTAAAGATAAACTGAGAATATTATGTCACCTGAAATAAGCCAGTAACAAAATAATGAATACTATATAATTCCACTAATATGAGATATTTTAAGTATTCACACTCATAAAAACAGAAAGAGAAAACGTTATTTGTCGAGGGCTGGAGAGAGGGTAAAATGGGTTGTTGTTATTTAATGGGTATTGAGTTTTAGTCTTAAAAGATGGAAAATTTCTGGAAGTCTATTGTATAACAATGTGAATGTACTTAACATGCCTGAAATGCATACCATTTTTTTGAAACAGGATCTTACTCTGTCACCCAAGCTGGATGGCAGTGGCACAACTATGACTCACTGCAGCCTCAAACTCCCAGGCTCAAGTAATCCTCCCCACCCAATCTCCCAAATAGCTAGGACCACAGGTGCATACCACCATGCCTGGCTATTAAAACATTTTTTGTGTGTGGAGAGGGGAATTTATATGCTGCCCAGGCTAGTCTCAACATTTTGGGCTCAAGCGATCCTTCTGTCTTGGTCTCCCAAAATCCTAGTATTATAGATGTGAGCCACCACCATGCCTAGGCCTGAAATGTACACTTAAACGGATTAAAGATGGTAAATTTTAGGACAGGCGCGGTGGCTCGTACCATAATCCCAGCATATTGGGAGGCCAAGGCGGGCAGATTGCTTTAGATCAGGAGTTCGAGACCAGCCTAGCCAACGTGGTGAAACCCCATCTCTACTAAAAATACAAAAATTAGCTGCTCGTGGTTGTCTATGTCTGTAATCCCAGCTACTCGGGAGGCTGAGGCAGGGGAATTGCTTGAACCCAGGAGGCAAAGGTTGCAGTGAGCCGAGGTTATGCCACTGCACTCCAGCCTGGGCAACAGAGCAAGATTCCATCTCAAAAAAAGATGGTAAGTTTTATGTTATCTGTTTTTACAATAATAAATGTTTTAAGAGAAAAACTGAAAAAAATGCACAATTATAAATCCTTTCAAAAATTACCTTCAAATCACAAGAGTGTTTCTCTCACACACACACAAAAAATATATTCATTATTAAACACATGGTGAAAATAAGACTATTTCCCTGATTACTCACTTAGACAAAACAACCACTAAAAATCAGCTAAAAACATATACATGATAAGTGATAACCAAAACTGGGATATTTATAGATAAACACATACACATGTATAATCTGATAATGATAGACATATGAATGGTTTATCTCTTTTTTTTTCCCCTCGAGATGAAGTCTTGCTCTGTCGCCCAAGCCAGAATGCAATGGCATGATCTCGGCTCACTGAAACCTCCACCTCCTGGGTTCAAGTGATTCTCCTGCCTCAGCCCCCCAAGTAGCTGGGATTACAGGCGCACACCACCACGCCCAGCTAATTTTTTGTATTTTTAGTAGAGACGGGGTTTCACCATGTTGTCCAGGCTGGTCTCGAACTCCTGACCTCAGGTGATCCACCTGCCTCGGCCTCCCAAAGTGCTGGGATTACAGGTGAGAGCCACTGCGCCCAGCCTGGATGGTTTATCTCTTAATTCAAGCCCATATTGACTTAAAGTGTACAAACAAAATTGCAAATTATCTAAAATTATAGTACATAAGTAAAACAAAAAAAATCACAATGAACTGATGTTAAGAAGCCTACACTGAAAAAAACACACTAACATGGAATTGCAAAACAATAATAAGTAAAATGTTTACTCATATAATCTGGTATGCAACATTGATGTACAATTAAAAAAATTCTCTAGATAACTACAATATTTGACTGTAACTGTGTACTCAGGGAAGGCAGGTATTTTGAATCATTGACAGGCACTGTGTGGCAGTAAAATTTTACAGAAAATGCAGAATAATCATAAACAAGATTTTAATGAGAAACATTTAATAAATAAGCATTTAAAATAAACTAGAAGGCCGGGCGTGGTGGCTCACGCTTGTAATCCCAGCACTTTGGGAGGCCGAGGCAGGCGGATCATGAGGTCAGGAGATCGAGACCACGATGAAACCCCGTCTCTACTAAAAATACAAAAAATTAGCCGGGCGTGGTGGCGGGCGCCTGTAGTCCCAGCCACTCGGAGAGGCTGAGGCAGGAGAATGGCGTGAACCCGGGAGGCGGAGCCTGCAGTGAGCTGAGATCGCGCCACTGCACTCCAGCCTGGGCGACAGAGCGAGACTCTGTCTCAAAAAAAAACAAAAAAAAAAAACTAGAGATAATTTTTATGTTTTAATTGTATGCTATTCTTTCACAAAATGAAACTGCTGTAATCCAACTTTAGAAGCAAAGAATAGCCTTACATTGGTGAAATATACATGTAATTTAATATATGTATTTATTATTATTTATTTTGTATATATAATTTGATATATATATAGCAGAATATGGTTAGAGTCTGTTATATAAAACAAATATTTACGAATAAATTATGTTATTGTTTAGATATAGGCTAGAGAAAGTGGGTGAAAAGCTTATAATTCCTTTTTGCCTGGAGCAAACAAATTTATAAGTAACTATATTAGTAAATATGGAGGGCCTACTAATGATCTAATTTACTTCAAACATAACATGTAAATTCTAGCTTATTGCTCTGAAATGTCTGAATCTAAAATTACAGGCACATTTGAAATAGAAATTAGAAATTAAAAACTTATAGAAAGGGTGACATTAATAAGATAGAGAAATAAAAGGTGCCCTATTTGTCTATTCCTCCACAGTAAGAAAATTTGTTGGCCATCCCTGACAAAAATACCTTTATGAGAGTACCAGGCCTCATGGCTCAAACCCGTAATGACAGCTACATGATATATTAAGGTTGGAGAATTGCTTCAGGCCAAGATTTCAAGACCAGCCTGGGTTATGTAGCAAGACCCCATCTCCAAAATAAGTGCTTTTAAGAGATCTTTAAGGTCAAGGGATGAAGTTGTGAAATTCTGCTAAAGCCAGAGATTGAGGGGTGTTCTCTTCAGAAAGCAGGCTCTCATTCCGGTGGCAAACTACAGGACCCCTGGTCTTGGCTATAGGACAGGAAATGGCCAACCCACCTTGGTCCCACTGAGAATTCTGAATTTACTCTGTAATTATTTCAAAATCCTTTCAGCCACAGTCTGAGAGAGGTTCTTTACTTTCATAGGCCTGGAGGAAGACACCCGTTTATAGCCATGCAGGCAGGCCTGCAGATCCTGGCTTTTAATGTGGTGCCTGAAGCAGTTCAAAGTCTCAGTTCCAGCTTCCTGGGCCACAGTTTATGGCCAGTTCTCTTTACCTAGAAACCAACACAGTGTGACCCGAGGAAATCCTCTGTGGTACTCAGCAAAAGCCGTACTCATTTACATCCCGATTTAAGGTACATTATATACAGACCCTACTGCAAAAACCTGCCCTAGTGTCTGCCCTACAGAGCAAAGTCTTGAAGGATATCCAATGTGTACAAAAATAATATGGGAATTACAACTATCCAAGCCCCTTGTAACAAGCCAACTAAAGGTGGACCCTAGTGCAGACCCAGCAATCTTGTGACCAAGCTACAACCCCTCTCCAACACAAACCCAGAGGGAATCCCATCACCCTGGGGGCCCAATGGAAGAAGATCTTTACCTCCTGAAACTAGTTTATAGAAACTTGAAGAGGTATTTGCTCCTTCAAATTCACAGACACCAAATGCAAAATTATATTGTGCACCTTGTCAATGCTTCTATTTTAACATAGCATTGAAGTATATGGCAGAATAATTAGTCAAAACAATTTTCAAAAAGCCATTGAAACTGAAGACAAATAAAAATTTGCTTTTTGTAGATTACAACTTATATATAGAAAACCGTAAGCAGTGCATTAAAACTTGTCTAAGTTAATAAATAAACTCAGTAAATTAGCAAAATATAAAATTAACATACAAGTATAAGTTATGGTTCCATACACTTAAAACAAACTATCTGGTAAAATAGACAAAAAAAAAATCTTATTTACAATAGCATTAAAATAATAAATTTCTGGCCGGGCGCGGTGCTCACGCCTGTAAACCCAACACTTTGGGAGGCTGATGAGGGCAGATCATCTGAGGTCAGGAGTTCGAGACCAGCCTGGCAAATATGGTGAAACCCCATGTCTACTAAAAATACAAAAATTAGCCAGGCATGGTGGCGAGTGCCTGTAATCCCTGCTACTTGAAAGGCTGAGGTAGGAGAATCGCTTGAACCCGGGAGGTGGAGTTTACAGTGAGCTGAGACTGCACCATTGCACTTCAGTCTGGGCAAGAAGAGTGAAACTCCATCTCAAAATAAATAAATAAATAAATAAATTTCTGAGATCAAATTTGACCAAGGAGATAAAAACTCTTTACACTGAAAGATATAAGATAGCTAGGAAAAGAAATAGAGAAGACAAAAATAAATTTAAAAATGTTTTATGTCCATGAGTTGAAAGAATATAGATTCAATAAATATAGGTTCAATAAGCTCCCTATAAAAATTCCAGTGGCAAGTTTTTTTCACAGTAATGGAAAATACAAGACTAAAGATTACATGAAACTACAATAAACTTTGAATAGCCAAAGCAATCTTGAGGAAAAACAAAAAGCAGAATGACATCATATTTTATAATTCCAAACTATCTCTCAAAAATATACTAAAGAAAAAGGATGAAATGTGCAGAAAAATTAAAAAATTCAATGGAACAGAAACCACTACTCTATTCATATCAGACACAATGCAAAAAAAGAACTTAAGAAATAGCTTAGGCAGGGCGTGGTGGCTCACGCCTGTAATCCCAGCACTTTGGGAGGCTAAGGCGGGTGGATCACGAGGTCAGGAGATCGAGACCATCCTGGCTAACATGGTGAAACCCCGTCTCTACTAAAAATACAAAAAATCAGCTGGGCGTGGTGGCGGGCGCCTGTAGTCCCAGCTACTCAGGAGGCTGAGGCAGGAGAATGGCGTGAACCCGGCAGGCGGAGCTTGCAATGAGCCGAGATCGTGCCACTGCACTCCAGCCTGGGCGACAGAGCGAGACTCTGCCTCAAAAAAAAAAAAAAAAAAAAAAAAGAAATAGCTTAACACAGAATTTTTGAAAATTATGCAGATATTTGTATGTCCCTGAAAACAATGAAAAAGCAGTCAGACTGAGCAGTCTCTTATATGCCATGAGGACTTTGGCTGTCACTGTAAACTTAAAGGAAAATGACTGAAAGTAACGTAGAATCTTTAGAGAATTTAAAAGCATAAGACAGAAAAGAAAAAAAAAAAATACAAACTCAGGCTTCCAGAAACTATATCCTTTGGAACACACCTTCCCAAATGACATTTTAAGGACTTGCTTTCTCCTTGACCTTTGGATCTTTCATCTGTGTCATCTGTTGTATTCACTCTCACCTACCTGGGGGTTTGGCTACCATCTCATGTCTCTTCATATTCCAGGGCTCTTTTCCTTGCTTCAGACAGGTGATCAGGTCTCGCTTAGAGACAGCAATACCTGTTTTTTAAAAATAAGTAACATGCATCTTGCTCATATTCTCCAATTACCAACTTAGTAATGTGCTCAATAAAGAGAATGGAATACAATATTCTCATACATTTATCCAAAAATACTAATTTATAACAGAAATTTCTAAATATTTAGAAAATACTGTATATTTGTAGGTTCTTAATTCACTACCCAGTACTACTGAATAAAAAAATTGGTGGTAGCAATTAGATTTTAAGGTGTGGGCAACAATATTTGACACCACTAAATTTCTGGAATTACCACTATTCTAGAGTGAGGGATACAGATCAGCTCAACAATGTGGAAAGTTCAGTTCAAGGTGAAACATGTTGAAGAAATTTTTTTTTCTACACTGACAAATCCTTATGATTTTCTTGAAAACAGGGATATGAAACTCATTTATGCAAAGCATAATTATCAAAATTACCAAATTACCAAAAAACATTCTACAAAAAAAACAAACAAAAAACAAAAATAAAGCCTTTGGAGTATATTAGGAATTGAGTTTTGAAGTTATCCTCACCCAGGAAGACCAGGTTTCTGTAGTTCTCTAACATCACATCGCTATATAAATTCTGCTGAACAATGTCCAGGCATTGCCACTCCTCCAGAGAGAATTCTACAGTTACATCCCTAATTGTCAGTGGTCCCTGAAAAACACACAAACACAGACACACATATATTTACCAAGTGGTCATGGACAGAATTTTTAATGTCACTCAAGGTGTAATTAGAGAGTAGAGAGAACAGGTTCTGCCTTATTGGAGTGACCAAAATTATCCAAGAAAATATTTTTTTAACACGGAAATATTCCCTAATATATTCTTTGACTCTAAAAAACACACCCCCATACACATTTACCAAGTGGCCAGGGCAGAATTTTTAATGTGTCTCAAGGTCAAATGAGAGAGTAGAGAACTGGTTCTGACTTATAGAAAGTCTGTTTCTGAATTTTTTTGTTTGTTTTGAGTTTCTGTATTTCTAACAAGTTCGCCAGTAATGCCAATGTTTTTGGCCCAAGAAGAATATTTTGTCAAACATCCACTAAGTAAAAGAGCCTGTGTTTTTCCTAGTATTGTGGACTGTAAAAAAAAAGATGACAGTTTTTACTTTCCAAAGACAGATATATGCAAATAAAACCTAAGAAAGAGGGGCAGCTATCAGATAAAACGTGATGGTTTATGCACATCCGCTGCATAAAAATAATTTATAATGAAAAGAAAAATAATTAGCTTTCTAGTAAAAAAATCTGTAGGAGACCTCCTTACCCAAGTGAATCATTACTATTACTTGCACTAGGACAAATTTTTATGATGTGCTGATGCACAAAAGAAGGACACAGCATCACCACTCTGACATTTTCTCCCAGAAGTAAATTGTAGTCCGAATTCAACCATAAAGAACCATCAGTTTTATACCAAGTTCAAGATAGAAATATCTCCCATGTTCTGTAATTTTTAATAGTGATTTTAAGTAGTCTTTCTTTAGTACCCTAGAGAGCAAGTATTTCCTCATATTTTTTTCAGGACTTTCTGGGTAATAAATGCCATCCTCTTTAAATAAACACTTTCTTAATCCTGCTCTCTATAGAGTTAATTAAGAACACAGATGGAACCTCAACATTGCAAGTTTTCCATCTTTTTTAAGAACCCCTTTCTTCTTCCAATAGGAATCTTGAGTATTCACACCTTCCCAGCCACAAAGGGAACATTTTTAATACAGCAGATTATAAATCATGAAGAAAATTCTGCATGGCATAGAAGGAGCCATGATGTAGAAGGCTCTGGTATATGGGAAAAAACATATTTTTCAGAGACCTTTGACTATTATAAGAATTTTTTAAAGTAGTTAAGACAAACTCACTAGGGAGGAAAAACACCAGTAGAGAAGTAAAGGTTTGCACGTAAAAATGCATGGCATTTCAGAAGGCAGAGTGGACACAGCTCTTAATATGAGACATGTTTAGCTGAAAAAAAAAAAGCCATTTTTTCCTCCTTCTCCTCTGGAATTCCTGCTCAGATGAAATTTTCTGCACAAATTACACCTGCATCTTGAGAATATGCCTTTAAAGGTGTCAGCACCACCCATTTACCTGCTACCACCACACCCACAGGCAGAAGAACCAAGACCTGCAGAAGCATTCCATCCATTTCTGTCCTTTATACTAGTAGATATTCAGGAACAATGAGCTTCTCTATGAAAATAAAAATATAAATTTCTTCTTTTCTGTCCTCAGATGCCCTCCTCTGCCACAGACACCAGCAATTTCTGCCACAGTAATGGTAATATGGGCCACACTGCCTTATCTCTCCCAAACCCAAACAGAACAGGCCCTGTGACCACCCTTTAGTGCAAAGGTTTCTACCTTAACTCTCATGAATGCCTTGAACACTTCATTGTTGATTCTGGCCTCACGTTGGAATTATACGAGGTACTTAACCAAAATAACATATATGTTTCCACCTAAAACAATAAACAAAACCTGTGGGAAAAGCTCAATTAAGGATTTTTCTGCAAATTGGCCATGTAATCCTAATTAGAGGTCTGGGCTTATAACCACTTAGCTAAGCATTTAATCTCAAGCTTTAATGAACTTACAAATCACTTAGTAATTTTGGGCCCACTCTATGTAATGTGATGCTGCAGGTTTGAAAAGGGTCCAAAATGAATGTTTTAAACAAGTCCCCTATCAATGTTGATGTTGCTCCCCCCGGGCTCAAGGATCAGCATTAGTTAGAGAAAGCAGGCACAGCACAGAGTTCCTTACACTCAGCACTCGTCACAAATACTTCTAGGGCAAATGAAGACAACCACTCTCCATCCTAAAGTATCATATTCTTTGCTGGCTCTGTATACAGAGGAAATAGAAAACAGCCATGTCTGAATAAGTCTGCATTTAAATAACATGTACAAGTGTACTGACGGAAATGTTTATTAAACATTGTGCTCTATGTGCTCAAGAGGATGTTACGGAGCACTGTGCTGGGAATAACACATTATGTGACTTAATCCTCATAACACCCTTGGGAATTGGTACTAAGTGTTTAACAATTCCCAGGATTTAGATAAAGGGCACAGCATTTTAATTTTTATAGTTTCTCTGTCATTAATTTTTTATAAAATGTATAGAATAAAGCTAAATAGATAGATGAGAGGGATAAAGGAAAAACAATGTATTTTATTTTTATTGTGTTTATATTTAATTTTTTGTGACTTGTGGAGCAACTAATGATTTGTAAGATTAGAAAACAAGTTCCTAAATGGAATCTCTCTGCAAGCACTGGTTTTAATAAAAAAATTTAAAAGACCCTAAAATACATACTTGATTATTCCCATGTATCTGCTTTTGGATTTCAGAAAATTGTGAGCACCACTTCTAGAAAGACAGCAGGATTCACCAACCAAAACTCGGATCTTATTAAATCAGTTATCTGAGGCAAGGCTCCAGGGTGCGGACAGGACTAAATAAAGCCCCCAAGTAGGAGATGAACAGAACTGGAGCAGGGAGTGGAGCCTATGTAGAATTTGTCCTCTGTGCCACTGGGGTACTTCCAGTTCTGTTTCCTAAGCTTACCTAAGAAAAACGAATCCCAGAGTTCACGTAACTTTAATCTTTTTTAGCTACTGCCCTGTCAATTTCATAATATATACTAATAATCCATTTAAACAAATATCTTAAGGATATCTAGAATAATTTTATTAGAAGATAATGTGTATTCTTAACAAAATAAAAGAAATAAAAATAATAACAATTCTTCTGTCCATAAACATCCCTTCAGGTGATGACATCAGAAGTCACAACAATTTTTTTTTTTTTTAAAGACAGAGTCTTGCCCTGATGTCCAGGCTGGAGTGCAATCACTCAGTCACTCAACCACGGCTCACTGCAACCTCCACCTCCCGGGTTCAGGCGATTCTCCTGCTTCAGCCTCCCAAGTAGCTGGGATTACAGGCACCCACCACCATGCCAAGCTAACTTTTTATTTTTTTAATAGAGATGGGGTTTCACCATGTTGGCCAGGCTGGTCTTGATCTCCTGCCCTCGTGATCCACCCACCTCAGCCTCCCAAAGTGCTGGGATTACAGGTGTGAGCCAGCACACCTGGCCTAATATTGTTTATTTTTTATTTGGGTTACTGACGGCTCAAATAAACCCCAAGTTTCTTTGCACAAATCTATTATATCAACCATATGATGCTTAATTCATCGTTTATCCAGTTGCTAGTCTGAACTAAAAGTTCATGGATGGTAGGGACCATGACTGCTACATCTATTATTCTAATGGCCATATGAGATGGAAGCATTTAGTTTATCTGTTCGAATCTCCAGAACTTCTTTTCCTCCAAGTACCAGGAATCTGAAGAAACTGTCATCTGGGTACCAACCAAAGACATCTCTTGAATGAGGGAAGGATGACCCATTTCTCTTACACTGAGACAGAAGCAGAGTTAACCACTCTTGTCAGTCTGACAATTCTGCTCTGGAAATCCTCAAATGTCTCAAAGACACCTAGGTGATTCCGAGAGGATTCCCAGTGACCGTGCGCTGATGGCCCAGTTGTAAACCAGACAGAAGAGATTTAGGCTGATTCTAAATAGAAAATGGAACTGCCCTGGTAAAGATCCAGAACCTGGATCACCTGTCCTGATTTGCTAGCTTTTGGGTAAGAGGAAGGACAAAAATGTTCTACTCCAGTATCACATTTTAGGAGTAGATATAGTTGCAGTCATGGCTCTGGATACTTTTTAGCCTTGATCTCTCACTCCTAAAATGCTTCTTTTTACTTACAGTTTCTGCTTTCAGATTCTATTTACAACGGGATCCTCTCATGTAACTGTAGCAGGTCACTGGACAAGACTTTAAAAGCTCGAAGAGCCACACTATCAAAGGGGGGCTTTAAGATGTGTATGTTGACATCTCACAATGCAGAAAATTCCTCCTATTGGTTTTCATTACCTTCTTAATCTAAAACCTGGCCCTGTCTTGTGAATCTCAGGCAGAGGTCAGCTCTTATGTGCAGATTCTTGGTCAGATCATTCTTGGGTGTTACAGCAAGTGGAGTACAATCAAAGAGAGATGTTCTCCTAGAGGCTGTTCTAGCACATCCTAAGTAATATGTCTGCCTAAAAAGAAAAACCTGAGGCAACATGGATAGAAGTAGACAGTTTATTTGTTCCACCTTTGAGGACTGTAACCTGGGAGCAAAGATTCAAGTTGCCTGGAATCTACACTTTGATTAGCAGCAGTGACAAGTGGATTTGTAAAGGCAAAAAAATAAAAAAAAAAAAAAAAAAGAGGGACAGAAAGTGGGATGGTACAAAAATGTGTGTTAGTAACAAACAATTTTGGGAGTGAGAGATCAAGGCAACAAAGTATCTAGAGTCATAACCACAACCATACCTTCCTTTCTTATTTATTTACAGAAATAACATTGACTATTGATTGGATATACATCAGTAAGGTTTACAGCTTAAGTTATAGTGTTCAGTGTCACATTATTAGTTAAATTGATGCTACTTGTGGCAATTGTGAATGGTTTCAGGAGATGAATACATAGCTAAAGGGGGGGAAGACATAATTGTGCTCTCATTTATTTTTGTTTATTTTTTATTTTTGAGATAGAGTCTCGCTCTGGCATCCAGGCTGGAGTGCAGTGGCATGATCTCAGGTCACTGCAACCTTCGCCTCCCAGGTTCAAGCAGTTCTCTGCCTCAGCATCCCAAGTAGCTGGGATTACAGGCACCCACCACCACGCCCGACTAATTTTTGTATTTTTAGCAGATACAGGGTTTCACCTTGTTGGCCAGGCTCGTCTTGAACTCCTGACCTCGTGATCCACCTGCCTCAGCCTCCCAAACTGCTGAGATTACAGGTGTGAGCTACTGCACCCAGCCTGGGCTCTCATTTTAATGTCTGAGTTTGACAACTAAAAGGACTTGTATTCCTCAGATAAACGTCTTTTTATTTTCCAAATCTTAAGACCTACATTCAGAATTTGGAGCTGCAGATTTAGGCTCTGGATGGGTGGAGTAGCAGCAGGTGTTACCTGCATATTTGTGGACATTTTAGCAAGAGGAGATACAAGAAAGTGGAGCTTCTCATGTCTACATGTCTACTCGGTGCACACATATTACTCTGATTTGGTTTCTTGGCTCCATGTTCTGTGAATCAGTTTCAGGTCTGAAGATACAAGAGTCATCGAAAGAGGTAAAATGTTGATTGCTGCCCTGTGAAGTTTGTAGAAATCTGGTCTAGCTTCTCTAGAAGTGACTGTAGTGGCCTATAGATACCAAATAGGCAGATACACAATTCTTCCTGCATATTTAGGAGACAGCACATACTGTGTAGCATAATTGTGACGTGACTGGAAGCCTGAGAGGGAAAGTTCCCTCTAGAGTAAAGCTTGGCTGGCACCTTATGTGTTTATATCATGTCTGGTAATTCTAGACAGTGTTTGGAATATATAACGAGAAGAAAAACTTTCTACAGTCCCAGAGAAACACAATGATAGAACAGAAAGAAAACTGTTTTATTACACAATTAAACTAGAATGTGAAGTGCATCATGGTCAATCTGCTCAAGAGACTGCAAAGACAGAAAGATGTTCATAATTAGTCCATAAGTGGAAATTTTTTTTTTTTTTTTTTGCGTATCAAACATATTAGGAAGGTTGCACATGGGAAGTCGGGGAATAGAAATGGGGGGTGGGAATTAAAATAAATGAGAGAGGGACTTTATATGGATCAGTGATAATAACTCAATCCTCTATTTGACAAAGAAGAAGAAGGAAGAGGAAGAAAAAGAAAGTGGGATAAAGGATCAGAAAGGGAGGAAAATAGAAAAAATTAGAGTATGACTCCAGGGTAGACCTGCCCTGCTGTCACTGAGTTGGTTGGTTGGTTTGTCTGTTGTATTTTTCATATGTTTCGCCATGTTGGCCAGACTGGTCTCGAACTCCTAGCCTGAAGTGATCAACCCGCCTTGGTCCCCCAGAGTGCCGGGACCACAGGCGTGAGCCACCACGTCCAGCCCCTACATTGCTTCTGGCCTCCGTGGTAGACCTCCCAGACGGGGCGGTCGGGCAGAGGCGCTCCCCACATCCCAGAAGGGGCGGCCGGGCAGAGGCGCTCCTCACTTCCCAGACGGGGCAGCCAGGCAGAGACGCTCCTCATTTCTTCCCAGACGGGGCGGCCGGGCAGAGGTGCTCCTCACTTCTTCCCAGACGGGGCGGCCGGGCAGAGGCGCTCCTCACTTCCCAGACGGGGCGACCGGGTAGACGCGTTGCTCATTTCTTCCCAGACGGGGCGGCCGGGCAGAGACGCTCCTCACTTCTTCCCAGACGGGGCAGCCGGGCAGAGGCGCTCCTAACCTCTTCCCAGACGGGGCGGCGGGGCAGAGGTGCTCCTCACTTCCCAGACGATGGATGGCCAGGCAGAGGCGCTCCTCACTTCCCAGACAGGGCGGCCGGGCAGAGGCGCTCCTCACTTTTTCCCGGACGGGGCGGCCGGGCAGAGGCGCTCCTCACTTCCCAGATGGGGTGGCCGGGCAGAGGCGCTCCTCACTTCCCAGACGATGGGTGGTCGGGCAGAGGCGCTCCTCACTTCCCAGATGGGGTGGCCGGGCAGAGGCGCTCCTCACTTCTTCCCGGACAGGGCGGCCGGGCAGAGGCGCTCCTTACTTCTTCCTGGACGGGGCGGCCGGGCAGAGGCGCTCCTCACTTCTTCCCGGACGGGGTGGCCGGGCAGAGGCGCTCCTCACCTCCCAGATGGGGCGGCTGGGCAGAGGAGCTCCTCACTTCTTCCCGGACGGGGCGGCCGGGCAGAGGCGCTCCTCACTTCCCAGACGGGGCGGCCGGGC
This sequence comes from Nomascus leucogenys, assembly GCF_006542625.1. Classification (NCBI taxonomy): domain Eukaryota; kingdom Metazoa; phylum Chordata; class Mammalia; order Primates; family Hylobatidae; genus Nomascus; species Nomascus leucogenys. The sequence goes on along the minus strand of NC_044383.1, from coordinate 71,179,196 downwards.
AGAGGCGCTCCTCACTTCTTCCCAGACGGGGCGGCCAGGCAGAGGCGCTCCTCACTTCCCAGACGATGGGTGGCCGGGCAGAGGCGCTCCTCACTTCCCAGACGATGGGTGGCCGGGCAGAGGCGCTCCTCACCTCCCAGACGATGGGTGGCCGGGCAGAGGCGCTCCTCACCTCCCAGACGATGGGTGGCCGGGCAGAGGCACTCCTCACTTCCCAGATGGGGAGGCCGGGCAGAGGGGCGGCGGAGCAGAGACGCTCCCCACCTCCCAGACGGGGCGGCGGCCGGGCATTAGTCCATAAGTGGAAAAATTTACAACACCATGCCATACATAATTCATTCTAAATTCACTTGATAATTGAAAAGGCCTTCCATGTATGCTACATGATTTTAATCAATGCCAAAATAAACCTTATCACATCTTCATGACAAGAGGCAGTTTTGCCACTTGAAGCCTGGTGCCTACTGAAGGTAGGCTCTCACTCTTCTACAAAAATGGTTGATTAGGATGCTATCATTTTGGCTATTTACATTTTAAAACAATGGCTCTCTACTCCCTGAGCCTGGGCTAGAGCACTCCTGCTTGCCCTCCCCTGGTCACCAGTGTCCTCTCTTGACTCCTACCGTCTCCCACCAAGGCACAGCCCACAGCACAGGGCTCACAGCTGGCAGCTCACATCTTATCTTATGTGAACCCCAACTGCCACAGCAGCACTCCAGTGCCACATCAGAGGGTGAAGCCTGAGCTGCAGGAGGAGAGCCTGCAGGCCTCCTGGGTAGAACTGCACCTTCACGATGATAAAGGGAATGGAAGAAGTGTTTCAGCCTCAGTGCCAATTTATAATGGTGACATGAAAAAATACTGCTGGATTTGCAGTATGAGTCTGGGTAGAGATCACTCCAAGAGTCATCCCTGTGACAGCCCACCTCATTCAAAGACACCATGGGATAAGCATAAGGCTTCTAAAACAGACACCCAAAGCATTTGAGAGAAAAACAGCTCTCAAATGAGCAAGATTTTATTGAGAGAAATAAAGAAGTTAAAAGCATCTTAAGAAAAACTCAAATTAGACATAAGATTTATCGAAATAGCCAGGAAATATTCTCCTAAAAAGAATTTCTCTCTAAGCATCCAGAGTGCACAGCTACTCTCAGCATGAGAAACATGAGCATTATAAAGAAAGTGGACATATTTTCAGCAGAATTTCATAAGGTTTCTCTTTCATCTCTGCTGCTCTCTCATCTCCTAGCCATTGAATGCGGGATCTATGTTGAAATATATCTGACAACTTCCACCAGCACTTTTTGATGAAGAATTGGAATCCCTCTCCGTTCATATAGTAGAACATATTCGAGCTTGCAACATAGTTAACTAAAGAGCTATTATGGTTTTTGGGTGGCCACGTCACCTGTGTTTGTCCTGTAATAGTAGCATTCCAAGTTAGTGAAATACAAGACACTAAAATTATGCTTACCTAGAGTTATCCCCATTAGATAGATTAATAAGCATTTCAGACTAATATCTACTGTAACAATTTTGTAGTAAACTTTTTGAACATTAGATATAAATAAGTATATATAATTTTAATGTACTAGTCATAATGAATGTAAAAATTTTTTAAAATGTCTGAAATCACTGGGTGCCATGGTTCATGCCTGTAATCCCAGCACTTTGGAAGGCTGAGGTGGGCGGATCACCTGAGGTCGGGAGTTCAAGACCAGCCTGACCAACATGGTGAAATCCCACCTCTATTAAAAATACAAAAATTCACTGGGCATGGTGGTGGGTGCCTGTAATCCCAGCTACTTGAAAGGCTGAGGCAGGAGAATCGCTTGAACCTGGGAGGCAGAGGTTGTGGTGAGCTGAGATCATGCCATTGCCCTCCAGCCTGGGCAACAAGAGTGAAACTCCGTTGAAAAAACAAAACAAAACAAAAAAAGTCTGTTACCATAATTCAGTTAAAACACTTTATATTTCAAAAGTATAAATAACAATATTAAAAGGCCTATCTGATTCATTGAAAGTAAATTTTGTGGCCTTATATTCATACTATTGTAGAAAATACTTTTTTTTTTTTTTTTTTGAGGTGGAGTCTCACTCTTTTGCCCAGGCTGGAGTGCAATGGCGTGGTCTCGGCTCACTGCAACCTCCACTTCCCAGGTTCAAGCGATTCTCCTGCCTCAGTCTCCGGGGTAGCTGGGACTATAGGCGCGTGCCACCACACCCGGCTAATTTTGGTATTTTCAGTAGAAATGGGGTTTCGCCATGTTGGCCAGGCTGGTCTCCAACTCCTGACCTCGTGATCCACCCACCTCGGCCTCCCAAAGTGCTGGAATTACAGGCGTGAGCCACTGTGCCTGGCTGAAAATACTTTTTAAAGTATATAAACGCGGGCTGCCTACAAACACTACACATAACTATGCTAATTGTTCTGAAGTAATAAACAGAAACCGAAGTACAACTAAAGACTTCACTGTTCAGTTTATATACTGAACTGCTTTCTTTTGCAGTGTGAGTACTTCAGCCTGAAGATATTAGATAATTACCTTGAACAATCAGTTTTCTGTTAAAAAAAAAACTACTCAGTATCTTTTAGTCTTTATCATTCTGTATGGCTAAATTTAATCCTATTTTTGTGCTCCACTTTTGCGTGATTTTAAAATGAGCTTTGATATAAACAAATCTGTGTCGACTTTAAAAGACTAAAAATGAAAGGAAAAAAACTTTGCCAAAGCAAAAACAAAGCAATGAATCTGAAGTCCTAGCTAATGACAACCCTGAGTAAAAAATGACAAAAGGTTTACTTAGCTGTTAATATAATTAATGTATATTTCAAAATAACAAAGATAAATGTACATATCATCTAAATGCTTTAAGATGCTAAATGCTTATTTCAAGGTGGAAGAATAAAGCTTTTCATTTCTAATTTACATTTTTTTCTACAACAGCCAGGTTTTCTGGACGTGTTCTTGAATTCTTGGACATCTGAATTTCAGTAGACATTGGATTCAGGCATCTAAGGAGTAGCCTTGGGCACATTTTGTGCACTTGAAAGAATGCTTATGGGGAAAAAAGCAGAAGAGAGAAATGTGTTATGAAAATTCCATGGTTACACATCAATAAAGCAAGTTCTTAGAGACCTATGAAGAGACTTTAATTCTGACACAACAGTAGGAGACTACAACACCCCACAGAAACTATTAGACAGATCCTTGAGACAGAAAATAAACAAAGATAACCGGACCTAAACTTGACACTTGACCAAATAGTCCTAATAGATATATGCAGAACTCTATGTAAAAACAACATAATATACATTATTCTAATCACCATGTGAAACAAACTCTAACGTTTGCCACACAATTAGAAATAAAACAATACTCAACAAATACAAAAATCCCTATATTATACCAACCACACACTGAGACAACAGATTGTTGAAAACATAATTCAACTACAAAGAAAACCACTTGAAAACATACAATTATATGAAAATTAAACAACCTGCATTTAAATGACTTTTGGGCAAATAATGAAATTAAGGCAGAAATCAAGAAGTTGTTTGAAACAACTAAGAATAAAGATACAACATACCAGAATCGCTGCAACACAGCTAAGGCAGTGTTAAGAAGGAAATTTATAACATTAAATGCTCACATCAAAATGTTAGAAAGATCTTAATGTAGTGACCTAATATCACAAAATAAATTATGAGAAGCAAGAACAAACCAATTCTAAGCTAGCAGAACACGAAAAATAACCAAAAGCAGCTCTGAACTGAAGGAGACTTAGACATGTAAAAAACTATACAAAAGATCAAGAAATCCAGGAGTTAAATCTTTGAAAAAAAATTGGTAAGATAAACTAGTGGCTAGATTAATGAAGAAACAAGAGCCAAATAAACACAATTAGAAATGACAAACAGACATTACTACTGACCCCACAAAAATACAAATAACTATTGAAGTCTACTATGATCATCTCTATGCACACAAACAAGAAAATCTAATAGTAATAAATAAATTCCTGGACAAATACATCCTGCCAAGACTGAACACAAATATATCCTGCCCAGACACAACACAAAAGAAAATGAAGCCCTCAATAGACCAATAACAAGCTCCAAAATTGGATTAGTAATATATAGCCTACCATCCAAAAAATGCTGAGGACCAGAGAAATTTGCAGCTGAAATCTGTAAGATGAACAAAGAAGAGCTAGGACCATTTCTGCTAAAACTATTCCAAAAAAATGAGAAGGAAATCTTCCCCAACTCATTATATTAGAACAGAATCATTCTGATACTAAAACCCGGCAAAGATAAATTAGAAAAAGAAAACTTCAGGTAAGCTGGGTACAGTGGCTAGCAGGAAGCGGTGGCTCACACCTCTAATCTCAGCTCTTTGGAGGCCAAGGCAGGCAGATCACCTGAGGTCTGGAGTTCGGGACCAGCCTGACCAACATGGAGAAACCCCATCTCTACTAAAAATACAAAATTATCTAGGTGTGGTGGTGCATGCCTGTAATCCCAGCTACTTGAAAGGCTGAGGCAGGAGAATTGCTTGAACCCAGGAGGCGGAGGTTGTGGTGAGCCGAGATTGCAGCATTGCACTCCAGACTGGGCAACAAGAACGAAACTCAGTCTCAAAAAAAAAGAAAGAAAACTTCAGGCCAATATCCTTCATAAACATTGATGTAAAAATCCTTAGCAAGGCTGGGCGCAGTGGCTCACACCTGTAATCCCAGCACTTTGGGAGGCTGAGGCAGGTAGATCACAAGGTCAGGAGTTCAAGACCAGCCTGGCCAATTTGGTGAAACTCCGTCTCTACTGAAAAAAAAAAAAATTCGCCACTGCACTCCAGCCTGGGCAACAGAGCAAGACTCCAACTCAAAAAGAAAAAAAAAATTAAGCAGGCGCAGTGGCAGGTGCCTTCAATCACAGCTACTCGGGAGGCTGAGTCAGGAGAATCACTTGAACCCAGAAGGCAGAGGTTGCAGTCAGCTGACACCATGCCACTGCACTCTAGCCTGGGCAGCAGAGCAAGCCTCTGTCTCAAAAAAAAAAAAAAAAAAAAAAAAAACTTCAGCAAAATATTGGGTAATCAAATCCAACAGCCAACAGCACATGAAAAAGCTAATCCACTATAATCAAGTAGGCTTTATCTCTGGGATGTAAGATTGGTTCATCATAAACAAATCAATGTGATTTATTACATAAACATAACGAAAGACAAAAACCACAAGATTATCTCAAAAGATGCAACAACAACAACAAAAAAACACACTTTCAACAAAATTTAACATCGTTTATGTTAAAAGCCCCCAACCAATTAGGCACTGAAGGTACATACTTCAAAATAATGAATTATCTATGACAAACCCACAGCCAACATACTGAATGGACACAAGCTGGAAGGATTTCTCTTTAAAAAATGGCACAAGACAAGAACGTCTTCTCTCACCACTCCTATTCAACATAGAATTGGAAGTCCTATCCACAGCAATCAGGTGAGAGGAAAAAAAAAAAAAGGCATCCAAATGGGAAGAGAGGTTGTCGAACAATCTTTGTGTGCAGACAATATGATTCTGTATCTAGAAAAGACTATAGTCATGACAGAAAAGCTCTTTAAACTGACAAACAACTACAGAAAAGTTTCAGGATACAAAATAAATGTCCAAAAATCAGTAGCACCCATGTACATCAGCAATATCCGAGCTAAAAGCCAAATAAAAAAAAATCTCCTTCACAACTGCCACAGAAAAATAATTATCTAGAAATACAGCTAATCAGAGAGGTGAAAGATCTCCATGACAAAAATAAAAAACAAAACAAAACAAAAAACATTGCTTAAAGAAGTCAGAGATGAAAAACAAATGGAAAATCATTTTATGCTCATGGATAGAAAAGATCAGTATCATTAAAATGGGCATACTGCCCAAAGAAATCTACAGATCTAATACTATTCCTATCAAACTACCAAAAATATTCTTAACAGAACAAAAATAATCTATTTTAAAATTCATATGGGACAAAAAAAAGAGCCCAAATAGCCAAGGCAATCCTACACAAAAGGAACAGAGCTGGAGGCCTTACATTACCAAACTTTAAACCACAGGGCTAGAGTAAAAAAAAAGCAGCATTGTACTGGTACAAAAACAGGCTCAGAGACCAAAACAACAGATTACAGAGCCCCAAAATTATTCTGCACACCTACAACCATCTGATCTTTGACCAAGCTGACAAGAGGAATTTGAGAAAAATTCCTTATTTAATAAATTTTGCTGGAATAACTAGCTAGCAACCGTAGAAGATTGAAACTAGACTCCTTTCTTACACCATACATAAAAATCAACTCAAGATTGATTAGGCCAGGCACCGTGGCTCACACCTATAATCCTAGCACTTTGGGAAGCCAAGGTGGGCAGATTGGTTGAGGTCAGGAGTTCGAGACCAGCCTGGCCAACATGGTGAAACTCCATCTCTACTAAAAATATAAAAATTAGCCAGGCATGGTGGTGGGCACCTGTAATCCCAGCTACTCAGGAGGCTGAGGCAGGAGAATTGCTTGAACCTGGGAGGCGGAGGTTGCAGAGAGCCGAGATCGTGCCACCGCACTCCAGTCTGGCAACAGAGCAAGACTCCATCTCGGAAAAAAACAAAAAGAAAAAGTAGGCAAAAGACATCAACAGATACTTTTCAAAAAAAGACATACATGTGGTTAACAAGGATATAAAAAAATGCTCATCACTAATCATTAGAGAAATGCAAACAAAAACCACAATGAGGCATCATCTCACACAAATCTGAATGGCTATAACTGAAAAGTTAAAAAAAATCACAGATGCTGGTAAGGTTGTAAAAGGAATGCTTATACACTGCTTATGGGAGTGTGAATTAGTTCAACCATTGTGAAAAGCAATGTAGTGATGTCTCATATAAGTAAAAACAAATTACCATTTGACCCAGCAACCTCTTAATTGGGTATATACCCAAAGAAATATAAATTATTCCATCACGACACATGCACATGCATGTTCACTGCAGCACTATTCACAATGGCAAAGACATGGAATCAACCTAAATGCCTATGCATGGTAGACTGGATAAAGAAAGTATGGTATGGGCAAGTATGGTGACTCATGCCTCTAATCCAACATTTTGGGAGGCCAAAGCTGATGGATTGCCAGAGCTCAGGAGTTTGACAGCAGCCTGAGCAGTATGGCAAAACTTCATGTCTACAAAAAACACAAAAAGAAAAAATTAGTGGTGTGGTGGCATGTGACTGTAGTCCCAGCTACTTGGGGGGCTGAGGTAGAAGGATTGCTTAAGCTCAGGAGATTGAGGCTTCATTGAGCCTAGATCACACCACTCCACTTCAGCCTAGGTGAAAGAGTAAGAACCGTTCTTCAAATATAAATAAAAGATTTAATAAAAACAAATTATGGTACATAAATATCATGGAATACTGGAATAGTATGTGACCACAAAAAAAAAAAAAAGAAAAGAAAAAAAATCATGTCCTTTGTAGCAACACAGATGGAGCTAGAGACCAGTATTCTTAGAAAACTAATGTAGAGACAGTAATCCCAGCACTTTGGGAGGCCGAGGTCTGTGGATCACCTCAGGTCAGGAGTTCAAGACCAGCCTGGCCAACATGGTGAAACCCCGTCTCTACAAAAATACAAAAATTAGCTGAGTGTGCTAGCAGGCACATGTAATCCCAGAGTCTCAAAAAATAGTAATAAATAAATACATGCTACAATTTATAAGTAAGAGCTAAATAATAAGAATGCATAGACACAAAGAGAACAATAGATACTGAGGGCAAGTTGATGGTGGATGATGGGAGAACAAAAAAGATTAGAAAAAATACCTGTTTGGTGCAATGTTTAGTATCTCAGTGACAATATAATCTGCACATCAAACCCCCATGACACAATTTTACCTATATAACAAACCCGTATATGTACTCAGGAACAAAAAATAAAAGTTAAAAGAAAAAAAATCCATGAGTTAGTTTGGGAGAGTGCAATGTAGGTGATAGGACTGGTTTGTGCTACAGATAGCGGCCCAAGGGTGACTCTACTCTAATTTATTTCTGGGTTCATGCAGGCAGATGAGATTATGAACAGGTGGTCCAGAACCCTAGGTTGGTGGAGAAAACAAGTTGCTGCTGCAGATTCAGTGTCTGGGGGTGAGGATATGCCAGGAGACTTGTAGACAATTGTGGGTTTTTGGCAAAAAAAATTAGGATAAAAATGCTGTGGTGAAATTCCTGAGGGTGGTGTCTAGCCCTGGGAGTGGTGTAGACACCTCAATGTCTAGTGGGTGTGTTTGTGACTGGGTAGAAATCCTGTGCTGACAGCTGTGGAAAAAGGGAATCTGCTATCAGAGCTTCTTTCCTTTAAGTTTTCAGTTCTCTCTCACCCTGGGAGGAGACCTAGAATCACAAAACAATGGGCACTGTAACAGACAGAAAAGCAGAGCCTCCCAGAGTTTCATTCCAGGCCAGGCCTCTGTGGTATCTTTCTTCTGGCACCAAATCTGTAGAGTTTGCTGAATACCAAGATTCTCCAACATCAACTCATTATCTAAAATTTGAATTCTGACACCACCCATTCAGCACAGACCCTGATTCAGGGCTCAGTCCCACAGTATTCTCCTTACTGCAGATGTCAGGAACAAACCCAATGAACCCATCTATGCTCCTGAGCTACTGTTTAAAAATCGGGGACTCCCATAATCTCCCTCAAGTTCAATGATTTGATAGAGCCACTAACAGAACAAGCAAAACAACATAGTTATGTTGACCAGTTAATTATAAAAGATACAACCCAGAAAAAGCAAAATGGAATAAATGTATAGGACAAAAAAAAAACAAAAAGGTGGGGAAAGACGAAGCACATAGGTAAATAGTTGTGATTAATAAAATTAATAAAATTCTCCATCCTTTGTATGCTCCAGGAACAGTTCATGGAAAGAAACACCCTTTCCATTATAACTTAGATGGTGCTCTTTTTTAACCCATCACATAGCCAGACACAGACTCTGCACATTTTCTTCTTTTTCTCATATAAAAATCAGCTGAATTTGGCCAGGCACGGTGGCTTATGCCTGTAATCCCAGCACTTTGGGAGGCCGAGGTGGGTGGATCACCTGAGGTCAGGAGTTCAAGACCAGCCTGGCCAACATGGTGAAACCCCCGTCTCTACAAAAATACAAAAAATTTAGCCAGACATGAGGGCTGGTGCCTGTAATCCCAGCTATTCAGGAGGCTGAGGCGGGAGAATCGCTTGAACCCAGGAAGCGGAGGTTGCAGTGAGCTGAGATCACACCATTGCACTCCAGCCTGGGCTACAGAGTGAAACTCCATCTCAAAAGATCTAAACTCTAGTTATTTCATCCTCAATTTGCCATTTCCCTCACACCTTCTTTTTAATCTGTTTGCTCCTCCTTATGAAAGTCAGTCCCTGTCTGCCTAAGCTTTGCAATCCTTAAAGATATTGTTAGTGCTTCCTCCTGTTGCAATACTCCTTTGGAATTTTTTTTTTTTTAACATAAATCTAACTTTGCTTATATTTTACAAAGTCTAGAAACTATCTCAGAACAGTAACAACTTCATCTTCAGTAAGACCTTCTGAGACCCCTTCTATTTTAACCTTAACTGCATCTGCCTGTGGATCCCCAGCTTTCCAGGGCTCTGTAGCTTCTCTCAGGATAAAGGCTTCTTCCATGGCTGGGACATCTGCAGGGGCGGCTCCCCAGAAAGAATTAACTGGGCCTTTAATAACCTTTTTTTTTTTTTGCAGGTTCAATATTAGCCTTAGCTTGGAGTCACTGGGCTCAAGTTTTAATTTCTATGACACAGTTACTCACTTGGTTTTTGAAACTAAGTGTTTAAAAAATCTAGCAAAGTTATCAAACATAGTACTCATATAAGGAAAAAAAAAATTAAGGGACTTATATTTCATACCCAATAAGAAAAGTGAAAGTATTCCTTTCAGAGAATAAATGTATTATTGTATTAGTTTCATTAAAGATCATGTAGCAAATAATTAGTAATATGTGAACACTTCTAGGAGGTAACAAGTTTAATCTCATAAAATTTAACATTAAACTCAGAAATCAAAATAACAGAATATAGAACAGAGATATTCACTATCACAAATATTCCCCACAAAAAAAGAAACTGATGATTTTATGAATCCATGTAACTCATCAATTATCTGCCATATTTTCTTGTGGAAATGTATTCATTTTCTACAGCCAAAATACAGAGATTTTTTTCTATTCTTTTCCTTGGTAGCATTCTAAAAGCTAAGCCTTGGAATTGCGTTTGAAACGCAATAAAAAATCACACTTGAAAAAATTTCTAAATTCGGCCGGGCACAGTGGCTCACGCCTGTAATCCCAGCACTTTGGGAGGCCGAGGCGGGCGGATCACGAAGTCAGGAGATCGAGACCACGATGAAACCCCGTCTCTACTAAAAATACAAAAAAATTAACTGGGCGTGGTGGCAGGAGCCTGTAGTCCCAGCTACTCGGAGAGGCTGAGGCAGGAGAATGGCGTGAACCCGGGAGGCGGAGCTTGCAGTGAGCCGAGATCGCGCCACCGCACTCCAGCCTGGGCGACAGAGCGAGACTCCGTTAAAAAAAAAAAAAAAAAAAAAAAAAATTAGCCGGGCACGGTAGCGGGTGCCTGTAGTCCCAGCTACTCAGGAGGCCGAGGCAGGAGAATGGCGTGAACCTGGGAGGCGGAGCTTGCAGTGAGCCGAGATCGCGCCACTGCAGTCCAGCCTAGGCGAGAGAGGGAGACAACGTTTCAAAAAAAAAAAAAAAAAAAATTTCTAAATTCACTCTGGAAAAGAAATTGGTAAATGAGGGCTAGGTGTGGTGGCTCATGCCTGTAATCCTGGACATTTGAGATGCTGAGGCAGGTGGATTACTTGAGGTCAGGAGTTCCAGACCAGCCTGGACAACATGGTGAAAACCCATCTCTACTAAAAATACAAAAATTAGCCAGCATAGTGGCGGGCTTTCACGGAGTTTCACTGTGTTGCCCAGGTTAGTCTCAAACTCCTGAGTTCAGGTGATCCACCCACCTCGGCCTCCCAAAGTGCTGAGATTACAGTCATGAGACAGTGCTCCCAGGTCCCTTTGTAAATATTTTCTTACCTTTAAAGCCCTACTAATAAAATGCAACTTATACTTAAAAAATCTGAAGTCAAGATAAGTGAAAACAATTCTTTTCAAGGTGACAAACCGAGGGAGTAGCAATGCTGATTAAGAAACAGATGTGTCTGACTCATGTGTCAAGTAAGGCCATCCAATCGCTTGAGAGGTTCTCCCACCCCATCCTGCTCTCATAAGTGCTCAATAACCACTCTCTCAGGAGAAACTGCACTATGCCCCACTGAGTGGCCCAGGATCATTTTATTTTGTAAGCTCTTGTACCATCTAACTGGATTCAGTTTTCTTTAAATTTTTGTCTTTTGAAATACTATTTTTTGGCTAGGCGCAGTGGTTCATGCCTGTAATTCCAGCATTTTGGGAGTCCGAGGTGAGTGGATCATCAGCGGTCAGGTGTTCAAGACCAGCCTGGCCAACATGGTGAAACCCTGTATCTACCAAAAATACAAAAATTAGCCAAACGTTGGGGTGGGCACCTGTAATCCCAGCTACTTGGGAGGCTGAGGAAGGAGAATCCTTGAACCCGGGTGGCATAGGTTGCAGTGAGCCAAGATGGTGTCACTGCACTCCAGCCTGGGCAACAGAGCAAGACTCTGTCTCAAAAAAAACAAAAAATACTATTTTTTCTTTCACAAATGTTTCACTATTTTTATTTCACTATTTCTCTGCCCACTTGGAGAATCCAGGCGGCAGAAATTATTTCTGTGTTTTTTACCAGCATCTGATTGGCTTAACAGCAATGTATCTCTAAGAAATGGAAGCTGAGTTGGGTGAAGACAATCTTAATATCTTTGAAAAAGAAATACAACAAGAGACTCCTCTCAGCCCTGGGGCAGCCACCTTCTTTCTTAATAGGCTACACTCCATAACTCGGGTTGTGCTATAAGAAAAAAAAAAAAAAAAAAGACCCAGTAGCTGATATCCACTAGATACTCCAGCAGATATAGCCATGGTGCGTATCTTGGTTTATCCCCAGGAAATACTGAAGCCCAGGACCAAGAACAAAACTAAAGGGTGGGTGAAGACATCTCACCTTATAGCTTCCAAAGGGAAACTTTGACTCAAAAACATTCTGATAAGATCTCTGTGCCTATACAAGATAAAAGCAAAGAGGAACAAAATTTTTTTTTTACACTACAGCATCAGGGAATTATACTTTCTTCCCATGGAAAGTATTTACAAACAGAAAAAAAATCTTTTTAAAGTGCCATCCAATGCTTTGTCAAAAAATGATTAAAATATGGTATAAAAAATGTAAACTAAAGGACAAATAATTGATAATGTGAATTAGGGAAAACTGGCATTTGGGAATGTCAGAAGAAACTGAAAATTTGGTATTTTATTATTTACTATTTTTGCAATCCAGAGTTAGGCTGAAGAAATGATAGAGGGGGAGGGTAAAACTTGAGACTCTGCTTTGGACACATGTAAAAAATTCAGTGGAAAAGAGCGGACGCGGCTCACACCTGTAATCCCAGCACTTTGGGAGGCCAAGGCCGACGGATCACCTAAAGTTAGGGGTTCGAGACCAGCCTAGCCCACATGAAACCTCATCTCTACTAAAAATACAATAATTAGCCAGGTGTGGTCGTGGGTGCCTGTAAAACCAGTTACTCCGGAGGATGAGACAGGAGAATAGCTTGAACCTGGGAGGAGGAGGTTGCCATGAGCAGAAATCTTGCCCCTGCAATCCAGCCTGGGTGACAGAGTGAAACTCGTTCTCAAAAAAAAAAAAAAGAAAAAGAAAAAAAAGAAAAACAAATCAGTGGAAAATTAGTCTCCTGGGGCTTGTGAAAATAATTAAGTGGCAGGCAACTAGACTGAGGTGGCTCTAGTCCCTGGATTTCTACTTTAAAGAAATTTAACGCAAATGCATGTTTTTTAGTTTTGTTTTTTGAGATGGAGTTTCACTCTTGTTGCCCAGGCTGGAGTGCAATGGCACAATCTCGGCTCACTGCAACCTCTACCTCCTAGGTTCAAGCGATTCTCCTGCCTCAGCCTCCAGAGTAGCTGGGATTACAGGCATGCAGTACCATGCTCCGCTAATTTTGTATTGTTAGTAGAGGCGGAGTTTCTCCATGTTGGTAAGGCTGGTCTCGAACTCCTGACCTCAAGTGATCCACCCGCCTGGGCCTCCCAAAGTGCTGGGATTACAGGCGTGAGCCACAGCGCCGGCCTCAAACGCATGTTTTTATAAATTACTAAACTGGGGGAAACAAAATTGAGGCTTAGCCAACTATACACTACCATTTAACCTCTGATTACATAACAAGGAAATGTCCACCTTGATCGTATAAATTAAGAAACTATGTAACTGTACCTAACCAATTATTGAATTTGGTTTTCTTTATCGCATGTTATTAAAGTCTTTTCTTCAAGTCCCTGCTATGGACGACAAATGACAAACCATAGCTGGGTACTCTACAATTTTTTTTTTTTTTTTTTTTTTTTTTTTTGAGACGGAGTCTCTCTCTGTCGCCATCTCGGCTCACTGCAACCTCTGACTTCCTGGTTCAAGCGATTCTCCTGCCTCAGCCTCCTGAGTAGCTGGGATTACAGACATGTGCCACCACGCCCGATAATTTTTGTATTTTTGGTAGAGGCGGGGTTTCACCATATTGGCCAGAATGGTCTGAGTCTCCTGACCTCGGGATCCGCCTGCCTCGGCCTCCCAAAGTGCTGGGATTACAGGCGTGAGCCACTGCGCCCGGATTTTTGAATCACTCTTTAATTCTTTAATATTTTTGCAGTAACTTTTGTATATTTTTAATAAGAGAAAAGAGAGACTCAGAACCCCACAGACCAAAGCTCTTCCCATTCATGAACCCCGCACCCCGAGTCAGGATTCTCCCCTAACGACCTTCCTGTGGTCCCTGCACAACCTGGGGAGACTCGGCGCTGCAGGTGGGGAGCTGCCGAGAGAGGGCTCCAGGCCAGGGCACAGTCACTGCGCAGGGAAGAGACAGGACGCCCGGGGTCCCGGCTGTCAGCGCAGCCGCCATCTTATGGCTGAGGGGGGACCAAGGCCGAGCTGGCCAAGGAAAACTCGGGCGCAAATGGTAGAGCTGCCTGCGAGGAGGCCTGAGTCCCGCCACAGCGACTTCCCACCGGTTCCAACCAGCCCCTTCCCCTCTCCCGGGATGTCGGACCCGGCACTCTCACCATTTCTAGGCTTCCAGGGGGCCCTGGCGTCTTAGCTGGGGATCTCCCAATACCTGCAGGTCACAGGGCCACAGAGGCTGGGCCCCTAGGAGAAGAGGACACAAACCAGGGAAGACGAGACCTGCAGCTCTGGCTACAGCCAGAGACAAAGTACCCGCCAAACCCGGAAGCCGGCCTGTCCGCTCCAGCTTCGTGTCTGATTGGACGGTTTCCAGCCCAGCGTCCCTGACTGGATAATGTTTAAGGCCCCGCCCCTTTAGGCCCTGAGTGACGGGAGACGTGATCAGATGCTCGGCTGAATGAAGAAAGAGTGACAGCCTAAGCTCCAGCCTTTTCAGGCAGGGCTTCCTCCCTGAGCTGAGCCAGGCCCAACCCAAAGGTATTTGCATTTAACCTTGTGTGTAAGGTCATATGCGTTTATACATAGTACATAATATGGCCGGGCGCGGTGGCTCACGCCTGTAGTCCCAGCTACTCCGGAGGCTGAGGCAGGAGAATCGCTTGAACCTGGGAGGCGGAGATTGCAGTGAGCCGAGACTGCGCTACTGCACTCCAGCTTGGGAGACAGAGTGAGACTCTGTCTCAAGAAAAAAGAAAAAAATACACTATATTGTTATTCACAAACAAAAATAATCTAATAACAACTATTTTAAAATTTCAGCTTTCCTGACCTTCCTGGCTTCTGGTTTTTTGATCAGGCAGCCTGAGATTTTAAGAAGGAGGCAATCATGGCCGGGTGTGGTGGCTCCCGCCTGTAATCCCAGCACTTTGGGAGGCCGAGGCTGGCGGATCACCTGAGGTCAGGAGTTGGAGACCAGCCTGACCAATATGATGAAACTCCGTCTCTACTAAAAATACAAAAATTAGCCGGGGGTGGTGGCGGGTGCCTGTAATCCCAGCTACTGGGGAGGCTGAGACAGGTGAACCCGGGAGGCAGAAGTTGCAGTGAGCCGAGATCACTTTGAACTCTAGCCTGGGCAAAAAGAGCGAAACTAAGCTCCGTCAAAAAAAAAAAAAAAAGAAAGAAAAAGAAAAGGAGGCAATCTTCTGAAATAGAACGTGAGCCAAATGTGAATTTTAAATTTTCTAGTAGCCAAACTTTAAAAAGAAAGAAGAAACAGGTCAAACTGATTGTAACAATTTCAGTAACCCAATATATCCAAAATATTACTATATGAGCAATGTGTAATTATTAATGTAGCATGTATATAGTTAGAACTATATCATTGGAACTAAGTCTGGTTTTTTTTTGTTTTGTTTTTTGTTTTTATTTTTATTTTTTTGAGATGGAGTTTCGCTTTTGTTGCCCAGGCTGGAGTGCAATGGCACAAAGTCCGTTCTCCGCCTCCTGGGTTCAAGCGATTCTCCTGCCTCAGCCTCCTGAGTAGCTGGGATTACAGGCATCTGCCACCATGCCCGGCTAATTTTTGTATTTTTAGTAGAGACGGGGTTTCTCCATGTTGGTCAGGCTGGTCTGGAACTCCCGACCTCAAGTGATCCAACTGCCTCGGCCTCCAAAAGTGCTGGGATTACAGGCGTGAGCCACCGCACACGGGCTACTAAGTCTGTTTTTTGCCTTTCCAGCACATCACAGTGTAGACCCAGCCACATTCCAGGCACTCAAGAGACACGCGTGAAGTGCAGCTCTGATGTTGCATGGGTAAAGGGCCTGAACAAATTTATTCTGCCAGTGTGAAAGAAGGGCCTCTTCCTAACAACATCTCTCTTCAGTTTGGAGGATGGAAAAGATAGTGGCCATAGGAAGAGCAGAGGGCAGCAGGAATAAATTAACCACAAGTAGACAACTGCTGGCCACCTCTGGCCCACCTTCCTTCCAGAGATCAGAAAGAGAACAAAGGATGATAGGTCCGGAGGAGAAGAAAACTCTAAGTCTTCATATCTGTGCATACTCTTGACCTGCAATGTTTATATATAGAGAAAATAGATTAAATGCAAACACATTTTGCTATTTGGCCTTGAACCTAATCATTGGGCCCCCTGGATTCAAGTAATTCTTGTGCCTTCGCCTCCAGAATAGCTGGGATTACAGGCGTGTACCACCATGCTCAGCTAATATTTTTGTATTTTTAGTAGAGATGGGGTTTTGCCATGTAAGCCAGGCTGGTCTTGAGCTCCTGGCCTCAAGTGATCCACCCACCTCAGCCTCCCAAAGTGCTGGAATTACAGGCATAAGCCACTGTGCCTGGCTATGATATATTTTTACATTTATGGTTTAGGTGATGTGTCCTTCTCTGTCAGGTCCCTGCCAAAATGTGGGATGATGACATATCCCTGGACCTAGCACCGAGGTAATGTGACTCTCATATGTTGCAGAGGCCCCACATATTTTGAGTAGTGTGACATATGACTAGACCAAACACCTAGAAGATGGGAGGCACCTGTCTACGCCCTGTAAGCAGGCTGTTAGCCCTACCATTCTCAAGAGCCTCATGACATATCTCTGCATTCATCACCTAGGAGATGTGACTCTCTTCTGCTGCCTGCATCCTGCCAACAGGAAAGATTGTGACATAACATTTGGCCCAGGAACAGGTTGATGTGTCTTCTTTTCCTGGGTCCTGTTCACAGGGAGTGTTGTGACATATCACTGGGCACAGCACCCGCATGCTGTGACTCTGCTGCCTGTGCCCTCCTTTCAGAACAGGAATGTAACATATCCCTGACCAAGGGCCTAGCACCAAAATGATGTGACTGTCTTGCTCACTGTCTATGCACAGGTGGGATTTGTTCAGCTCATAGGTGAGATGATAACTGTCATGTATCAAATCAACAAATAGGGGACATACTGTCTTTCAAAGCTAGGCTTAGGGAAATAGGTAAGATTCTCGGTCTCCTCCTTGTATGAAGGTCGTAGTGGATTACCACTCTCTTGTATATCATATAAACCCTTCAGGTGGTACAGAGAGTGTCATCACAGGGCCCAGCACACAGGTGACATTGCATTTCTTGTATGCACACCGCATCATCTATTAGGATTGTCACCTGACACATGGACAGAGCCTACTGGTAAGGTCTTGCATCTCACAGTGGATGCAGTCTACAGTTGAAATTGTAACTGTCATGGTTGAACATCTGGCTGCACTTGAGATGGTGACTCATTTTTAACCTAGCTGCACAGCAGGTGAAACTCTTTTATCTGGAACCAGCCAACTATAGAGATGTGACTCTCATACCTGGGCTTAGAACCACAGGTACAATCACGAGTCCATACCATCATGAAGGTCACAGAGTGGTTTCCAACACTCATTAATACTGTAGAAAGCTCTCAGATGGTACTGAGAGAGTCTTAGCAGAGCCTAGTACACAGGTAAGATTGTGAGGCTCACATGCACACCCAGCAAACAGCAAAAATTGTCACCTTTCCACATGATCACAGCCCACTGTTGAGGTCCCAATTTTTCCTTATGAAAACAGTCAAAAGTTGGAAAATTGACTCATATGTGGATTTGGTTCAAAGGTGAGTTGGTGATGCTCAGACATCTGTTCAACGCACCTGTAAGTCTATGGGTCCAGTAAGCATTCAGTCTGCAGGAGAAATTGAGACTCTCACAAACAAATCAATTGCACCATTGAGACTGTGATTCTGGTACTTAGACCCAACATACAGGAGGTGTTGACTCTCAAATTTAGAACTGGAACATAAGTGAAATTGTTAATCTAATTTCTAAACCGTCCTGCAGGTGTGACTGTGACATATGCCTCTGCTCAGTACTTGAGTAATTTGACTCTCCTGCCTGGGCCCAGTCCATAGTTGCAATTGTGACACATTGCTGAACCCAGCACATAGGTGATGTGACTCCATACTCCTGCCTTGATGCTGCCTACAGGGGGCGTTGTGACATATCACTGGGCCCTACATCCAAGTGATGTAAGTCTCTCCTTTTCTGGTACTGCCCACAGGGGACACCATGACATATTCCTGGGCCACAAACCCAGCTTATGTCATTCTCCTATTTGTTCTCTGCCCACATGGGCCACTGTGACATACTGCTGAGTTTGACACCCATGTGATGTAACTCTTCAGCCTCAGCCATGCCTACATGGGACATCGTGATGCATCTCTGCACCCATCACCCAGGTGATGTGACTCTCTTTTCCTGTGTGCTCTCTGCTCAAAGGGGAAGATTGCTACCTGTTGCTGGGTCCAGCACCTAGCTGATGTGACTCTTCTCATCTTTCTAAGTTCTGCCTGCAAGGCAGATTTTGACATTTTACTTTGCCCAACACCGAGGTGACACTAACCTGTTGGCTTTGTCATACTTTCAGAAGACATTGTGACATATTGCTGGGCCCAGCACCAAGGTGATGTGAGTCTCCTGCCTGGACCCTGTTCTCAGAGGGCATTGATACATATTTCTGACTTCATCAACTATTTCATGTGACTCTCCTCTCTTACCTGGGCTTTGACCAGAGAAAAAAATTGTGACATATCTCTGGGACCAAAACCTAGGTGTTGTGACCCTCTTCTTAGCACACGATCAAGCTTACAGCACCTAGATGCCTTATCGGTGTATCTAGCACACAGATGAGGTGATTATTCTGTGTGGTCCCTGCCCACAGGGGTCATATTGACATGTCTCTAAGCCCATCACCTAGATTATGTGACTCCCTTTTTCTTCCTGTAAACTGTACACAGATAAGATTGTGACATATCACTTGGTCCAGAACTTTCGGGGTGATTGTGGCATATCGCTGGCACCACCACCTAGGTTATGTGACACTTTTCTTCTCTCTTAGCCCTACCCACAGAGGACATTGTGACATCTCTTCACCTAGGTAATGTTACTTTTTTGCCTGGGCCATGCTCTGTGACATATTGCTGGACCCAGAAACTAGGGGATGTGACACTCCTCTACTGCTTAGGTTCTGCCCAGGGAGAAATTTGTGGTGCATTGCTGGGCCAACAGATAGGTAATGTGATATTTTTCTTTTACCTGGGCCCCACATATTTTGAATATTGTGAGATATTGCTGGGCTCAACAGCTAAGGAATGGGAGAGTACTGCCTGGGCCCTGCTCACATGAGTCCTTGTGAAATATCTCTTCATCCATCACCTAGACTACGTGGTTCCCCTTCCTGCACCCTTCCCATAGAGAAGATTGTGACATAGTACTGGACCTAGCAACTAGGTGATGGGTCTCTCCTGCCTGGGCTCAACCCACAGAAAGCATTGTAATATGTTGCTGGATCCAGCACCCAGGAGATGCGACTCCACTGCCTGATCTCTGGCCTCATGCAAGATTGTGACATATCCCTGGCCCAAGAAAACAGGTGATGTGACTCTACTGATTAGTCTCTATCCACCAGTGGTATTGTCACATTTACCTTGGTTTAGCTCACAGGTGCAATACATTTAACCAGCCAGTAGCAGAGAGTCTGTGTCTCTTTGCAAGGCTTTGGCAAACAGATGAGTTTCTGGGTCTTCTTTTTGTAAAGACCATGCAGAATTGGCATTCACTTGCATATTGTGTAAAGTTCTTGGATGGTACAGAGAGTGTCATCACAGAGCCTGGCACAGAGTTGAGGTTGTGTTTCTCATGTGCACAACACAGCAACCCTTAGGATTGGAACCCCCCCCTCCAGACATTGTGAAGAGATGTCACAATGTCCTCTGTGGGTAGGGCTAAGAGAGAAGAAAAGTGTCACATAACCTAGGTGGTGGTGCCAGCGATATGCCACAATCACCCCGAAAGTTCTGGACCAAGTGATATGTCACAATCTTATCTGTGTACAGTTTACAGGAAGTTAAGACAGAGCTCACTGCTGAAGTTCTTAGTCTCATAAGTGCATTCAGTCTGCAGTTGAAATCGTGACTGTCATATGTGAATATCCAGCTAGAGTTGAAATGGTTAGATATTCACATATGGCTCAATGGCTATGAGCTTCCTGCAGCTCATAGGCAGATAGGAAATCTCTTATCTAGACTCAGCCAACTGGAGATGTGTTGACTCTCATAGCTGAGCTTAGGGCCACAGGTATGATCATGGGTCCATATCAGCATAAAGTTCTCAGACCAGATTGTAACTATTTTTTTTTTTTTCAGATGGAGTTTCACTCTTGTTGCCCAGGCTGGAGTGCAATGGTGCAATCTCAGTTCACCACAACATCTGCATCCTGGGTTCAAGTGATTCTCCTGCCTCATCCTAAGTAGCTGGAATTACAGGCATGTGCCACCACACCCGGCTATTTTGTATTTTTAGTAGAGACGGGGTTTCTCCATGTTGGTCAGGCTGGTCTTGAACTCACAAACTCAGGTGATCCACCTGCTTCACCCTCCCAAAGTCCTGAGATGACAGGCTTGAGCCACTGCGCCCAGCCAGCAATTCTTGCGCATACAGTATAAAGCCCTCAAATAGGACAGATTATGTCCTAACAGATCTCAGCACACAGGTGAGATTGTGACACTCACATGCAGACCCAGCTGACAGTAATAACTGTCATCGTTCCACATGAGCACAGCCCACTGTTGAGATTCTGAATCTCAAAACCAGTGAAAGTTACAAAAGTTGAAAAATTGACTTTCATCCTTGAATCCAGTGTACAAGTAAGCTGGTGACTCTCAGACCAAGGTTCAGCACCCCTGAGACTTGAGAAACTGTGAGGCCACTAAGGAGACACAGTCTAGAGGATGGGTGGAAGGTCTCATGCACAGATCAAGTCCACAGTTGAGATTTGACTCCGGAACATAAGTGCAACATAAAGGAGGTGTTAATTCTCATACCTGGAACTGTAACTTGTGCAGGATGGTTAATCTCATGGACCTTCCTGCAGCTGTGATTGTGACAAACGCTTCTGTCCAGCACCTGAATTTTTTGACTCTCCTGCCTAGGCTCAGCCCACAGATTGGATTGTAACACATTGCTGAACCCAGGATCTCGGTGATGTAAATTTATTCTCCTGCCTTGGCGCTCCCCACAGGGAGCACTGTGACACATTACTGCAGCTAACATAGGGGAACCATAACCAGGTTATGTGATGCTCCTGCCTGTGCCTTGCCCACACGGGCCATTGTGACATATTGTTGAGTTTAATGTCTATGTCATGTAACTCTCTTGCCTAGGTCCTGCCTACAGAAAGTATTGTGACATATCTCTGTGCCCATCACATAGGTGATGTGACTCTCTTTTCCTGCTGGGTTCCTGCTTACAGGGAGTATTGAAAGAGATTGCTAGCCCCAGCACCTAGATGCTGTGACTCTTCTTTCTAGGTTTTGTTCATGGGGAATATTGTGACATATCGCTGGGCCCAACACCAAAGTGATGTTCCTCTTTTGCCTTGGCCCTGCACTCCAAAAGCACTGTGACATACTGCTGATCCCACTAGCAGGTTGATGTGAGTCTTCTGCCTGGACCCCATTAACAAGGGGCATTGTGATGTACCTCTGGGCCCATGAACTATTTTTTTTTCAAATTAATGGTTTTATTTCCATCTTTAACAGTAGCAGAGGAGTCCAAAGCAGACTGATATCCATGGATATAGTTTAAGTGTAACAAAGAAAGAGTTGAACTATGTACATTGAAAAAAGGAAAGACATTTTTTTCATACCAACTTTTCCCTAGTTTGCAGTTTCTGAATAGTAGAAACAAAACACATTTTTAAATCTTTTTATCAATTTAATTTAGGACAAAGTAACACAACTTTTAAATTAACCACTGAAGTTGTCTTTAAGGATAAAACTTAAAGAAATTTTAAAATGGGTGTTACCATATTTTATTAGTGGACTGACTCCAAGGTTGCCTTGCTCCAAGTCTGGGCATCGTGACATTCCCGTGATGCCTAGAAGAAAGTTAATGGCAATGATGTCCAGTCAGAGAGCAGACACGCTACACATCACAATGATGAGAGCTGAGGATTCTGCCCTCTTCAACTCCAAGTAGAAAATTATTATTTTCATTCAAGCTAACTGGAAGTGAGCCAAACAGTTAAAAAGTCAGAAGGAAGAATAAAACAATTTTCTTTTCACATAGAGGAGGGACACTCCTTCAGCCCCATTTAAAGTGAATTCTGTGCTGAGTCCCTGCTCCTTCAGAAGGGTAAACTGAAGGCCAGTTATTGCTAACAAAGCCAGAAGTGGCCCCTTTCCCACCCTGAAGATGTTTCACATGAAAAGGCCATTTGTTTGGCGTGAAGCCCTCTGAGGAAGAGGAGGCAGGCTGGCACTGTAACGCCTCTCTCGTTAGCCACCCCCAGGCCCTGTGCTGTCAGGGGCAGCTTGGGCCACTTTGCTGCCCCTGAGCAAACGTGAGGCTCCCGCCTACCTGTGGAGTGAAGGAGAGGTTGTCATCTGCGCCCCTGTTTCACCAATCAAAACCTATGGAGCAGTCACAAGCCCAAAGCATCCAAGCCCAGTGGCCAGAGGAGCTTCTGAAATAAACGGCACTGGGTTGGGAAGGATGAGAAAGCCAAGTCAGGTGGGCCAGGTTCTGTGAAACATGGTGCAACAGTGACCTGGGCAAAAGCCCAGAACTGAGTGGCTGATAAGGCCACAATTACTGCCACCACCTCTCAGTATCTATGCAGGGGCAGATGTTAGGCAGTGGGAACTGAGGAACTGAGGACTGGAGGGCATGTGGTAAACACAGGATGGATTTTATCAGAAAAGAGAGGACACCCAAACACGTGCCTGCCCTATTTATCTTGCATGTCCTGTGCCAGGTGAAGGATGCTGGAGCATGGGTAAGGTTCCTGAGAACAACTGGTGGGCAGAAACGGGCTGGGATGGGCACTGCTCCACAGGCAACATTAAGCCTCTGAGGGGGACGCTAATAGTGTTACATCTTGTGGGCTGCTGAAAAGTAGGTAATGAATGGCCTTTATTGCACTTTTTCATTCTTAGGAAACGGGATTGCCCTGCAGAGTTTCTCTTGATTTGCAGAAATCACTGCAGATCAATGATAAGGTGCAGGCATAATCACGGGTGACCTCTGACTCTCAAGGGAAGAAGTCCAGTGACTGGTCTTTCCAGGGCCTCAAGGGGCCACTCTTGCACCTGGGACCCTCAAGTTGGGTGAACCAGGTCTGGCTTGGTCAATGTGTAGCAGGCAGATTCATCAACTGGCAGACACTTGGGACAAAAGGTGGTGTGCCTGGGAAAGCTGGGGCAAACTTTCCAAACAGGGAAAATTTCTTGGCAAATGTGCAGATTCTGCAACTAGACTGGAACCACGATTCCCAATGTGCCCGACTCCCTTTCTCCCACTCTAGAACTGGACCACCCCAGAGGAACAGAGATGGCCTGGGAGGGCCCTGGGTCCAGCGCCATAGCATCAAACTGGAGATAACAAAAGGAAGGGGTTGGAAACAAAAGAGCAGTTTACATATCAGACGTTGGTTTTGAAACAGTCTTTTTGAGCCCAGGAAAATGGAGGCAGATGCCACTGGAGAACCTGACTGGCTGTCTGTCCATCCGTCTCTCCTGGGGAGCTCTGAATACTTCATATATAAATGGGGCGGTACCGTTTGTGGTTGATCTTTTTCCTACAAGTTGGGCAAGTATTAGCATTCTTCAGAGAATCACGGAGGCACTGGCTACAGAAGACATGGCTGCATTCTGTGGAAACGATGAGACGTCCATTCTGCACGATCTCTGAGTATCGGTCCACGCAGATAGGACAACTGACACTACCCGAGAGCCTGAGGCCTGTAGCGGCCTCATCGCTGGCGTTTCTGGGAGTGTGGGTAGTCACATACACGTCTCTGTCCCTGGACAACTCCTCATCATCACTGCTCACCACACGGCTGTCAGCATGGTCTTGGGGCAGCCTCCTAGCATTCCTCCTTGGTCTTCTTCTTTCGTCAACAATCACAACAGAGTCATTGTGAGTCAGATCAACCACCACAGGCTCTAAAGATTCACAAGTGAGGTCCACAATTTCATCTCCAGCAGTTTCCATGAGTTCTATGGGGTCTGCTTCCAAGGAAATCTCGGGGGTGGAGGTTGCTTCCTGAGTTCGCTTCTGGGCTTGTCTAGAATTTATTGCTCCACCACGATGCTTTCTTATACTCGTTGTGCTCTTTGGTGCTTTTCCTTTCCTACAGAAAAGGAAGTGATCTATACCAAGGTTTGCAGGGAAGTCAAACATTCTCAACCTTTCATGCCCTCTGGTTATTCATTTGGCTTGCAAAAGCATTTGGATCCGGACAGATTTCCAGTATTTTCAAGTCCTGGAGCCAGTTAGGTCCGCAGGCACCGCCGCCGGCACACT
Organism: Nomascus leucogenys; assembly: GCF_006542625.1. Classification (NCBI taxonomy): domain Eukaryota; kingdom Metazoa; phylum Chordata; class Mammalia; order Primates; family Hylobatidae; genus Nomascus; species Nomascus leucogenys. The sequence continues at coordinate 71,154,617 of NC_044383.1, read as the reverse complement.
CCAGAGAACCCCATGAACTATTTGATGACTCTTCTTTCTTGCCTAGGCTTTCTTTTTTTTTTTTTTTTTGAGATGGAGTCTCGCTCTTTCACCCAGGCTGGAGTGCAGTGGTGCTACCTCGGTTCACTGCAACCTCTGCCTTCCAGTTTCAAACGATTCTCCTGCCTCAGCCTCCCGAGTAGCTAGGATTACAGGCACCCGCCACTATTCCTGGCTAATTTTTGTATTTTTAATAGAGACGGGGTTTCACCATGTTGGCCAGGCTGGTCTCGAACTCCTGACCTCATGATCCACCTGCCTCGACCTCCCAAAGTGCTGGGATTAGAGGCATGTGAGCCACTGCACCCGGCCAGCTTTCTCCATAGAAGATATTGTGACATAACTCTGGGCCCAGCACCTAGGTAATGTGGCTTTTTTCTTCTGCTTGGACCATGCCCACAGAAGGGATAATGATTTATCACTAAGCCCAGCACACGTGATGTAATTTTTCTGCCTGGTCTTTGCCAACAGAAATCATTTTCACATATTTCTGAGTTCATCACCTAGTTGATGTGACCCTTCTTATTTTCAGACTTGTTCACAGTAGAGATTGCTACATATTGCTGGGCCCAGCTCCTATGTGATGTGATTCTCTTCTCATGCCTGGGTATTCCCCACTGGAGTGACTGTGACATATAGTTGGGCCCTGGCCCTAGTTTATGTGGCTTTCCTCTTCTTCCTTAGCCCTGCTCACCTGGGGACATTATAACATATCTGAGCCCATCACCTAGGTGATGTGACTCTCTTGCCTGATCTTCTCAGGGGGTAGTGTTTTATGTTGTCAGACCCAGCAACTAGGTAATATGACTCTTCTCTACTGCTTGGGCTCTGCCCAATAAGAAATTGTGATGTATCACTGGGCCTAGGTTATGTGACGCTCCTCTCCTCCCTGGGCTGTACATACGTGGCTATTGTGACATGGCTGGGTGCAATGTCTAGGTCATGTGAGTTTCCTGCCTGGGTCCTGCCCACAGGGGCATTATCACATATCATGTTGTTGGTTATCTAGGTGATGTGACTCCCCTCTTCTGCCTGGGTCCTGACAAAAAGAAGGATAGAAACTTATCACTGGACTGAGCACTTAATGGTGTGACTCTCCTCTTTTACCTGGGCCTTGCATAATTTTGTTATTGTGACATATTGCTGGGTCCAAAACCTAGGAGATGAGAGACTTTTGCCTTGGCCCTGACTACAGAGGGCTTTTTGATATTTCTTTGCATCTATCACCTAGGGGATGTGTCTCTCCTCTGCCTGCACCCTGCCTTCAGAGAAGATTGTGACATAACACTGGGTGCAACAACCAGGTCATGTGTCTCTTCAGCCTGGGCCTAGCCCACCACGGAACACTGTGACATATTGCTGCTTCCAGAAACTAGGTAATGTGACTATACCAACTGTGCCCTGCTTTTAGAAGGACACTGAAACATATCACTGGCTGAGCACCCAGGTGATGTGACTCACCTATCTGGTCCGCACATTCAGGGAAGACTGTGACATATCCCTGACCTAGCACCCAGGTGATGTGACAATACTGCCTGGACTCTCCCCTCAGAGGGTATTGTGACACATTGCTAAACGCAGCACATAGGTGATATGACTCTCCTCCACTGCTTAGTCTCTGTTCAAGGAGAGATTGTGATGTATCACTAGTCCCAGCAAGTGGATGATGTGACTCTCATGTTTGGGCCAAGCATACATCATGTATTGTGACATATGTCTGGGTCCATCAGCTCGTTAATATGACTCTTCTCTATGGGCTGTGTCCACAGGGGTACTACAAAATATTTTTTCATTCATCCCCTAGGTTATTTACCTCTTCTCTTCTGCCTGGACGCTGCCAAAAAAAAGGAGATTGTAGCAATTCACTGGACCCAGACCCTAGTTGAGGTGACATTCCTATTTTGCGGGGCCCTGCATATTTTGGTATTGTGTCATATCACTGGACTCAGCACATAGGGGATGGGAGGCACATCCATGGGCCCTGCTCACAGAAGGCCTCTTGACATATCTGTGCATCTATTGCCTGTGAGATATGACTGTCCTCTTCTACCGGCACCCTGCTTATAGAGAAGATTGTAACACGTTGCTGGGCCTACCAACCAGATGATGAGTTTCTTTTGCCTGAACCTTGCCCACAGGGAGCATTGTGACATATCACTGGGCTCAGCACCCAGGTGATGTTCCTCTCCTGCCTGGTCCCTTCCATCAGGGAATATTGTACAAATCTCTGGCCCAGCACCCAGTTGATGTGACTCTCTACTGACTACCAACTCACAGGTTACATGTCCCATGTCGCAGGTGAGATGATGACTCTCATATCTTAAACCAGAAAACAGTTGATATGCTGTCTCTCATAGCTAGGCTTAGGAAAATGGATAAGATTCTGGGTCTCCTATTTTTTGAAGGTCAGAGGGGATTGCTACACTCTCACCTATGGTATAAAGTCTTTGGATGGTACGCAGTGTGTCATCACAGAGCCCAGCACACAGATGAGATTGACTTGCATGTATGGACAACCAAGCACCTGTTAAAATTGTGACCCTCACAGATGGACAGACATCAATTGTGAATCCCACACATGGATGCAGTCCACAATTGGAATTGTGACTGTCATATGTGACCATCCATCCAGATTTGGGATAGCAAAACATTTTAAAATGTAGCTCATAAGAAAGTGAGGGCTCTCCTATCTGAACCCAGAAAATTGGAGAGATGTTGACTCTCATAACTGGGCTTAGGGACACAGATACAATCACAGGTTTATACCAGCATGAAAATCTCAAGCTGGATTGTGGCTCCCATGCAAACCATATAACGCCCTAGGATAGTACTGAGAGTGTCCTAAAAGGGCCAAGCACATAGGTGAGATTGTGACACTCCTGTGCGCACCCTGACAACAGTAAAGATTGTCATTTTCCCACATGAACCCAGCCAACTTTTGAGGTTCTGAACCTCACACCCAAAGGCAGCTGAAAGTTGAAAAATTGAATCACATACATGGATCTGGTCCACAGGTGGGTTGATGACGCTCAGACCAAGATTCAGCACACCTGTGAGCCTCTGACTCCACTAAGGGAACACAATTCATGGGAGGGATTGAGGACTTAATACACAGATCCAGTTCACCTTTGAGATGGTGACTCGTGTAATTAGACACAACATACAGTAGGTATTGACTCTCGTACTTTGAACCAGATCATGTGTGGGATCATTAATCTCATTCTTAGACCATCTTGCATGTGTGATTGTATCATACAGCTCTTCTCAGCACCTGAGTGTTTTGACCCTTCTGCCTAGGTCCTACAGGTGAAATTGTGGCATATCACTGAACCCAGCATCTAGGTGGTGTGAGACTATACTTTTGCCTTAGCACTTTTCACAGAGGGCCTTGTGGCATTTTGCTGGCCCTAGAACCCAGGGGAAGTGACTTTCCTCTACTTCTTGGTCTCTGCCCAAGAACAGATTGTGATATGTCACTGGGCTCAACACCTAGGTGATGTGACTTTCCTGTCCTGCCTGGACCAAACACTTTTGAGATGCAAATCTGTTTGGGTCCTGCCTACAGAGGTATTAAAACATATCTGTTCATTCATCACCTAGGTGATGTGACTCTTCTCTTCTGCTTGGGCCTTGACAAAATGGGGGATTTCGACACATCACCAAACCTAGCACTTAAGTGATGCTACTCTTCTGTTTTCCCTGGGCCCTGCATATCTTGGGTATTGTTATATATAGCTGGGCATCATTCCTTTAGGATGGGAGGCTGCAGCCTGGGCCCTGCCCATGAGGGGCCTTGTAAGATGTCTCTTCCTCCATCACCTATGAGATGTGACTCTCCTCTTTTGCCTGCATCCTGCCTACAGAGAATGTTGTAATGTATTGCTGGACCCAGTCACCAGATGATGTGTCTCTCCTGCCTAGGCTGTGCCCACAGAGAGCATTTTGACATATCACTGAGCTCAGCACCCAGGTGAAATGGCTCTGCTGCCTGTACTCTGCTTTAAGAGGGGATTGTAATGTATCTGTGGCTGAGCACCTAGGTGATATGACTTCTGCCTGGTTTCTGACCTCAGGAAAGATTGTGACATATCTTTGCCAAAAACCTACGTGATGTGAATCTGCTGCTCACTTCCTACCCACAGGTAGAATTGTGACATATATTTTGTCCAGCTCACAGGTTCATTAATTGTTCTTATACCTCAAACCAGCCAATAGAAGAGATACAGTCTCCCATAACTAGACTTAGGAAAATGAGAGAGATTATGAGTCTTCTCTATGTATTAAGGTCATAAAGGACTACTATTCTTTTACATACTATATAAAGCCCTTTAGTGGTACAGAAAGTGTCATTACAGGGCACTCTAAACAGGTGAGACTGTGTTTCTTATATACACATACCACCAACTGTTAAGACGGTCACCCTCACTGATGGACAGAGCCCATTGGAGAGGTCCTGAATTTCACACATTGACACAGCCCACAGTTTGGATTGTGACTGTCATATGTGAACATCCAGCTACAGTTGGGATGGTGACTCATTTCTAATTCTGGTAAGTTAGATCCTTTCTACCTGGACGTATTCAATGGAGAGATGTTGACTCTTATTCCTGGGTTTGGGGCCACAGGTAGGATCATGAGTCTGTAGATGCACAAAGGTCTCAGAGCATAGCGTGACTTTAATGTGTGTGTGTGTATATATATATATATATGCTCTGAGACCTTTGTGATACAAAGGGTGTCATAACAGAGCATGGCATAGAGGTGAGATTATGACACTCATATATATATACCCAGCTGGCAGTAAATATTGTCATTCTTCCACATGAACACAGCTGACTGTTGAGGTTCTGAATCTCACATCCAAAGAAAGTTGAAGATGGAAAATTGATTCATACAAGGATTAGGTTCACAGGTGGGTTGGTCACACTAAGACCAAGATCCAGCATATCTGTGAGGCTTCAACTCCACTAAAGGGACACAGCCTGTAGGAGAGATTGAGGCTCTTATGGATGGATTCCCTAAACTGTTGAGCTTTTGGATTATACAATTAGACCCAACACCACCATAGATGGTGCGTCTCATACCTAGAAGCAAGACATATGCAGGGTGGTTAATCTCATCTCTGGATCTTCCTGCAGCTGTGATTGTGACATATACCTCAGCCTAGCACTTGAGAACTTTTACGCTCCTGCCTGGGCTCAGCCCACAGACTGGATAGTGACATCTTGCTGCACCCAGCACTTAGCCAATGTCTTGGTTCTGTCCATAGAGACAACTTTGACATGTTGTGGCTCCTTGCACTTAGGTTATGTGACTCTCCTGCCTGGGTTTTGCCCACATGGGCCATGGTGACGTATTGTGGAGCCCAACATGAAGGTGATGTAATCCTCCACCCTGTCCTCTGCCTACAGAAGGAATTGTAACATACCTTTTGGTCCCTCACACTGTGATGTTACTCTCTGGCTCACCCTTCTTTCAAGGGGTATTGGGACGTACTGCTGTATCCAGCACCTAGGTTATGTGAATTTTTCTACTGCTTCGGCTGTGCCCAATGAGGGGCTATGAAGTATCTCTGGGCCCAGCACCTAGGTGATTTGACCTTTCTTTTTCTTTATCATTTTTTTTTTCTTTGAGACAGTTTCACTCTGTTGCCTAGGCTGGAATGCAGTGGTGCGATCTCAGCTCACTGCAGCTTCCGCCTCCTGGGTTCAAGTGATTCTCTCGCCTCAGCCTCTTGAGAAGCTGGGATTACAGGTACCCACCACCATGCCTGGCTAATTTTCTAGAGACAGGGTTCCACCATGTTGGCCAAGCTGGTCTTGAGCTCCTGACCTCAGGCAATCCACCTTTCTTGGCCTCCCAAAGTGCTGGGATTACAGGCGTGAACCACCATGCCTGGCCAGGTGAGAAAGCATCAGTATGACAAGGGCCATTTATAACCCTTGAGTTCTTACCAAAAGAAGATATCTGCAAAATTAAGTGTTCTATTTAAGAAAACATTGAGCAAGCTTATCCTGCATTTCTACACAAAGAGCACAACAACAATGTAATCCACAACAGTAAAGCAAAATAAGTAAAATTATCCCAAATAAACTAAATAAGGGCAGATGTTGGAACAAAGCTGATATGGGTTTACTACCTGATTCCAATATGTGTTCACAGTTAGAATAGTGATCCGGATTTACTTACTTACTTTATTTATTTATTTATTTATTGAGATGGAGTCTCGCTCTATTGGCCAGGCTGGCGTGCAGTGGCACAATCTCGACTCACTGCAACTCCGCCTCCCAGGTTCAAGCGATTCTCCTGCCTTAGCCTCCTGAGTAGCTGGGATTACAGGCATGTGCCACCACTCCCAGCTAATTTTTGTATTTTTAGTAGAGACAGAGTTTCACCATGTTGGCCAGACTGGTCTCGAATTCTTGACCTCGTGATCCACCCGCCTTGGCCTCCCAGAGTGCTGGGATTACAGGCATGAGCCACCATGCCTGGCCCCTGATCTGGATTTTTATATTACCCATCTCTCTTGTTTCTTTCGAGCTGCGGTCAGAGATCACTGGTGTATTCACAGGAATAAGCAGAATTAGTCTAAATAGCAGGGAAAATACTCAAAAACAACAAATGAGTCTAGTAACAGGTGTACTATAGTTCTTGAAACATAATTATTTTCTCTCTCCAGTATTCCATTTCTACTAAAGACAAATCATGGTAAAACTGATTTACTTGCATAAAAAGCTTTAGTCTTATACTTGGCCTGATTATTTGTATAAAGTGCAGCAAAAATAATTATTTTTCACATATGTTTTAAAAATTGGCTTTGATGTAACTATGTTCCATTAAAGGAATATCAGAAAAGACTTTTTAAAAGCCAAGCCCAGCCATGGGTTTGTACCATCAAATACCTTGAGTTGGGTGAGTTTCTCTCTTCTTGGGGTCCCAAGATAACTTTGGTCTCCTGGTTCTGTCAGAAAGAGACATTCCTGGCCAGGCATGGTGGCTCACACTTGTAATCCCAGCACTGTGGGAGGCCAAGGTGAGTGGATCACCTGAGGTCAGGAGTTTGAGACCAGTCCAGTCAACATGTTGAAAACCCATCTTGACATGAAATACTAATATTAGCTGGGTGTGGTGGCATGCACCTGTAGTCTCAGTTACTCAGGCAGCTGAGGCAGGAGGATCACTTGAACCTGGGAAGCAGAGGTTGCAGTGAGTTGAAATCACACCATTGTACCCCAGGCTGGGTGATAGAAGGAATTCTGTCTTAAAAAAAAAAAAAAGAAAAAAAAGAAATGACATTCCTTACTTACCATGGGTCAGGATCCCTGCACAGGGACTGTGGAGACAAAGTCAGATGCCAGGTTTCCCAAAAGGCTTATATTGACTCTACAAATTCAGTATGATTTCTTCAAGGAAACCACCCCATTCCAGTCAAAGTCTGGTGAAATTACCAGTGTCTCCAATTGTGCCCTGTTGCAAAAGAAAACATGCTTATGGCACGTATGCAAATAACTATGTTTCCATAAATTAAAAATACCAACAGGTTTCTACATTCTGGAGAAAGCAGGTAGAGAAAAACAAATATGCTCCAAATTTTTTTTACAGAAGTATACATTCCTCAGTTGTTAAAAACTGTAAATAGCTATAAATATTTTGACTCTGAAAAACAAAAAAAAAGGATTTGCAGCATTTTAAGAAAAAAGGCAAAAACTATTACTTTTGTCTTCTATTAGTTCTGTTGATGCTACAAATTCCCTTTCTGCTTGATATTCATTAACATTTCAGCTTTCCATGAGAGTCCTGAAAATTGTCCCTCTGTTCTAATGTTGCAGTCTCCAAAGTTTTCAGAAACCTTCATTGAAAAGCACCTGGTAAAATTCCATAGTGGACCATAAATCACCTCTCGAAGAGGATCGAATCAAGACAACAATTGTCTGTGGGTAACAAAAAGTCCTACAGTGGGGATTGTGACATATTGCTTGGCCTAGTACCTATGTGATGTGACTCTTCTCTCATACCGGAGACTTGCACCTAGGGTAGTTGTGACATATAGCGGGGCCCAGCCCCTGAGTTATGTGACTCTTTTGATTATCCTCAGCTCTACCTGCAAGGAGCACTGGGAAATGTATCTTTGGGCCCCTCAATTAGGTGATGCGACTCCCCTTCCTGGACTCTTTCCTCAGGAGGTATTGTGACATATTCCTGGACAAAGTACCCAGGTAATGTAACTCTTTTCTACTGCCTGGACTCTACCCAAGGAGAGATTGTAATGTATCACTGGACCCAGCACCTAGGTTACATGACTTTCCTCTTGTGTCTGAGTCTTGCATAAAATGTGTATTGTGAGAAGTAACTGTGTCTAAAACCTAGGTGATGAGACTCTTCTGCATGGGCCCTGCCTACAGGGGTATTATGACATATCTTTTTTTTTTTTTAATCACTTATGTGATGTGCCTTTGTTTGTGTGTGTCCTTTGTTTGTGTTGTGTGCATCCTGGCCCTGCCAAAAGTGGGGATTGTAACATATCACTAAACTTAGTACTAAGGTGCTATGACCCTCCTTGTTTGCCCAGGCCCTGCATGTATTTGTTACTGTGATGTATGTCTGAGACAAACACCTAGGGCATGAGAGCCTCCTGCCTGGGTTCTGCCCACAAGGAGCCTTTTGGCTTATCTCTGCATCCATCAACTAGGAGATGTGACTCTTCTTTTCTGTCTGGGTTCTGCAAAAACAAGTGATTGTGACATATCATCAAACCCAGCAACTAGACGATGTGATTTTTCTTCCCTGCTTGAACCCTGGATTTGCTGTGCATTGTGATATATGGCTGAGTCCAACATCAAGGTAATGTGACTCTCCTAAATGGACTCTGCCCACAGGAGTATTATGACATATCTTTACATTTATCACCTTGGTTATGTGACTCTTTTTATTTCCCTGAGCCCTCTTGAATTAGGAATTGTGTCATATCACTGAAACTAGCACCTAGGTGATGTGACTCTGTTTTATTGCCTGGGTTCTGCATTTTTAAGTTATTGTGGCATGTCCCTGACCACAACACCTAAGGAATTGGGAAGTACCTGCTTGTATTCTGCCTAAGGGGGGCATTGTGACATATCTCTGGGTCCATAAACTGCTTTATTTGACTCTCCTCTCCTACTCATGCTTTGTCAATAGGAGAGATTGTGACATATCTCTGGAACCAGAACCTTGGTGATGTGACTCTTCTCTCCTGCTGAAGCCATGCCCACACAAGGGAAAGTGACTTATCACTGGGCCCAGCACACAGGTGATGTAATTCTTCTGCCTAGTTTTTGTACCCAGGAGCCATTGTAATCTATCTCTGGGCCAATCATTTAAATGATGTGACTATCCTTTTCTTCCTGAGCCCTATTCAAAGGGAAAATAGTGACACATCTGTGAGTTTGTCACCTAAATGATGTGACTGTCTTGCCTGGGCTCGCCTCTCAAGGGAATTGTGACATATTACTTGACCAGCCACCTAGGTGATGTGGCTCTGACAAAGGAGAAATTGTGATGTACCACTGTTTCCAGCACCTAAGAGATCTGACTCTCCTCTTTTGCATGGGCCCTGCATTTATTGTGTATTGTGACATATGGCTTGGTCCAACACCCAGGTGATGTGACTCTCTATTTCTTCCTGGGCCATGCCAAAGAAGAGGATTGTGACATATCACTGGATCCAGCACCTAGGTGATGTAAATCTTTTCTTTTGCTGAGCCGTGCATATTTTCGGTATTGTGACATGTCACTGGACCAAACACATACAGGACTAGATCAGAGGCTAGTGAATAAGCCTTGCCCATAGGCGGCCTTGTGACATATGTCTGCATCTATACTAAGGTGATGTGACTCTTTTTCTGCCTGCATCCTGCACATAGAGAAGATTGTGATATGTCGCTGGGCCCAGCAACAGGTGATGAGTTTGTTTTGCATGCACATTGCCCATAGAAAACAGTGGAACATAGCCCTTGGCCTGATGGTCACTCAGGTTATGTGACCATCCTGCTCATTCTCTACTGACAAATGGGATTGTAACATACATCTTGGCCTGGCAAATAGGTGCAATAATGACTCTCATACCAGTCACCAGAAGAGATACTGTCTCTTGTAACTAAGCTTAGAGAAATGGGTAAGATCCTGGGTCTCCTTTTGGTAGGAAGGTCGTAGATTATTTCCACTCCCTCACATACTGTATAAAGCCCTCAGATGATATGGAGAGTGTCATCACAGGGCCCAGCACACAGGCGAGACTGTTTATCTTGTGTGCACACCCACCAATTATTAGGATTATTGCATTCACGCAAGGACACAGTGTACTGGTGAGGTCTTGAACTTCATACATGGACTCAGTTTACAGTTGGAATTGTTATGGTCATATGTAAACATCTGACCACAATTGAGATGGTGACTCATTCCTAAAACCATCTCATAGGCAATTGAGGAATCTCCTCTCTGGACCAAGTCAATTAAAGAGATTTTGACTCTCATACGTGGGTTTAGGGCCACGAGTACAATCATGGGTTCATACCAGCATGGAAGTCTCAGAGCAAATTCTGACTCTCATGTATAGCATATAAAGCCCTTGAATGGTAGAGAGACTGTCCTCACAGGGCCCAGCACACAGGTAATATTGTGACACTCTTACACACAGGTAGCCAATAGTAAAGATTGTCATCCTTCCACATGAACGCAGCCCACTGTTGAGGCTCAGAATCTCCCACTCAGAGGCAGTTGGAAGTTGGAGAATTAACTCTTATACGTGGATCTGATCCATAGGTGGGTTGGTTACTCTCAGACCAAGATTCCCCACAGCTGTGAGTCTGTGGCTTCAATGAGGGGTCACAGTCTTCAGGAGGGATTGTGTCTTTTGTGTACAAATCCAGCCCATCGTTGAAATTGTGACTCAGGTACTTAAACCAAAACTACAAAAGGTGTTGACTCTCAAACCTGAAACTGGGACATGTGTGGGATTGTTAATTTCATTTCATGACCTTCCTGCTGGTGTGATTCTGACGTATGCTTCTGCCCAGAATCTGAGCAATTTGACTTCCCAGGCTTGGTCCAGCCCCCAGTAGGGATTATGACATATGACTTAGCCAAGCACTCAGCAGATGTGACCTATTCTCCTGCTTTGTCTCTGCCCATAGAGGGCATTGTGATGCACTGTCAGGCCCTGTACCCAGGTTATGTGATTTCTGCCTGTGCCTGACCACATCGGCTATTTTGACATATTGCACTGTCCAACACTCAAGTGATGTTACGCTTCTGCCTGTGCCCTTCCTACAGGGGATATTATGAAATATCTCTGTGCCCATCACACATGTATTTTGACTCTCTTCTTCTGCATGGATTCTGCTCACAGGGGATTGAGACATATCTGGGCTCAGCACTCAGCTGATGTGATGCTTCTCTCTCTTTTTTTTTTTTTTGAGATGGAGTCTCGCTCCATCACCCAGGCTGGAGTGCAGTAGCGCAATCTCAGCTCACTGCAACCTCTGCTCCTGGGTTCAAGTAATTCTTCTGTCTCAGCCTCCTGAATAGCTGCGACTACAGGTGCCTGCCACCACACTTGGTGTATTTTGTATTTTTAGTAGAGACGGGGCTTCACCTTGTTAGTCAGGCTGGTCTCGAACTCCTGATCTCAGGTGATCCACCCTCCTCAGCCTCCCAAAGTGCTGGGATTACAGGCATGAGCCACCGCACCCGGCCAATGCTTCTAGTTTTCCTATGTTCTGCTCACACAAAAGATAGTGGCCCAGCACAAAGGTGACGTAAGTCTCCTGCCTGGACCCTGCTCACAGGGGGCATTGTGAAATATGTCTGGGCCCATCAACTATTTCACGTGAGTCTCCTCTGTTAGCTGGGCTTTGCCTATGCAAGACATTGTGACATATCACTGGGCCCAGCACCCAGGTGGTTTGATTTTCCTCTTCTGACTGGGCCGTGTGAACAGATAAATAGTAACTTATCACAGGGTCCAGCACACAGGTGCTGTTGCTCTTCTGCCTGGTCCCTGCCTACAGGTGTCATTGATACATATCTTTGGTCCCAACGAGTAGATGATGTGACTCTTTACTTTATTCTGGGACCTGTACACAGTGGGGATTGTGACATATCGCTAGGCTCAGCATTTATGTGATGTGACTCTCATGTGTAGGCCCTGCCCACTGGAGTGATTGTGACATATATCTGGGTGCAGCCCCTAGGTTATGTGACTCTCCTCTTTTCCATGATCCCTACTCATAGCATGAATTGTGACATATGTCAGGCTTTCTCACCTAGGTTATATGACTTTCTTGTCTTTGCCCTTCCATCAGGGGGCATTGTGACATATTGCTAGTTCCATTATCTGGGTGATTTGACTCTCTTCACCTGCCGGCGCACCACCCAAAGGGGACATTGTGACAAATCCCTGAACCAATTTTCTACATAATGTGCCTCTTCTCTGTTGCAGGAGACATGCCCAAAAAAGGGATTGTGGCATATCTCTGAGCCCAGCACCCAAACGTTGTGGTTCTCCTGCCTGGGCTGTGCCTAGAGAAAATATAGTATGTCATTGTGCCCTGCATGCAAGTGGTCTGATTCTCCAGCCTGGGCCTTGCCCATAGGGGAGATTGAGACATATTCCAGGTGAAGAAGTCAGGTGATGTTACTCTCATTTCTTAGCCTTTCCCACAGGTAAGATTGTGAAATATAACGTGGTCCAGCACACAGACGAGATTTTTATTCTTGTATGCAATCCCAGACAACAGTTACTATTGTCACTATAACACATGGACAAAGACCGCTGTTGAGGTCCTGAGTCTCATGAGTGAATGCAGTCAACAGCTGGAATTGTGACTGTCATGTGTATATCTTGCCAGAAGTGGGATGGTGACTCATTTCTGGATTCAGCTCACAGGAATGGTGATGACTCTCAAACATGGGCCCAGCCAATAAGAGAGATGTTGACTCTGGTAGCTAGGATTTGGGGTCTAGTTCTTTTACTTGTAGGAAGATAACAGAAGATTATGACACTCACACATATTGTATAAAGCTTTTGGGCAATACAGAGTGCCATTACAAGACTGAGTACACAGGTGACATTGTGACTCTCCTATACACACCTAGCCAACAGTTTGAATTGCCACCCTCACACATAGGCCGAGTTTACTGGTGATGGCCTGAGTCTCACACATGAACCTATTCCACTAGTTGGATGGTGGAAAATTTCTGAACCCAATTCACTTGCCCAATAAACCCACCAATAGAAGATATGTTGATGCTTGTACCTAGGCTTAGGGCAACAGGAAAGGTTTTGGGTTTTCTAGTGGTATAAATGTCACAGAGGATTACCACGCTCACTAATATTGTATAATGCCCTCGGGTTGTACAGAAAGTGTCATTACATAACTCAGTAAAATTTGAGCTTGTGACTCTCAAATGCATACTCAGCAAACAGTAAGAATTGTCACCCACACACATGGATGGAACCCACTGGTGAGGTCCTGAAACTCACTTACAGATGCAGTCCACAGTTGGAATTTTTTAATGCCGTGTGTGGATCCAGCCACAGGTAGGAGGGTGACTCATATAACCCAACTAAGAGGCACAGCAATGACTTCATACCTGGACCCAGACAACAGGAGAGATGTTGACTCTCATACCTAAGCTTAGGGCAACAGGCAAGATCATGAATTTATACCAGTGGTAATATATCACAGGGGATTGTGACTCTCACCCAATCAACATAAAGCCCTCGGGTGGTACAGAGAGTGTCATAAGAGGACCCAGAACAAGCTGAGATTTTAATTCTCATATGCACCTCCAGCGCCTAGTAAAAACTGTCACCATCCTGCATGGATACAGAAAACTGTTGAGCTTCTGAATCTCACACCTGGATGCAGTCGAAAGTTGGGATTGTAATTGTTTTATGTGGATTTTGTCTACAGGTGGATGGTGACTCTAAGACCAGGATTCAACACATCTAGAAGGCTTTGACTCTGATACCAGTCACAGAAGGCTCTGCGACTCTTCTATTTTCTCTAGGTCATGCAAATGGAGGTGGATTGTGACATATCATAGGGCCAACACAACACACAGTCTACAGGTGGAATTGGGACTCTCATGCCTGGATCCAGTTCATCATTGATATTGTGACTCATGTACTTGGATGCAACTCACAGGAGGTGTTGACTCTTTTATCTGAAGCTAGGACATGTGTGGAATTGTGAATCTTAGCCCTAGATCTTCCCAGAAGTATGAATGTGACATATACTTTTGCCTAGGACTTGAGTGATTTTACTTCCCTGCCTGAGCCCAGCTCTCAGAAAAGATTGTGATGCGACTCTCTTGCTTAAGCCCTACCCACAGAGGGTATTGTGAAATTTTGCTGGGCCCAGCACTTAGGTCATGTGATTCTTATTTTCAGCCTGGACCCTGTCCACAAAGTCACTGTGAGATGTCACTGAGCCCAGCACCTCTGTGATGTGACTGTACTGCCTGGGCCCTGCCCACAGTAGGTATTGTGAAATACCTTTGCCTGCATTCTGCCTACCCCCAGCAAAAAAAAAAAGAAAAAAAAATGAACTGTGACATACCAGAGGCCCAAGCACTTAGGTGATATAATTCTCTTCTGCCTGGGCTCTGGCCTCAGGGGAGATTGAAACATTGTACTGAGCCCAGATTGCAGGTGATGTGACCCTCTATCTTAGGCTCTGCCCACAGGAGGTATTGTGATATATCTCTGTCGTCATAATTTAGGTGCTGTGACTCTTCTGTTTTCTCTAGGTCATGCAAATGGAGGGGGATTGTGACATATCATAGGGCCAACACAAAAATAATGTAAAACTCCTTCCTGAGCCATGCCCATAGAAGGCACTGTGACATATCACCAGTCACAGCATTCGGGTGATGTAACTCTCTTTCCTGAGCCCTGCCCACAAGGCATATTGTAGCATATCTTTAGCCTGGAACTTAAAATATGTGACTTTCTTAGCTTGTTTCTTTTCCACAGGTGGGATTTTGACATATAACTGCACCCAGCACACAGGTGAGATTGTGACTCTTGTATGCTCATCCCGCCAAAAGTTATGAGTGTCACCTTCACACAAGGGCAGAGACCTCTGGTTAGGTCTTGAATCTTGTACATGGACACAGTCCACAGTTGGAATGTCATATGTAGATCCAGCCACAGGTGTGATGTTGACCTATTTATAAAGTTAGCTCACAGGCACATTGATAACTCTCATACCTGGATCCAGCCAATAAAATATATGTTGACTATTATAGCTACGCTTGAGGAAACTGGGAGGGTCCTGGGTCTCCTACCTGTATGAGACTCGCAGAAGATTATTACAGTTATGGAAATTACATGAAGCCCTCTGGCAATACAAATTTGTATCACAGGGCCCAGCACACAGGTGAGATTGTGACTTTAATATGCAGACAAAGCTAACAGTTAGTATTGCTACCTTCACATATAAACAGAGCCCACTGGTGAGGTTCTAAATCTCACACACCAAAAAAATTCACAGTTGGAATTGTGACTGTGATGTGTGAATCTGCCCACTGATGGAATGCTCACTCATTTCTGGATTCAGCTTGGAAAAATGCTGATGACTGTTTCACCTGGACTCAGCCAAATGGAGAGATGTTGACTCTCTTAACTAGGTGTGATGGTTAATACTGAGTGTCAACTTGGCTGGCTTGAAGGATACAAAGTATTAAATCTAGGTATGTCTGTGAGGGTGTTGCCAAAGGAGATTAACAACTGAGTCAGTTCGCTGGAAAAGGCAGAGCCACCCTTAATCTGGATGGGCACAATCTAAGCTGCCAGAGTGGCTAGAATATAAGCAGGCAGAAAAATGTGAAAAGAGAGACTGGTCTAGTCTCTCAGCCTACATCTTTCTCCTGTGCTGGATTCTTCCTGCCCTTGAACATCAGACTCCAAGTTCTTCAGTTTTGGAACTTGGAGTGGCTCTCCTTGATTCTCAGCCTGCAGAAGGCCTATTGTGGGATCTAGTGATTGTGTGAGTTAATAATTAATAAACTCCCATATATATATATACACATATATATATATATATCTCACACAGGGATATATATATATTCCACTAGTTCTGTCCCTCTAGAGAACCTTGACTAATACAGATTTTGGTACCAGGAGTGGTTCTAGAGGAACAGAATATTAAGGATGGAGTTCTTTTTTTGATTCTGGGGTTTCTGGAGTTGGCTGCTTAATATGATTAGACCCCAAAATGCTAAAGACTCTACTTCTAATAGTATGGAAAACACTGATAGTCCTTGGGATGAACTGTTTAGAGAGTTATGTAAAATAAATGCATTTGACACTCCTGATTTATCACTCATGAGAGGCAAGGAGTTTATTGACTCTATACATAATACCTTTGACCAGCTGGGCGTAGTGGCTCACACCTGTAATCCCAGCACTTTGGGGGGCTGAGGCGGGTGGATCACGAGGTCAGGAGTTCAAGACCAGCCTGGTCAAGATGGTGAAACCCCCTCTCTACTAAAAATACAAAAATTAGCTGGGTGTAGTGGCGGGTGCCTGTAATCCCAGCTACTCAGGAGTCTGAGGCAGAGAATTGCTTGAACCTGGGAGGCGGAGGTTTGGTGATACGTGGAGAACCAAGGAACATAATGAAGCTGGTTGTCCTAAGTTCAGTGGACAAAGTGATGATAGAAAATGATGAACTCAGGGATTCTGTCTTTTGGCTTCAGAAGCAGTTACTGAGCCTCAAATCTGCTAAGATTGCCCTGTGTGAGAGTCTCATCTCCTTTAGAGAAAGAGCTGAAATTGTGGAAAAACAGACACAAACTCTTATTATGCTAGTGACTGACCTGCAACGAAAGGTGTATGCACAGCCTCACCAGGTGTCTACTGTTAAGGTGAGGGCATTGATTGGAAAAGAATGAGACCCTGCCACTTGGAATGGGGATGTGTGGGAGGACCCTGATGAAGCTAAGGGCACTGAGTTTGTAAACTCTGATGAGCCTTTTTTGTCAGAAGAAACAGCTTCCCCATCTCCTGTAGTGGCAACATCCCCTATCTGATCCATGCTGCCATCAGCCTTTCCACCTTTGTCTGAGATAAACTCTGCACTGCCTGAGGCAACAGTGATGGCCTCCCCTGAGGCAGTTGCCAGGCAAAATAATGTTGATTCTTCTCAGGAGCCACCCTCAACACCCCTGTTTTCTTCTAGGCATATAAGTAGACTAAAGTCCCAGTGGACCCCTAGAGGTGAGGTTGAGAGTGTGCCCCATGAGGAGGTACACTACACTCAAAAAGAACTGCTTGAGTTTTCTAATCTATATAAACAGAAATCTGGAGAACAGCTTTGGGGATGAATATTAAAGGTGTGGGATAATGGTGGAAGGAACATAGAGTTGAACCAGGCTGAATTTGTTTATTTGGGCCCACTAAGTAGGAACACTGCATTTAATGTTGCAGCTTGGGGAGTTAAAAAAGGTTCTAATAGTTTATTTGCTTGTTTAGCTGAAATATAGATTAAAAGGTGGCCCACTGTGAGGGACCTGGAAATGCCTGATGTTCCTTGGTTTAATGAAGAGGGAGGAATCAAAAGGCTTAGGGAGATTGGGATACTGGAGTGGATTAGTCACTTTAGACCTACTAATTCCAGCAGGGAAGGTCCAGAATATATACCCTTGACCATTGCCTTGCAAAACAGATTTGTGAGGGCATCACCTGAATCTTTGAAGAACCTTATAATTGCTCTTCTCTGCATGTCAGATCTAACAGTGGGAACCGCAGTCACTCAACTACAAAATTTAAATACAATGAGAATAATTGGCTCCCGTGGTGGCAGGGGCCAAGTTGTGGCACTCAACCATCAAAGGCAAGGTGGGCATAGCTACTGTAATGGACAGCAGAGGCAAAATGGCAATCAGAATAGTCTGACTTGTGTAGAGTTCTGGCATTGGCTGATTCATCACAGTGTTCTTAGAAGTAAAATTGATAGGAAACCTACTGCATTCCTACTTAACTTATACAAGCAGAAAACTTCTAGGTCGAATGGACAGAAGACTAATTTGAAACATAAAAACAGAGAATCATGGCCCCTCAATCAATTTCCAGACTTGAGCCAGTTTACAGACTCAGGACCCCTTGAATAAAGGGGAGGCTGAATTCCCTTGAGGAACAACCCCACTACACTACTGACAATTTGTGTAGTGAATTTTTCTCTCATCTTTCCCCAAGGAGATCTCTGGCCTTTTATGGGGGTTATTGTGCATTGGGGAAAGGGAAATGATTGGACACTCTGGGGACTCCTAAATACTGGCTCTGAGCTGACATTGATTCCAGGGGACCCAAAACATCACTGTCGTCCTCCAGTTAAAGTAGAGGCTTATGGAGGTCAGGTACTTAATAGAAATTTAGCTCAAGTCCAACACGGTTGATCCAGTGGGTCCCAAGTCTCATTCTGTGGTCATTTCCCCAGTTCCAGAATGCATAATTGGCATAGACATACTTAGCAGATGGCAGAACTCTTACATTGGCTCTCTGAGTAGTAGGGTGAAGGCTATTAGGATGGAAAAAGCTAAATGGAAGCCATCAGAGCTGCCTCTACCTAGGAATATAGTAAATTAAAAACAACATTGCATCCGTGGAGGGATTGCAGAGGTTAGTGCCAGCATCAAGGACTTGAAAGATGCAGAGGCTGTGATTCCCACCACATCCCCATTCAACTCTTTCATTTGGCAGAAGACATGGATTTTGGAGAATGACAGTGGATTATTGTAAGGTTAACCAAGTGGTAACTCCAATTGCAGCTGCTGTACCAGATGTAGTTTCATTGCTTGAGAAAATTAACACATCCCCTGGTACCTGGCATGCAGACATTGACTTAGCAAATACCCTTTTCTCCATTCCTGTCCATAAGGCCCACGCGAAGCAATTTGCTTTCTGTTGGCAAGGCCAGCAATATACCTTTACTGTCCTATCACTCTCTCGGGCTTTGTGTCATAAACTTATTCAAAGAGACCTCTATCACTTTTTGCTTTTGCAAATATCACAGTGGTCCATTACACTGATGACATTATGCTGATTGAATCCAGTAACCAAGAAATAGCAAACACAGCAGACTTATTCATGAGACATTTGCATGCCAGAGGATGGAAAATAAGTCTGACTAAAATTTAGGGACTTCTAGCTCAGTAAAATTTCTAGGGGTCCAGTGGTCCAGAGCCTGTCAAGATATTCCTTCTAAGGTAAAAGGTAAGTTGCTGCATTTGGCCCATCCTACAACCAAGAAAGAGACACAATGTCTAGTGGGCCTATTTGGATTTTGGAGGCAACCTATTCCTCATTTGGGTGTGTTACTCTGGCCCATTTATTGATTGACCCAAAAAGCTGCCAGTTCTGAGTGGGGTCCAGAAAAGGAGAAGGCTCTACAACAGGTCCAGGCTGCTGTGCAAGTTGCTCTGCCACTTGGGCCATATTACCCAGGAACGCCAATGGATCTTGAGGTGCCAGTGAAAAATAAGGATGCTATTTGTAGCCTTTGGTAGGCCCCCTTAGGTGAATCACTGCAGAGGCCTCAAGAATTTTGTTCTTTCCTTCTTTTTCTTTCTTTCTTTCTTTCTTTCTTTCTTTCTTTCTTTCTTTCTTTCTTTCTTTCTTTCTTCTTTCTTTCTTTTCTTTCTTTTTTTGATGGAGTCTTGCTCCTGTCATCTAGGCTGGAGTGCAATGGCATTATCTTGTCTCACTGCAACCTCCACTTCCCAGGTTCAAGCAATTCTCCTGCCTCAGCCTCCTAAGTAGTTGGGATTACAGGCACCCACCACCATGCCTGGCTAATTTTCATATTTTTAGTAAAGATGGGGTTTCTCCATGTTGGCCAAACTCCTGACCTCAGGTGATCTGCCTGCCTCAGCCTCCCAAAGTGCTGGGATTACAGGCATGAGACACTGTGCCTGGCCAGCCTCTAGGATTTTGGAGCAAAGCCCTGCCATTTTCTGCAGATAACTACTCTCCTTTTGAGAGACAACTCTTGGCCTATTACTGGGCTTTGGTAAAAACTGAACGTTTGACTATGGGTTATCAAGTCACCATGCAACCTGAACTGCCTATCATGAACTGGGTGCTTTCTGACCCATCTAACCATAAAGTAGGTCATGAACAACAACATTCCATCATCAAATGGAAGTAGTATATACGTGACCAGGCTCTAGCAGGTTCTGAAGGCACAAGTAAGTTACATGAGGAAGTGGCTCAAATGCCCATCCATTGTCTCTATTTCTGCCACCCTGCCTTCTCTCCCCCAGCCTGCACTGATGACCTAATGGGGAGTTCCCTATGATCAGTTGACAGAGGAAGAAAAGACCATGCCCTCATTTGCAGATGGTTCTGCATAAGATGCAGGCGCCACCTGAATATGGACATGGCTGCGGCACTACAGCTCCTTCCTAGGACATCCCTGAAAGATGCTGGTGAAGGGAAGTCTTTCCAGTGGGCAGAAATTTGAGCAGTGCACCTGGTTGTGCACTTTGCATGGAGGGAGAAATGGCTAGATGTGTGATTACATATTGATTCATGGGCTTTAGCCAATGGTTTGGCTAGATTGCCAGGGACTTGGAAGAAGCATGATTGAAAAATTGGTGACAAAGAAATTTGGGGAAGAGGTACGTGGATGGACCTCCTGAGTGGTCAAAAACTGTGAAGATATTTGTATCCCATGTGAGTGCTAACCAATGGGTAACCTCGGCAGAGGAGCTTTTTAATAATCAAGTGGATAGGATGACCTGTTTTGTTGACATCACTCAGCATCTTTTCCCAGCCGCCCCTGTCATTGCCCAATAGGCCCATAAACAAAGTGGTCATGGTGGCAGAGACGGAGGTCACAAAGTGACAAAGTGCTGAATGAAATGGTGGTATATTTTGGAATGACATTTTGGGTCTGCTGAGACCAGAGGTAAGTGTTACAGCAGCAGAGAGGCTGCAGTACCACAGACAGGGAATAGGTGTACCAAATGAAGACTATTAAGAAGAAAGACAAATAAACTTCTTTAAATAAAAAAATAAACAACAAATTTCAGACAAGACACATCCTAAGAACATGTTTGAAAGACTCCCAGAACCTCTAGCAAAGACAATTGTTTTCAGACTATACCAGGACAAAGCTACGTGATAAAGATCGTGACAGGTAGCTTTTTAAAAAATGTCCAAATATCAATTAAAGATTACAATGTATACAAAACAGGGCAATACATTCCTATCCAAAATGTCATAAAATTTTCAGAAAAAAAACCTTAAAAAAAGAAAATAAATTGAGCTGGCTGAGGTGGCTCACATCTATAATCTCAGCAGTTTGGAAGGCAGTGATGGGTGGATCACTTGAGCCTAGGAGACCAGCATGGGCAACATGGCAAAACCCTGCCTCTACTAAAAATTTGTAACAATGCTGCAGTTACTATGAGCATGTAAATAACTCTTCATATTACCATGTATGTTAAAGTTTATACATGTGCTGCATTTTTTTTTTAGTCTACATTTTTACTTTTATACTCACACCAAATTGTTTTAATTTTGTAGATTTGTAATGAGTTTTAAAATCAGGAACTGTAATGCCTTTAACATTATTTCTTTTTTTGAAGATTGTTGGGTATTTATTGTCTTGTTAGATTCCATATACTTTTCGAGTTGCTGTTTCTATTTCTCCAAAATGTAGTGTGAACTTCTAAAGAACATCCCATTAAATCTGTAGTTTACTTTGCACAGTATGGATATCTTCAAAATATTTATCTCAACCTTCGAACAGGAGCATGCTCATAGTGTGTTAATTTCTATATATTGATAATTTTTCAGTTTTTTTCTATTATTGTTTCATACTGTCATTTCATTTTGGTCACAGAAAGTAATCCATATAAATTTAGTTTTAAAAATTATGTTAAGACTTCTATTTTGGCCTAACAGGTGGTCTATCAAGGAGAATGTTTTATGAGCTGTTGGGGAGGCTGTGTAGCCTGATGTTGTTGAGCAGTGTTCTCTATACCTCTGTTAGTAATGACTGTTTTATACTTGTCTTCAAGTTCTCTGTTCTCTTACTATTACGTTGTCTTGTTTTGTTTTTATTATACAAATTGGGGTATGGAAATATGCTACTGTAGCCTGGGTGCAGTGACTCATGCCTGTAATCCCAGCATTTTGGGAGAACAAGGCAGGCAGATCACGAGGTCAAGAGATCGAGGCCGTCCTGGCCAACATGGTGAAACCCCGTCTCTACGAAAAATACAAAAATTAGCTGGCCATGGTAGCCTGCGCCTGTACTCCCAGCTACTTGGGAGGCTGAGTCAGGAGAATCGCTTGAACCCGGGAGGCAGAGGTTGCAGTGAGCTGAGATCACACCACTGCACTCCAGCCTGGCAACAGAGCAAGACTCCGTCTCTAAATAAATAAATAAATAAATAAACAAACAAATAAATAAACAAACAGCTAAAGTAACAGTATTTTGACCTCTTCTGCTCTAGTTTAATTAATATTTGCGTGGAATACATCTATCTTGCCATTTTCAGTCTTTTTTATCATTAGATCTCTGATGACTCTATTATAGAAAGGCAAGTTGGATCTTGGTATTTAAAATTATCTAACTCCTTTATTACAAGCATGTCTCTTAATTGGAAAGCTCATTTTATATACATGTTTAAATACTTTTCAGGAACAGAAAGACTTAGTAATGTTATTTTATTGTTTTCTTTGATTGTTGTATCTTTATCTCTAATTTTCTCTCTTTGTGTCTTCCTTTGTGTCGTTTTGATTTTTGTACTGATATACTTTTAATTTTTTCTTTTTTTTATTAATTTTTTTTGCACACAAAAACAATAAACATTTTCTAAAAATACATACAAACAAAAAGATGTGTATCAAACATATTAGGAAGGTTGCACATGGGAAGACGGGGAATAGAAATGGGGAGTGGGAATCAAAATAAATGAGAGAGGGACTTTATATGGATCAGTGATAATAACTCAATCCTCTATTTGATGAAGAAGGAGAAGGAAGAGGAAGAAAAAGAAAGTGGGATAAAGGATCAGAAAGGGAGGAAAATAGAAAAAATTAGAGTATGACTCCAGGATAGACCTGTTTTGTTGTCACTGAGTTGGTTGGTTGGTTTGTCTGTTGTATTTTTCATATGTTTCGCCATGTTGGCCAGACTGGTCTCTAACTCCTAGCCCGAAGTGATCAACCCGCCTCGGCCCCCCAGAGTGCCGGGACCACAGGCGTGAGCCACCACGTCCAGCCCCCAGATTGCTTCTGGCCTCCGTGGTATACCTCCCAGATGGGGCAGTTGGGCAGAGGCGCTCCCCACATCCCAGACGGGGTGGCCGGGCAGAGGTGCTCCTCACTTCCCAGACGGGGCGGCCGGGCAGAGGCGCTCCTCACTTCCCAGATGGGGCGGCTGGGCAGAGGCGCTCCTCACTTCCCAGACGGGGTGGCCGGGCAGAGGCGCTCCTCACTTCTTCCCAGACGGGGCGGCCGGGCAGAGGCGCTCCTCACTTCCCAGACGATGGGTGGCCGGGCAGAGGCGCTCCCCACTTCCCAGACGATGGGTGGCCGGGCAGAGGTGCTCCTCACTTCCCAGACGATGGGTGGCCAGGCAGAGGCGCTCCTCACTTCCCAGACGATGGGTGGGCTTTTAATTTTTTCTTATTTTGTTTTGCAAATCTATAGAGATTACAGTTTTTTTGTGGTACTTTGGAAATTACATAAAATCTGTAAAAGATACAACAATATATTTTAGTCTAGTAGAAGATGAACTTCAGTTGCATACAAAGATTTTACTCTCAAAATTTCAATAATTTTCTAAATTTTTTTCAAATTATAGACAATACTTAAAAATGTTTTCTGCACCATTATGATTATGCTAAGAAATTTCATTAGACTGTATGTGCATATCTATCCAAGAAAGTAATCCTTTTTTTTCTTTTCTCTTTTGGCTGGACGCAGTAGCTCATGCCTGTAATCCCAGCACTTTTGGAGGCTGAGGTGGGCAGATCAGGAGGTTAGGAGTTCGAGACCAGCCTGGCCAACATGGTGAAATGCCGTCTCTACTAAAAATAAAAAAAATTATCTAGGCGTGGTGGCAGGCACCTGTAATCTCAGCTACATGGGAGTTTGAGGCAGGAGAATTGCTTGAAACCAGAAGGCAGAGGTTGCAGTGAGCTGAGATCAGGCCACTACACTCCAGCCTGGACAAGAGTAAAACTCCATCTCTAAAAAATATGTATACATATTTTTGTATGATTCTGTGTCATTTTCTTGAGTCATTTTATTTTCAGTAAAAGAAACTGCCTTCAGCATTCTTTTTTTTTTTTCTTTTTCATTATTACACTTTAAGTTCTGAGATACATGTGCAGAATGTGCAGGTTTGTTACACAGGTATACATGTACCATGATGGTTTACTGAGCCCATCAACCTGTCATCTACATTAGGTATGTCTTCTAATGGTATTCATCTCCTAGCCCTCCTCCATCTGATAGGTCCCGGTGTGTGATATTCCCCTCTTTGTGTCCATGCATTCTCATTGTTCAACTCCCACTTACGAGTGAGAACATACAATGTTTGGTTTTCTGTTCTTGTGTTAGTTTGCTGAGAATGATGGTTTCCAGCTTCACCTATGTCCCTGCAAAGGACATGAACTCATCCTTATTTATGGCTGCATAGTATTCCATGGTGTGTATGTGCCACATTTTCTTTATCCAGTCTATCACTGATGGGCACTTGGGTTGGTTCCAAGTCTTTGCTATTGTGAATAGTGCTGCAATAAACATACTTGTGCATGTGATTTATAACCTTTTGGGTATATACCCAGTAATGGGATTGCTGGGTCAAATGATATTTCTGATTCTAGATCCTCGAGGAATTGTCACACTGTCTTCCACAATGGTTGAACTAATTTACACTCCCACTAACAGTGTGGAAGTGTTCCTATTTCTCCACATCCTCTCCAGCATCTGTTGTTTTCTGACTTTTTAATGATTGCGTTCTAACTGTCATGAGATGGCATCTTATTGTGGTTTTGATTTGCATTTCTCTAATGACCAGTGATAATGAGCATTTTTTCATATGTTTGTTGGCTGTGTAAATGTCTTCTTTTGAGAAGTGTCTGTTTATATCCTTTGCCCACTTTTTGATGGGGTTGTTTGTTTTTCTCCTGTAAATTTGTTTAAATTCTTTGTATATCCTGGATATTAGCCATTTCTCAGATGGATAGACTGCAAAAATTTTCTCCCATTCCATAGGTTGCCTGTTCACTCTGATAATAGTTTCTTTTGCTGTGAGGAAGCTCTTTAGTTTAATGAGGTCCTATTTGTCAAATTTGGCTTTTGTTGCCATTGTTTTTGGTGTTTTAGTCATGAAGTCTTTGCCCATGTCTATGTCCTGAATGGCATTGCCTAGGTTTTCTTCTAGAGTTTTTATGGTTTGGGGTGTTACATTTAAGTCTTTAATCCATCTTCAGTTAATTTTTGTATAAGGTGTAAGGAAGGGATCCAGTTTCAGTTTTCTGCATATCGCTAGCCAGTTTTCCCAACACCATTTATTAAATAGGGAATCCTTTCCTCATTGCTTGTTTTTGTCAGGTTTGTCAAAGATCAGATGGTTGTAGATGTGTGGTATTATTTCTGAGGCCTCTGTTCTGTTCCATTGGTCTGTATATCTGTTTTGATACTAATACCATGCTGTTTTGGTTACTGCAGCCTTGTACAATAGTTTGAATTCAGGTAGTGTAATGTCTCCAGCTTCATTCTTTTTGCTTAGGATTGTCTTGGCAATGCAGGCTCTTTTTTGGTTCTATATGAAACTTAAAGTAGTTTTTTCTAATTCTGTGAAGAAACTCAGTGGTAGTTTGATGGGAGTAGCATTGAATCTACAAATCACTTTGGGCAGTATGATCATTTTCATGATATTGATTCTTCCTATCCATGAGCATGGAATGCTTTTCCATTTGTTTGTGTCCTCTCTTATTACCTTGAGCAGTGAGTTGTAGTTCTCCTTGAAGAGGTCCTTCACATCCCTTGTAAGTTGTATTCCTAGGTATTTTATTCTATATGTAGCAATTGAGGATGGGAGCTCACTCATGATTTGGCTCTCTGTTTGTCTGTTATTGGTGTATAGGAATGTTTGTGATTTTTGCATATTGATTTTGTATCCTGAGACTTTGCTGAAGTTGCTTATCAGCTTAAGGAGATTTGGGGCTGAGATGATGGGGTTTTCTCAACATAGGATCATGTCATCTGCAGAGACAATTTGACTTCCTCTTTTCCTATTTAAATACCCATTAGTTCTTTCTCTTGCCTGATTGCCTTGGCCAGAACTTCCAATACTATGTTGAATAGGAGTGGTGAGAGAGGGCATCCTTGACTTGTGCCAGTTTTCAAAGGGAATGCTTCCAAGTTTTGCCCATTCAGTATGATATTAACTGTGGTTTGTCATAAATAGTTTTTATTATTTTGTGATACGTTCCATCAATACTTAGTTTATTGAGAGTTTTTAGCATGAAAAGGATGTTGAATTTTATCAAGCACCTTTTCTGCATCTATTGAGATAATCACGTGTTTTTTTGTCATTGGTTCTGTTTATGTGATGGATTACGTTTATTGATTTGTGTATGTTGAAACAACCTTGCATCCCATGGATGAAGCTGACTTGATTGTGGTGGATAAGATTTTTGATGTGCTGCTGGGTTCGGTTTGCCAGTATTTTATTGAGGATTTTTGCACCCATGTTCATCAGGGATATTGGCTTGAAGTTTTCTTTTTTTGTCGTGTCTCTGCCAGGTTTTGGTATCAGGATGATGCTGGCCTCATAAAATGAGTTAGGGAGGATTCCCTCTTTTTCTATTCTTTGGAATAGTTTTAGAAGAATTGGTACCAGCTCCTCTTTGTACCTGTGGTAGAATTGGGCTGTGAATCCGTCTGGTCCCGGGTATTTTTTTTATTGGTAGGCTATTAATTACTGCCTCAATTTCAAAACTTGTTATTGGTCTATTCAGGGATTTGACTTCCTAGTTTAGTCTTTGGAGGGTGTATGTGTCCAGGAATTTATCCATTTCTTCTAGATTATCTAGTTTATTTACACAGAGGTGTTTATAGTATTATCTGATGGCACTTTGTATTTCTGTGGGATCAGTGCTGATATCCCCTTTATCATTTTTTTATTGCATCTATTTGATTCTTCTCTCTTTTCTTCTTTATTAGTCTGGCTAGTGGTCTACCCATTTTGTTGATCTTTTCAAAAAACTAGCTCCTGGATTCATTGATTTTTTTTTAAAATTTTTTTGAGACAGGGTCTTGCTCTGTCCCCAGGCTGGAGTGCAGTGGCACGATCTCAGCTCACTGCAAGCTCCAACTCCCAGGTTCACACCATTCTCCTGCCTCAGCCTCCTGAATAGCTGGGACTGCAGGCAACCACCACCACACCCAGCTAGTTTTTTTTTGTTTTTGTTTTGTATTTTTAGTAGAGACGGGGTTTCACCATGTTAGCCAAGATGGTCTCAATCTCCTGACCTCGTGATCTGCCCACCTCGGCCTCCTAAAGTGCTGGGATTACAGGAGTGAGCCACCACTCCTGGCCTCATTCATTTTTTGAAGGATCTTTTGTGTCTCTATCTACTTCAGGTCTGCTCTGATCTTACTTATTTCTTGTCTTCTGCTGGCATTTGAATTTGTTGCTCTTGCTTCTCTAGTTCTTTTAATTATGATTTTAGGGTGTCAATTTTAGACCTTTCCTGCTTTCTCTTGTGAGCATTTAGTGCTATAAATTTCCCTCTAAGCACTGCTTTGTCTGTGTCCCAGGGATTCTGGTACATTGTCATTGTTCTCATTGGTTTCAAATAACTTATTTATTTCTGCCTTCATTTCATTATTCGCCCAGTAGTCATTCTGGAGCAAGTTGTTCAGTTTCCATGTAGTTGTGTGGTTTTGAGTGAGTTTCTTAATCCAGAGTTTTAATTTGATTGCACTGTGGTCTGAGAGACTGTTTGTTATGATTTCCATTATTTTGCATTTGCTGAGGAGTGTTTTACTTCCAATTATATGGTCAAATTCAGAATAAATGGGATGCTTTTCAGCATTCTTTAAAGGGCATATGCAGTGTCAGCATCCTTTTTCAAAATTTGGTTATTTTGAAAGGCTTCCCTCTTTTTATTTCGCAGGACAGATTTGCTGATGCTATTATTCTAACATAAAGTAAAATAAAGCAGGAAACTCCAAAAGGATATAAAAATTAAACACATGAGCTGGGCACAGTGGCTCACCTCTATAACCCCAGCACTTTGGAAGGCCAAGGCAGGTGGATTACCAGACATCAAGAGTTTGAGACCAGCCTGACCAACATGGTGAAACCTCATCTCTACTAAAAATACAAAAAAATTAGCCAGGCATGGTGATGGATGCCTGTAATCCCTACTATTCAGGAGGCCGAGGCAGGAGAATCACTTGAACCCAGAAGGTGAAGGTTATGTTGAATTGAGATCATGCCACTGCACTCCTGCCTGGATGACAGAGAGAGACTCCATCTTGAAGAAAAAAAAAAAAAAGCAAGATCCCTTCTCTCTCTCTAAAATAAATAATAAAATAAAATAAAAATAAAACACTCTTTAACATATTCTAGCTCAAGAGTCAAAAAATTTAATTTTGTTAAGATGTCAACACAACCTACAGTGGTAAACAAATTCAACATGATGTCTACAAAAATCCTAATAGCACAGGATTTTTAAATAGAAATATTCTTCAACATGTTAAAATTTGATTATGAACTATAACTAGCTAAACACCCATGAAAAAGAGGAGGCAATATACTTTCTCATTTTAAAGCATATTAAAAGCTATAACAAAAACAATGTAGTACTGACACAAAGACAGATAAACAGATGATAAATCAGAATAGAGAGCCCAGAAATGAGCCCTTCTGTAAATAAATCATCTTCCACAAAGCTGCCATGAGCACACAATAGAGAAAAGATAATATCTTTAAAAATTAATGCTGAAAACTGAATATCTATACTGATAAAGCTGGATTCTTTCCTTGAACCATAGACAAAAAAATTTTAAATAAAATACTTAGATATAAAAAATAGCTAATAAATATCTTTTAAAAAATGGAGAAAAGACACCACATTGGCCTTGGAATCATTTTCTTAGATGACATTAAATGCATGAGCAACAATGAAAAGAACAGAAAAATTTAACTGAAATATACTCCAAAATTTTTGCACATCAAAAAAGAAGTGAGTGGCAATGCCTCCTAGGAAATCAATAAAAATATTTGTAAATCACTTAAGATAGAAGTTAATATTCAGAATATATAAGCAACTCTTAAAACTGAAAAATACAGTTGAATAACAGGATTTAGAAATGGAAAACTAATTAAACTAAATTTTTATCAAAAGTATAAATTGGAAGAGCATTTGAAAGGACACACAAAATTACTAATTTGTAGAGGAATGCATAAATATCACAATGAAATACAAAATAACTTCACACCCATTAGAATGGCCACTATCAATTTTTTAAGAAAACCAAATCTGTTGATGATGTTATGAAAAGAAAATCAATGTTGATTGTCGGTGGAAAACAAAGATGCAGCCATTATTTTAAAATGTCATAAATGTTCCTCAGATAATTAAAAATAAAATTATAACCAATTACAGAAATCTTATTTATAAATTGATTTCCAAATTATACAACACAGAACCTGGAAGAGATATGTAAATGTTTATGCTTATTGTACCAGATTTCACAAAAGCCAAAAGGCTGAAGCAACCTACATGTTCCTTGATTTATAAATACATCAAAAAATTCAACATATACATACAGGGAATATTATTCAGCCTTAAAAGAGAAAATTTTGTCACATTTTAAGATAAACTTTGAAAATATTATGTCATGTGAAATCAACCAGTAACAAAATGATGAATACTACATGATTCCATTTACAAGATAAGTTAAATAGTCAAACTCATGAAAACAGAAAGCTGAAAGGTATTTGCCAAGGGCTGGAGAGAGGCTAAAATGGGCAGTTGTTACTTAGTGGGTATTGAGTTTTAGTTTTACAAGATGTAAAACCTCTAGAAGCCTTTTGCATAACCAGGTGAATATATTTTAACATGCCTGAAATCCACAGCTTTTTTTTGACAGAGGGTCTCACTTTGTCACCCAAGCTGGTGTGCAATAGCAAAATTATGGCTCACTTCAGCCTCAAATTCCCAGGATAAAGTACTCCTTGTCCCTTAATCTCCCAGTTTGCTGGAACCACAGGTGCACACCACCATGGCTTGTTATTTTAAAATTTTTTTTGGATACAGCAGGTCTTTATGTTTCCCAGGCTGGTCTCAAACGTTTGGGCCCAGGTGATCCTTCTCTTTTGATCTCCTGAATTTCTGGGATTACAGAGGTGAGCCACTACCATGCCTGGCCACAAAATGTACACTTAAATAGATTTTAGAGAATCAATTTTATGTTATCTGTTTTTACAAAAATTATTTTAGAACAAAAACTAAATGAAGAATTATAAATCTTTTCTAGAATTACCTTCCAATCACAAAACTGTTTCTCTCACACAAAGGAAATATATATCCATTATTAAACACAGGGTGAAAATAAGATTATTTCCACAACTACTCACTTAGACAAGATAAAACAACCACTGAAAATCAGCTAAGAAGGAATATATACAAGATAAGCCATAACCATAATTGGAGTCATATTTATAGATAAAAACACAAAAATATATAATGTGATTGTGATAGACATATGGCTAATTTATTTCTAATTAAACCCCACATTGACTTAAAGTGTACAAACAGAATTGCAAATTGTCTACAATTATAATACATAAGTAAAACAAAAAAACCTAATACATTGATATTAAGAAACTGACACTAAAAAGCACACATATAGAACTGCAGATAATAATAAGAGAAATGTTTACTCATAAGATCTGGTATGCAACATTGATGTACCATTAAAAATTTTGTCTAGATATCTGCAATATTTGACTGTATCTATGTATTCATGGAAGGCAGGTATTTTGAATCATTGGCATGCACTGCATGGCAGTAAATTTTAAGAGAAATTGCAGTACAATCATAAATAGAAGATTCTAATGATAAGCTTTTAATAAATAAGCATTAAATAAAACTGAGGTAAATTTTACCATTATATATGCTGTTCTTACACAATATATGCTACATATATTCTTAAAGAATATGTGCTATTCTTACACAAAATGAAACTGCTGTAATTTTTACTTTAGAAGCAAAGAATAGTCTTACCTTGCTAAATTAAAAAAAAGTCTTACAGAATATAATTAAAGCCTCTGATATATAAAACAAGTATCTGGGAAGAACTTATTTTATTATTTAAATATGGGCTGAAGAAAGTGAATGGAAATCATATAATTCCTTTCTGTCTGCAGCAAACTTAAATTTATAACTAAATATTTTAATAAATATGGAATGCCTACCAATTTACTTCAGGCATAACATGTAAATTCTAACATATTATCCTAAATATCTGAAACTAAAATAACAGAGAAATGTGAAATAGAAAATAGAAAGTAAAAATGTATAGGGAGAACGACATCAGTGAAATTAAAAAAATAAAAAATAAAAGGTGACCTATTTTCTTATCCTCTGACAGCAAGAAAACTGTGAGCCAGCCCTGACAAAAATGTGTTTATGAGAGATCCAGGCATCCTGGCTCGTATCTGTAATGATAATTACATAATACACTCAGGTTGAAGAATTTCTTCAGGCCAGGATTTCAAGACCAGCCTGTGTTATGTAGAAAGACTTCATCTCTAAAACAAGTACTTTCAAAAGAGCTTTGAGATCCAGGGATGGAGCTGTGAAACTGCTGAAGCCCAAGATTGAGGAATGTTCTTTTCAGGAGACAGGCTTCCATTAAGGTGGCAGACAGGACCTCTGTTCTTAGCTACAGACCAAAAAATAGCCAACCCAACTTGCTCCCACTGAGAATTCTGAACTTACCCTATAACCATTCCAAACTCCTCCCAGCCACAGCCTAGGAGAGCTCCTGCTCTTCCAGAGGCCTGGAGGAAGACACCCATTGTAGCCATACAGTTTAATGTTTTCCTTCTGGCTCCAAGCCACAGTTCATGGCCAATTCTGCCTTGGTAGAATCCCACACAGTGACCTGGGAAGCCCCTCTCTAGTACTCAGTGAAAGGCATCCTCATCCACATCCTGATGTAAGCCCCACCATATGCAGACCTGACTGCAACAACTGCCCCTAGTGTCTGCTCTACAGATGAAAGTCCTGAGGGATATTCAGTCTGTCCAGTAATAAAATGGGAATTACAACTACCCAAGCCTTCTGTAACAAGCCAACTAAAGGTAAATCCTATGCAGAGGCAGCAGTTTTTGACCAACCTACCACCTCTCTCTATTACAAATAAACAGGGCATCCTATAAATATGGGGGCCCAACAAAAGAAGATCTTTACCTCTTGTAATCAGTTTACATAAACTGGAAGAGGTTTTCACTCCATGAAATTTACGAAAACCAACGCAATGCACAATTATATTGTCTCCATTGCCAATGCTTCTAATTTAACGTAACCCTGGAAGTATGTGGCAGAAGAATTAGGCAAAAAAAAAAAAGGTTTAAAGCCATTGAAATTGAAGACAAATAAGTACAAAGTTGCTGTTTGCAAATCATATAATCTTATATACTGAAAAAAACATAAACAGTACATTTAAGGCCAGGTGCGGTGGCTCACACCTGTAATCCTAGCACTTTGGGAGAACGAGGCAGGCACATCACCTAAGGTCAGGAGTTTGAAATCAGCCTGGCCAATATGGTGAAACCTTGTTTCTACTAAAAACACAAAAAGTAGCCATGTGTGATGGTGGGTGCCTGCAGTCCCAGCTCCTCAGGAGTCTGAGGCAGGAGAATCACTTGAACTGGGGAGGCGGAGGTTGCAGTGAGCCTAGATCATGCCACTGCACTCCAGCTTGGGTGACAGAGCGAGACTCCATCTCAAAGAAAAAAAATTTTTTAGCCTTAAATGTTAGTTCTGTGCTTCAGAAATATAAATTTTCTTGTTTCACCTAAGTTGTCCCTTAAGAAATGCAATGAGAGAGACAACACCACAAAAATATTGGGGGACTTTTGTACTTTACTTACAGCATTAGACACGTCATCAAGACAGAAAGTCAAACAAAGAAACAAACAAAAACAATGGACTTAAACTATACCTTAGAACAAATGGACTTAACAGATATTTACAGAGTATTCTACCCAACAACTGCAGAATATACATTCTTTTCATCAGCACATAAAACATTCTTCAAGATAGACCATATGATAGGCCACAAGACAAGTCTGAATTATTTTATTATTATTATTTTTTGTGACAGAGTCTTGCTGTGTCACCAAGGCTGGAGTGCAATGGCACAATCTCGCCTCACAGCAACCTCTGCCTCCCAGGTTCAAGGGATTCTCCTACCTCAGCCTTCGGAGTAGCTGGGATTACAGGCACGTGCCATCATGCTTGCCTAATTTTTGTATTTTTAGTAGAGATGAGGTTTCACCATGTTGGCCAGGCTGGTTTTGAACTTCTAACCTGAGGTTATCCACCTGCCTTGGCCTCCCAAAGTGCTAGGATTAAAACATGAGCCACCATGCTCAGCCCCTGAATAAATGTAAGAATATCAAAATTATATCAAGTACTGTCTTAGGCCACAGTGGAATCAAATTAGAAATCAGTTCCAATAGGAACACTCAAAACCATACAAATACATGAAAATTAAATAAACTGCTCCTGAATGATCATTGGTTCCACAATGAAATCAAGATGGAAATTAAATAATTTTTTAAATTGAATAATAGTGACACAACATATTAAAACCTCTGGGATACATCAAAAGTGGTGCTAAGAGGAAAGTTCATAGCATTAAATACATGCATCAAAAAGTTCAAAGGAGCACAATAAACAACCTAAGATTACACCTCAAGGCACAAGAGAAACAAGAACAAACCAAACCCAAACCCAGCAGAAAAATAAATAAATAAATAAATAACAAAGATCAGAGCAGAACTAAATCAAATTGAAATTTTAAAAAATGCAAAAGATAAAACAACAAGCTAGTTATTTGAAAAGATAAACCAAATTGATAGACTATTAGTGAGATTAACCCAGAAAAGCAGAAGGAAGATCCAAATATGCTCAATTAGAAATAAAAGATCATTCAAAGCTACTATGAATACCTTTACATGCTCAAACTAGAAAACCTAGAGGAGTTCCATAAATTCCTGGAAATATACAAACCTCCTAGATTAAACTCAGAAGAAATAAAAGCTTTGAACAGACCAATAACAAGTAGTAAGATTAAACTAGTAATAAAAAATTGCCAGCTGGGTGCAGTGGCTCATGCCTGTAATCCTAGCACTTTGGTAGGATGAGGTGGGTGGATCACTTGAGGTCAGGGGTTTGATATCAGCCTGATCAACATGGCAAAACCCATCTCTACTTAAAATACAAAAATTAGCCAGGCATGGTGGTTTGTGCCCTAATTCCAGCTACTTGGGAGGTTGAGGAAGGAGAATCACTTAAACCCAGGAGGCAGAGGTTGCAGTGGGTCAAGAATGCACCACTGCACTCCAGCCTGGGTGACAGAGCAAGACTCAAGAAAAAAAAAAAAAACTGCCAACAAAAAAAGTCCAGGACAAGATGGATTCATAGCTCAATTCTATCCCACATTCAAAGAATTGGTACCACTCCTACTGAAACTATTCCAAAAGATAGAGAAAAAGGGAATCCTTCCTAAATCATTCTATGAAGCCAATATCACTCTAATACCAAGATCAGGAAAAGACATAATAAAAGAAAACTACACACCAATGTTCCTGATGAGCATAAATGCAAAAATCTTCCATAAAATACTAGCTAACTAAACACAGCAGCATATTAATAAGATAGTACACCATAATCGAGAACATTTTATGCCAGGGATGCAGAGATGATTTAACATAGGTAAGTCAATACATGTTTTACACCAAATAAACAGAATTAAAACCAAAAATTATATGATTATCTCAATATATGCAGAAAAATCATTTGGCAAAATCCAGCATCACTTTATGATTAAAATCCTCAGGAGAACTGGGATAGAGGGAACATATTGTAAGGTCATAAAAGCCATCTATGACAGGCAGACATGGTGGCTCAAGCCTGTAATCCCAGCACTTTGGGAGGCCGAGGTAGGCAGATCACCTGAGGTCAGGAGTTTGTGATCAGCCTGGCCAACATGGTGAAACCTCGTCTGTTCAAAAATACAAAAATTAGCCAGGCATGATGGCGGGTGCCTAGTGGTCCCAGCTACTGGGGAGACTGAGGTGAGAAAATCGCTTGAGTCCAGGAGGCAGACATTGCAGTGAGCAGAGATCCTGACATTACACTCCAGCCTGGACGACAGAGTGAGACTCCATCTGAAAAAAAAAAAAAAAAAAAAAGCTATCTATTATAAACAGCCAACATTACACTGAACAGAAAAAAGTTGAAAGGATTTTTTCTGAGAATTGGAACAAGACAATAATGCCCACTCTCACCACTTCTATTCAACACAGTAATGGATGTCTTAGCCAAAGCAATCAGAGTAAAGCAAAAAATAAACAGCATCAGCTGGGCACAAAAAAGTGGCTCACATCTGTAATCCCAGCACTTTGGGAGGACCAGGCGGGTAGATCATGAGGTCAGGAGTTCAAGACCAGCCTGGCCAACATGGTAAAACCCCGTCTCTACTAAGAATACAAAAATTAGCTGGGCACAGTGGCGAGTGGCTGTAATCCAGCTACTGGGGAGGCTGAGACAGGAGAATCACTGGAACCCGGGAGGCAGAAGTTGCAGTGAGCCGAGATCACGCCACTGCACTCCAGCCTGGGTGACAGAGTAAAACCTTGTCTCAAAAAGAAAACAAGAAAAAAACTTTGAAATCTGATAGATAAATTCAGTAAAATTTCAGGATAAAATATGAATGTGCAAAAATTGGTGGTACTGGTGTATACTAACAGTGACCAAACTAAGAATTAAATTAAGAACTCATCATTTTAAAATAGCTGCAAAAAAAAAATTAGGAATATGTCTAACCAAGGTGGTGAAAGATCTTTACAAGAAAAACTACAAAACGTTGCTGAAAGAAATCATAGACAACAAAAACAAATGGAAACGTATTTCATGCTTATTGATGGGTAGCAATCCTACTGTGACAATGATCAACCTACCAAAAGCAATCTACCAATTCAATGTAATTTCCATGAAAATAACATTATCATTCTTCACAGAACTAAAAAAAAATCCTAAAATTTATATAAATTAAAAAGAGAGCCTCCATAGTCCAAGCAAGACTAAGAAAAATAAAACAAAACAAAACAAAACAAAAAACACACACGAAAAAATCTGAAGGCATCACATTATCTGACTTCAAACTATATTACAAGGCTATAGTTACCAAAACAGCATTGTATGGGTATAAAAATAGACATGTAGCCCAATGAAACAGAATAGCAAAATCAGAAATCAACCCAAATACTTACAGCCAACTGATCTTTGACAAAGTAAACAAAGATATAAAGTGGGGAAAGAACACCCTATTCAATAAATGGTGCTGGGATAATTGGGAAGCCACATATTGAAGAATAAAACTAGATCTTTGGCTGGGTGCAGTGGCTCATACCTGTAATCCCAGCACTTTGGGAGGTTGAGGTGGGTGGATCATGAGGTCAGGAATTCAAGGCCAGCCTGGCCAAGATGGTGAAACTCTGTCTCTACTAAAAATACAAAAAAAAAAAAAAAAAAATTAGCTGAGTATGGTGGTGGGAGCTTGTAATCCTAGCTACTCAGGAGGCTGAGGCAGAGAATTGCTTGAACCCAGGAGCCAGAGGTTGCAGTGAGCTGAGATCGTGCCACTGCACTCCAGCCTGGGAACAGAGCGAGACTCCGTCTCAAAAAAAATTAAAAAATTTAAAAAAGGGACCTTCATGTCTCACCTTACACAAAAATCAACTCAAAATGGATCAAATACTTTAATCTAAGACCTAAAACAACCCGAATTCTAAAGCATTGAAGAAACTCTTCTAGGCATTGACTTAGGCGAAGAGTGCATGATGAAGAATCCCAAAGCAAATGCAACAAAAACAAAGACAGATGAGACAGATGGGACTTAAAAAATTCTCAAAAGAAGATATACAAATGGCCAACAAACATAGAAAAAATACTGAACATCACTAATGATTAATGATCAGGGAAATGCAAATCAAAACCACAATGTGATAACACCTTGCTCTTGCAAGAATGACCATGATTGGCCAGGCATGGTGGCTCATGCCTGCAATCCCAGCACTCTGGGAGACAGAGACAGGTAAATCACCTGAGGTCAGGAGTTCCAGACCAGCCTGGCCAACATGGCAAAACCACGTCTCTACTAAAAATACAAAAATTAGCAGGGTGCGATGGAGTGTGTCTGTAATCCATGCTACTTGGGAGGCTGAGGCTGGAGAATCGCTTGAACCTAGGAGGCGAAGGCTGCAGTGAGCTGAGATCGCACCACTGCACTCCAGTCTGGGTGACACAGTGAGACTCTATCTCAAAAACAAACAAACAGAAAAGACCATAATTAAAACATCAAAAAATAGGCCTGGTGCGGTGGCTTATGCCTGTAATCACAGCAAACTCCATCTCAAAAAAAAAAAAAAAAAAAAATAGGGGATAAAACCCAAATATTGTATGTCCTCACTTATAAGTGGGAGCTAAGCTATGAAGATACAAAGCCATAAAAATTATATAATGGGGCCAAGTGTAGTGGCTCACGCCTGTAATCCCAACACATTGGGAGGCAGAGGCGGGCGATCACCTGAGGTCAGGAGTTCAAGACCAGCCTGACCAACATAGAGGAACCCTGTCTCTACTAAAAATACAAAATTAGTTGGGCATGTTGGGGCATGCCTGTAATCCTAGCTACTTGGGAAGGCTGAGGCAGGAGAATCGCTAGAACCTGGGAAGTGGAGGTTGTGGTGAGCCGAGATCATGCCACTGTACTCCAGCCTAGGCAACAAGAATGAAACTCTGTCTCAAAAAATAAATAAATAAATAAAAGAATTATATAATGGACTCTGGGCACTCAGCGTGAAGGGTGGGAGAGGGGGTGAGGGATGAAAGACTACACGTTGGGTATAGCACACACTGCTTGGGAGATTGGTGCACCTATATCTCAGAAATCACCACAAAAGAACTTATCCATGTAACCAAATACTACCTATACCCCAAAACTATTGAAATATAATAATTTAAGACAAAAATAAAAACCCCCAAACTCTCATAAGTTTAAGGTTATATGCTTTCGCTTTTTTTTAAGAAGGGGTCTCACTCTGTCACCCAGAATGGAGGGCAGTGGCTTGATCAGGGCTCACTGCAGACACAACCTCCTGGGCTCAGGCAATCCTCCAACTTCAGCCCCTGAACAGCTGGTACTACAAGTTCAGGTCACCATGCTAAATTAGCTGCGTGTGGTGGCAGGCACCTGTAATCCCAGCTACTCGGGAGACTGAGGAAGGAGAATTGCTTGAACCCAGGAGGTGGAATTTGCAGTGAGCTGAGATCATGCCATTGCACTCTAGGCTGGCGGACAGAGCAAGACTCTGTCTCAAAAATAAATAATAATAATAATTTAAGGTTGTTTCAAGTTAAAAAAAGTCTATTAAAATAAAATAGAAAAAGCTAAAAAATATGAGATTAAAAAATATATATGAAAATCTAGAGTGTTCAAAAGTGACAAATTTAATGGATTTATTTATAAGGTTTTACTAAAATAGGTTTAGTTTTTTTGTTGTTTTGTTTTTTGAGATGGCGTTTCACTCTTGTTGCCCAGGCTGGAGTGCAATGGCCCAATCTCGGCTCACTGCAACCTCCACCTCCTGGGTTCAAATGATTCTCTTGCCTTAGCCTCCTGAGTAGCTGGGATTACAGGCGCCCACCACCACGCCTGACTAAGTTTTGTATTTTTAGTAGAGAAGGGGTTTCACCCTATCGACCAGGCTGGTCTTGAACTTCTGACCTCCAGTGATCCGCCCTCCTTGGCCTCCCAAACTGTTGGGATTAAAAGTGTAAGCCATCGCGCCCAGCCTTTAGTATTGATAATACACTATTACTAAAGTAAAAATTAATTTACTCTTGAACAAAAGTTTTATGTATTATTAACATGGCAGTAAAATATATTCGTTCACATTTCGAATACATTTAAAAAGAGAGAGTAAAGAAGAGATAGACTATTCCCATCCTCTGGGTTGGGCCTGGCTCAGCTCAGGGAGGAAGCCCTGCCTGAAAAGGCTGCAGCCTAGGCTGGCTCTCTTTCTTCATTCAGCCCAGCATCTGATCACATCTCCTGTCACTCAGGGCCTGAAAGGGCGGGGCCTTAAACATTATCCAATCAGGGACGCTGGGCTGTGAACGCCCAATCAGGCACGCAGCTGGAGGGGGCAGGTCGGCTTCCGGGCTGTGGTCGGTCCTTTGTCTCTCGCTGCAGCCGGAGGTCAAGGTCTTGTCCTTACTGCTGTGTGTCCTCTGCTCCTAGAGGCCCAGCCTTTGTGGCCCTGTGACCTGCGGGTATTGGGAGATCCACAACTAAGTCGCCAGGACCCCCTGGAAGCCTAGAAATGGTGAGTGTGCCGGGTCCGACATCCGGAGAGAGTGTCCCGGGCTGCTTGGAACCGGTGGAAAGTGGCTGTGGCCGGACTCAGGCCTCCCCGCAGTCAGCTCCACATCTGTGCCCCGAGTTCTCCTTGCCTAGCTCGACCTCAGTCCCCTTCAGCCGTAAGATGGAGGCTGCGCTGACAGTCGGGCCCCCGGGCGTCCTGTCTCTTCCCTGCGCTGTGATTGTGCCCTGGCCTGGAGCCCTCTTGGGGCAGCTCTGCAACCTCAGCGCGGAGTCTCTCCCAGATATGCAGGGAGCTTGGGAGGGTAGTCAGAGGAGAATCCTGACTCCGGGTGTGGGTTCATGAACGGGAAGAGCTTTGGTCTGTGAGATTCCCAGTTCCTGTTTTCTCCTATGAAAAATTTATGAAAGTCACCGCAAAAATATTAAAGAATTTAATCAAAGAGTGATTCAAAAATTGTAGAGCACCCAGCTATGGGTTGTAGTTAATGGTCAATTGAAGGGGTTTGACGGAAAGAGGTTTATAAGGTGCATAACGAAGAAAACCACATTCAATAATTGGTTAGGTACAGTTACGTAGTTTCTTGTTTTGTTTTATTTATTTATTTATTTATTTTATTTTGAGACGGAGTCTTTCCTCTGTCACCCAGGCTGGAGTGCAGTGGCACGATCTTGGCTCACTGCAAGCTCTGCCTCCCGGGTTCACGCCAATCCCCTGCCTCAGCCTTCCCTGTAGCTGGGACTACAGCCTCCCGCCACCACGCTCGGTTACTTTTTTGTATTTTTAGTAGAGACAGGGTTTCACCATGTTAGCCAGGATGTTCTCGATCTCCTGACCTCGTGATCTGCCCGCCTCGGCCTCCAAAAGTGCTGGGATTATAGGCGTAAGCCACTGCACCTGGTCTTGCAGTTTCTTAATTTTTTTTTTTTTTTTTGAGACGGAGTCTCGCTCTGTCGCCCAGGCTGGAGTGCAGTGGCGCAATCTCGGCTCACTGCAAGCTCCGCCTCCCGTGTTCACGCCATTCTCCTGCCTCAGCCTCTCCGAGTAGCTGGGACTACAGGCACCCGCCACCACGCCCGGCTAATTTTTTGTATTTTTAGTAGAGACGGGGTTTCACCGTGGTTCTCGATCTCCTGACCTCGTGATCCGCCCGCCCCGGCCTCCCAAAATGCTGGGATTACAAGCGTGAGCCACCGCGCCCGGCCGCAGTTTCTTAATTTGTAACGTCAAGATGGAAATTTCTTGCTTATGTAATCAGAGGTTAATTGGCAGTTTATAGTGTGTTAAGCCTGAAATTTTTTCCCCCAATGTAGTAATTTACAAAAAATGCATTTGAATTAGATTTTTTTTTTTTTTTTTTTTAAACGAAGTCTCCCTCTGTCTCCCAGGCTGGAGTGCAATGGCGTCATCTGGGTTCACTGCTATCTCCACCTCCCAGGTTCAAATGATTCTCCTGCCTCATCCTCCCAAGCAGCTGGGATTACAGGCAGCGTAACTTTGCCCTTTTGACCACCATGCCCGCTAACTTTGCATTTTTAACAGTGACGGGGTTTCACCATGTTGGTCAGGCTGGTCTCGAACTCCTGATTTCAAGAGATTCACCTGCTTCGGCCTCCCAAAGTGCTGGGATTACAGGTGTAAGCCGCCGTGCCTGGCCGAATTAGATTTTTTAAAAGTAGAAATTAGGAACTAGAGCCTCCTCAGTCTAACGGCCAGCCACTTAATTATTTTCACACCCCACAGGCAACTGCTGTTTCCTTGCATTTTTCACATGTGTCCCAAGCAGGGCCTCAAGTCTATCTGCCACCCCCTATTTCTCCAACCTGACTCTGTCTTGCAGTAAAATACTTAATTTCCACTTCCTTCTGACACTCCCCAATGCCAATTTCCCCTCCCTTATTCACATGATCAACTATTTGTCCTTTAGTGTACATTTTGATACCTATTTTAGTCATTTTTTGACAAAGCATTTGATGGCACATTTAAAAAGATTTGTTTTCTGTTTGTAAATATTTTTTCTTCTGTTTTCCATAGACACAGATATCAGAATGTTTTTGGGTCAAGGTTTCCGTTTGGAAACTTTATAGGGAGATGTGTCCTCAGCTACCCTTCAGTTTTTTCTTGGACTTGAGCTTCAGTACTGTCTGGGGAAAAACCAAGATACCCGCCATGGCTATGTCTGCGAGAGTGTCCAGTGAATATCAGCTCCTGGGTCATTTTCTCCCATAAGACAACCTGAGGTACAGTGTAGCCTCTCTTCTCCCATAACACAACATGAGATATGGAGTGTAGCCTCTCAAGAGAGCAGGTGAATGCCCTGGGGCTGAGAGGCATCTTCTGGTGTGCTGTTTTTTTGGAAAGCTAACCCCTTGAGATATTAGTGTTGTCTTTACCCAACCCAGCTTCCATTTCTTGGAGACGTATTGCTGTTCGGAGAATCAGATGCTGGTATTGAAGGGGAAACCAAAATAATTTTTGCCCCTGGATTCTCTTAGGGGACAGAAAAATAGTGAAATAAAAGTGGTAAAAAGTTTGTGAAAAAGAATAGCACTCCAAAGACGAAGAAAAAAAACTGATCCCAGCGAGATGGTGCAAGAACTTGCAAAGTAAAATGTACCTGGGGCACTTACTGGGGCATAGTTCAGAGTCTCCTGAGAGAATGGCTATTGAGCACTTAAGTGAACAGAATGGGGTGGGAGAATCTCTCAAGTAATTGGATGGCCTGACTTGACACATGAGTCAGACATATCTGTACCTTGCAATGATTAAATGCATTGTTCACTTATTCTGACCTCAGTTTTTTGTTTCTTGGTTTTTTTTTTTGAGATGGAGTCTCACTCTGTCACCCAGGCTGCAATGCAGTGGTGCAATCTTGGCTCACTGCAACCTCTACCTCCAGATTCAAGCAATTCTTCTGCCTCAGCCTCCCGAGTAGCTGGGACTACAGGCACGCACCACCGTGCCAGGCTAATTTTTGTATTTGTGGTAGAGACGGAATTTCACCATATTGGCCAGGCTGTTCTCGAACTCCTGACCTTGTGATCTGCCCACCTCAGCCTCCCAAAGTGGTAGGATTACAGGTGTGAGCCACCGCACCTGGCCTTTTTTGTTTGTTTGTTTGTTTTAAGACAATGCTTTCCACTGTCGCCCAGGCTGGAGTGCAGTGGTGCAATCTCCGCTCACTGCAACCTCTGCATCACGAGTTTGAGTGATTCTCATGCCTCAGCCTCCCAAGTAGCTGGGACAACAGGTGCCTGCCACCACATCTGGCTACTTTTTGTATTTTTAGTAGAGATGGGGGTTTGCCATGTTGACCAGGCTGTTTGAGCTCAAAATTCT
The DNA here is from genome assembly GCF_006542625.1 of Nomascus leucogenys. Taxonomy (NCBI): domain Eukaryota; kingdom Metazoa; phylum Chordata; class Mammalia; order Primates; family Hylobatidae; genus Nomascus; species Nomascus leucogenys. The sequence continues at coordinate 71,111,529 of NC_044383.1, read as the reverse complement.
GACCTCAGGTAATCTGCCTGCCTTGGCCTCCCAAAGTGCTGGGATTGCAGGTGTGAGCCACTGTGCCCGGCTGACCTCAGTTTTTTAACTGTAAATTGCATTTTATTAGTAGGACTTGAAAGGTAAGAAAATATTTACAAAGTGCATAAAAAAAGGTGAGTTTCAAAAAACAGTATCTAATTATGTATTTTATTTGTTGAAAATTCTCATTCACCTTTTTTTTTCTCAGAGTAACTTTAGGAGTTTTTTCAGGTGTTTTTTTTTTTTTTTTTGGAGACAGAGTCTTGTTCTGTCACCCAGGCTGGAGTGCAGTGGCGGGATCTCACTGCAAGCTCCGCCTCCCAGGTTCACACCCTTCTCCTGCCTTAGCCTCCCAAGTAGTGGGAGCCCGCCACCACGCCCAGCAAATTTTTTTGTATTTTTAGTAGAGATGGTGTTTCACCATGTTAGCCAGGATGGTCTCAATCTCCTGACCTCATGATCCGCCTGCCTCGGCCTCCTAAAGTGCTGGGATTACAGGCATGAGCCACCGTGCCCGGCCCTCAGGTGTGTTTTTTATGGCTGAGTGATTTCAAACAGAATTCCATCTAGCTTTTAGAATGTTAGCTACCGAGGAAAAAATAAAAATTTTTCTTCCATTTTGGCTATAGAGAATTAATATATTTCCACAAGAAAATGCGGTAGGTAATTAGTGAGTTACGCAGATTCATGAAAACATCAGTTTCTTTTTTTTGCAGGGTGAATTTGCAAAAATACGTATCTTTGTTCTATATCCTGTTATTTCAATTTCTGAGTTTAATGGTAAATTTTATGTCATGAAACTTGGTACCTCCTAGAAGTGTTCCCATATAACTGTTTACCGCGTGATTTTTAATACAAAAAATAAAATAATGCTTTATTGTTTGAAAGAAATAAATACATTTGCTTCTCTTACTGAGGTACAAAATGTAAGCACCTTAACATTTTCTTATATGAACACGGTTTTTGAATCATTTTGCTGGATTTTTCAAACACTTAGTTTCAAAAACTAAGTGAATGACTCTGGCATGGTAATTAAAGCTTGAGCCCAATGACTGCAAGCTGAGGTTAATTTTGAGCCGGCAAAAGGAGGTTATTAAAGGCCCAGTTAGTTCCTTCTGGAAAGCCTTTCCTGCAGATGTCCCCGCCTGCTTACCCCAGCCATGGAAGAAGCCTCTATAGTGAGAGAAGCTACAGAGCCCTGGAAAGCTGGGGCCCCACAGGCAGATGCAGTTAAGGTTAAGATAGAAGAGGTTTGGGGGTGTCTTACTGAACCCTAAACCTAACCCTAAACTGACCCCTAACCCTAAATTGTTAAACAGTAAATTGTTACTGTTCTGAGGCAGTTTCGAGAGGTTTTAAAATAAACCAGTTAGATGTACATAAAAAAAAAAAATTGAATTCCAAAGGAGTATTATAACAGGAGGAAGTACCAAGTATAAGATCTTTAAGGATTACAAAGATTAGGTAGAAAAGGGCTTTTTCTCCTAGGGAAAAGCAAACAAGTTTAGAAAGAAGGTGAGGGGAATGTTTAAATGAAGGGTGAAATAATCAGATTTTAGATCACAGAATGTTTTACCCTGAAGTCAGTGTGTTCTTAGGAGTGTTCTTCAGACACTGAATCTGCAGTAGCATAAAATGAGGTTGTATGGTGGCTCAGACTGAGTGTAGCTCAGAGTTCAGGAGCCTGTGGGAAGAAAATAAACTGAAGTGAAGTTTGATTAAGAAGTATTTTATATTGACCACTGAAGACAAATTCAGCTGATTTTTTTAATGAGAAGAAGAAGAAAACATGCAGTGTTTTCCTGGCTGTGTAGTAGGTAAGAAAAGAGAGCACCATCTAAGTCACAATGGGAAGGGTGTTTCTTTTCATAAGTGTTCCTGGAGGACACAGAGAATACAGAATTTTATTAATCCTGGCTATTTATTATCTATATGCCTCATCTTTTCCCACCTCTTTTCTTGGTTCTATACTTTTCTTCTGTTTGACTTTTTGGGGGTTGTATATTTTATTTGAAGCCAGTGAATATAACTACAGTGTTCTGCTGAGTTCTGTGAGTAGTTCTATCAGATTATTGAATTTCAAAAAGGTTATGGGACTCCCCAGTTTTTAAACAGTAGGTCAGAACCATAGATGAGCCCATGGAGTTTGAGACTGGCATCTGCAGTGAGGACAATGTTGTGGGACTGAGCCCTGAATCAGGGTCTGTGCTGACTCTGGGTGGTGTCAGAATTCAAGTGTTAGACAATGAGTTGGTGTTGGAGAATTGTTGGTGTTCATCAAACTCTGCAGATTTGGTGCCAGAAGAAAGATATCACATACCCTTGGCCTGGAATGAAACTCTGGGTGTCTGGGAATGGGAGGCTCTGCTCTCCTCTACACAGGCTGTCACACTGCCCCTTGTTCTTTGATTTCAGGTCTCCTCCCAGAGTGACAGAGGACTGAAAATTTAAAGGAGATCTGATGACAAACCCCCTTTTGCCACAGCTGCCAGCAGAGGATTTCCACCCACTCACAAACACCCACTAGACATTGATGTGTCCACACCCCTCTCTGGACAAGGCACCACCCTCAGGAATTTTACCACAAGATTTTTGATTCTAGTGGTTTTTTTGGCCAAAAACCTACAAAAGTATCTACAAGTCTCCTGGCATATCTCTATTTTGAGACACTGAATCTGCCGTAGCAACCTGTTTTCTCCACCAGCCTAGGGTTCTCGACCTAGGTTTCTCTACCAGCCTAGTGTTCATAATCTTATCTGCCTGCATGGACCCAGAAATAAATCAGAGTACAGCCCCACCTGGGCCACTATCTGTAGCACAAACCAGTCCTTCCACCTGCATTGCACTCTCCAACCCAGGGACTTTGTTTTCTTTTAAATTTTATTTTTGGTTGGTTCAGGGGTACACGTGCAGCTTTCTTATACAGCTAAAATTGTGTCATGGGAGTTTGGTGTGGAGATTATTTTCTCACTGAAGTACTAATCATAGCACCAAAAGGGTACTTTTTCTGACCCTTTTAGTCCTCCCACCCTCCACCCTCAACTAGGCCTCAGTATCTTTTTTCCCCTCTGTGTTCATGTGTTCTTATTTAGCTCTTACTTATAAATAATAACATGCATTTGGTTTTCTGTTTCTGCACCAGTTTTCTAAGAATAATGATCTCCAGCTTCATCCATGTTGCTGCAAAGGACATAATCTTGTTTTTTTGCTTTTTTTTTTATGGCGACACAGTATTTCATGATTTCATGATGTTTATGTAGCATATTTGTTTGGTTGTTTGGTTTGAGATGGAGTCTTGCTGTGTCACTCAGGCTGGAGTGCAGTGGCATGATCTCAGCTCACTGCAACCTCACCTCCCGGGTTCAAGCAATTCTGCCACAGCCTCTGGAGTAGCTGGGATTACAGGCATGTGCCACCACACTCAGCTAATTTTTGTATTTTTAGTATAGATGGGGTTTTGCCGCGTTGGCCAGGCTGGTCTCGAACTCCTTACTTCAGGTGATCTGTCGCCTTGGCCTCTCAAAGTGCTGGGATTACAAGTGTGAGCCACCACACCCAGCCCATATTTTGTTTTTATTAAGTTTATTAAGAAAGTTTTTAATTTTTTGTTATTTTTGGAGACAGGTTCTCACTCTTTTTCCCAGGCTGGAGTACAGTGGTGTGATCTTGGCTCACTGAAACCTCAACCTCTCAGGCTCAAGCAATCCTCTTCTACCTAAGCTTCCCAAGTAGCTAAGACTAAAGTCTGTGCCACCATGCCTAGCTAATTTTTATTTTTGTATTTTTTTTTTTTTTTATAGATGGGATTTTGCCATGTTGTCCATGCCTGTCTCAAACTCCTGAGCTCAGGTAATCCACCTGGCTCAGCCCCCAAAGTGCTGGATTACAGGCAGGTGCCATCGTGCCCAACCATACTATATTTTCTTTATCTAGTCTAGGCATTTAGGTTGATTCCATGTCTTTGCTATCGTGAATGGTGCTGCAATGAACGTGATTGTGCATGTGTCTTTATGATAGAATAATTTATATATTTTTAGGTTTATACCCAATTGTGAGGTTACTGGGTCAAATGGTAATTTTGTTTTTAGTTCAGTGAGGAATCACCACACTGCTTTTCACAATGGTTGAATTATAATAATGGCCATTCTCACTGGTTTGAGATGATTTCTTGTGGTTTTCTTTTGCATTTCTCTAATGATTAGTGATGAGCTTTTTTTTATATATTTGTTAGCCACATGTTTGTCTCCTTTTGAAGACAAACGTCCTTTTCATTTTTTTTTTGGTCTTTTAAGTTAGTTTGTTTTGTCTTGTAAACTTGTTTTAGTTCTTTATGGATTCTAGATAGTAGACTTTTGTCAGAAGCATAGTTTGCAAATGTTTTCTATTATTTTGTAGGATGTCTGTTTACTGTGTTGATAGTTTCCTTTGCTGTGAAAAAGTTTAATTAGGTCCCATTTGTCAGTTTTTGCTTTTGTTGCAATTGCTTTTCATATCTTCATCATGAAATCTTTGCCAGTTTCTATGTCTAGAATGGCACTTCTTACCTTCCAGGGTTTTTTTTTTTAATATATCCTTTTTAAGATTAACATTTAAGTCTTTCATTTACCTTGAGTTGATTTTTTTTTATATGGTGTTATAAAAGGGTCCAGTTTCAATCTACTACATAATGCTAGCTAGTTACTCTAGCACCATTTATTAAATAGGAAATTCTTCCCACATTCCTGTTGTCACCTTTGTTGAAGATCAGATGGTTTTAGGTGTGTGGCATTATTTCTGGGCTCCCTATTCTGTTGCATTGGCCTATGAGTTTGTTTTTGTACCAGTACCATGTTGCTTTGTTTACTGTAGCACTGTTTTGTAGTTTGAAGTCAGGTAACGTAATGCCTTCAGCTTTGTTGTTTTTGCTTATGATTGTCTTGGTTATTCGGGCTCTTTTTTTGGTTCCACATGAATTTTGAAATAGTTTGTTTTTTTAGTTCTGTTAAAAAAATATTTTGGTGGTTTGATTAAATTAGTATTACATCTGTAAATTTATTTCAGCAGTATGGCCATTTTTATGATAGTGATCTTTTTTATTCATGAGCATAAAGTGGTTTTCCATTTGTCTGTGTCATCTCTGGCTTCTTTAAGCATTGTTTTGTAATTCTTGTCACAGAGATCTTTTACCTTTCTTGTTATCTGTATTTCTAGATATGTTATTCTTTTCTGTGGCAGTTGTGAATGGGATTGTGTTTTTGATTCAGATTTGGCCTAGGTGTTCTTGATATATAGGGTTGCTACTAATTTTTGTACATTTCTTTTGTATCCTGAGACTTTACTGAAGTTGTTTGTAAGTTTAAAGAGCTTTTCTGCTGAGAGTATATGGGTTTCCAGATGTAGAGTCATGTTGTTTGCAAATAGGGATAGTTTGACTTCCTCTCTTTTTGTTTGGATGCCTTTTATTTTTATCTTTTACCTGATCGCTCTGGCTAAGACTGCCAATTTTATGTTGAATAGGAGTGTTGAGAGAAGGCATCCTTGTCTTGTGCCAGTTTTCAAGCAGGAATGCTTCCAGGTTTTGTCCATTCAGTATATTGGCTGTGGGTTTGTCATAGATAACTTACTATTTTGACGTATGCATCTTCAATGCCTAGTTTGTTGAGGGTTTTTAACATGAAAAATGTTAAATTTTATTGAAAGCTTTTTATGCATCTATTGAGATAATCTTGTGGTTTCTGTCTTTAATTCTGTTTATGTGATGAACCACATTTATTGATTTGTGTATGTTGAACAAACCTTGAATCCCCAAAATAAACCCTAGTTGATCATAGTGGGTTAGGTTTTTGATATGCTGCTGGATTTGGTTTGCCAGTAGTTTGGTGAAGATTTCTTTTCTTTTTTTTATTTTTGGTTTTTTTTTTTTTGAGATGGAGTCTCACTGTGTCATCCAGGCTGGAGGGTAGTGGTGCAATCTTGGCTTACTGCAACCTCTGCCTCCCAGGTTCAAGTGATTCTCCTGCCTCAGCCTCTTGAGTAGCTGGAATTACAGGTGTGTGCTACAATGCCCAGCCAATATTTTGTGTGTTTTTAGAAGAGACGGGGTTTCATCATGTTGGCTATGCTGGTCTTGAACTCCTCACCTCAGGAAATCAGCCAACCTTGGCCTCCCAAAGTTCTGGGATTACAGGCATGAGCCACCAGGCCCAGCCATTTGTTGAAGATTTTTGCATCAATTTTCAAGGATATTGGCCTAAAGTTGCCTTTTTCTGTTTTATCTCTGTTAGGTTTTGGTATCAGAATGATGCTGTTCTTACATAATGAGTTGGAGAGGAGTTTCTTCTTTTTAATCTTTTGAAATTGTTCTAATAGAAATAATATCAGCTTCTATTTGTACATCTGGTAGAATTCAGCTGTGAGTGTGTCTGGTCCTAAGCTTCATTTAGTTGGTAGGCTATTTATTACTAATTCAATTTTTTTAGCTTATCTATGTATTTAGGGCTTTGATTTTTTTTTTTTTTTTTTTTTTTTTTTTGAGATGGAGTTTCGCTCTTTTGCCTAGGCTGGAGTGCAATGGCTCGATCTCAGCTCACCGCAACCTCTGCCTCCCAGGTTCAAGGAATTCTCCTGCCTCAGCCTCCCGTGTAGCTGAGATTACTGGCATGCACCACTACGCCCACCTAATTTTGTATTTTTAGTAGAGATGGGGTTGCCCCATGTTGAGGCTGGTCTCGAACTCCTGACCTTAGGTGATCCACCCACCTCAGCCTCCCAAAGTGCTGGAATTACAAGCGTGAGCCACCACACCTGGTCCAGGGCTCTGATTTTTTTGTGTGTGTGTTCAGTCTTGGGAGGATGTATTTGTTCAAGAATTTTTTTGTTTCTTCTAGATTTTGTTTGTTTGTTTATATGCATAGCAGACTTCAGTATATTTTTGTGGGGTCAGTGGTAGTGTCTGTTATTTCTAATTGTGTTCATTTGTATCTTCTTCATTAATCTAGCTAGTACTTTATTTACCTTTTTAAAAAAATAGATTTAATACCTGGATTTCTTGATATTTTGTAGTTTTTCATGTCTAAATCTCCTTCAGTTCAGATCTGATTTTGGTTATTTCTCATCTTTTGCTAGCTTGGGGCTGATTCGCTTTTGTTGCTCTCAGTCTTTTATTTATGATGTCAGGTTGTTAAACTGAGATCTTTCTAACTTTTTGATCTGAGGATTTAATGCTATAAATTTTTCTTTTAACATTGCTTTAGCTGTATTGCAGGGATTCTGGTGTGTTGTATTTTTGTTCTTATTTGTTTCAGAACACTTCTTGGTTTCTGCCTTAATTTCATTATTTACCAAAAAGTTATTCAAGTGTAGGCCATTTAATTTTTATTTAATTATATAGTCTCCAGTTGTTTTATTGGTATTGAATCATTTTTTTCTTAAGCTGTAATCCATGTGTGTGGTTTGTATCATTTTCAGATTTTTGAATTTGCTGAGAATTGTTTTGTTCCTGATTGTGTGGTCAATTTTAGAGTATGTGCCACATGATGATGAGAAGAACGTATATTATGATATTTTTAGATGAAGAGTTCTGTAGATGTCTATTAGGACTCTTTGGTCAAGTGTTGAGTTCAGGTCATAATATTGTTGTTAATTTTCTTCTTCAATGATCTGTCCATTAGTGCCTGTGAGATGTAGTCTCCGATTATTACTGTATCAGATTCTGGGTCTCTTCATAGGTCTCTAAGAACTTGCTTTATTCATGTGAACCCATGGATTTTTTTTTATAATACTTTTCTCTGTTCTGCTTTTCCCCCCATAAACATTCTTTCAAGTGCACACAGTGTGCAAAATTCAGATGTCCCAGAGTTCAAGAACTTGTCCAGAGACCTGGCTGTTGTAAGAGAAAATATAAATTAACAATAAGAGGCTTTATTCTCATATGTGAAAATAAGGGAGGATAACTTGCTGATTTTTATAAAAGGTTTAGATTATATGTATATATTTCTTCTGCTTTTTGAAATATATGTAAATCATATTAGCAATGACACAAAACTTTTGTCATTCTTTTTGACTCAGAATTCTCTTTATCTGGGACCTGAGATTCATTGCTTTCTTTTTGTCTTGGCAAAAGATTTTTTTTTTTATCTTTAGTCTTTAAAGTAGACACAAATTTGTTCAGAATAAAGTTCATTTCAAGAGCATAAAATAGCTGAGCACAAAGATCGGATTAAATTTAGCAGTACAGAATAATATAGACTAAAAGATACTGAGTAAGTTCTTTGGCAGAAACCTGATTATCCAAGGTGATTGTTTGCAGGCTGACATACTTACACTGCAAAAGCCAGAAGAGTTCAGTGTATAAACTGAACAGTGGAGTCTGTTGTACTTGGGTTACTTCAGTACAATTAGTATAGTTATGTGTAGTGTTTGTAGACAACCTGCATTCATATAAATTAAACAGTATTTTCTACAATAATATGAATTTAAGGCCACATATTTACTTTGAATTCCTTAGTTATTTTAATATTTTTCATATTTTTGAAATATAGTGTTTCAACTGAAGTATAGTTCAGATAATTTTTTAAAATCTTACATTACGACTAGTACATAAAATTATTCATACTTATATATTATATCTGATATCCAAAAAAATTTACCACTAAATTGTTACAGTAGATATTAGTCTGACATGCTTATTAATTTATCCAGTGGGAATAATTATAGGTAAGCATAATTTTATTGTCATATATTTTACCAAATTAGCTTGCTACTATTACAGGACAAATAAAGACAAGTGATATGGCTACCCAAAAACTGTAATAGCTCTCCAGTTAGCTATGTCGCAAGCTCTAATATATTCTACTATATTAACACAGTCAGATTTCAATTTTTATAAAAAAATGCTGGTGGAAGTTGTCAGATATATTCCAATATATCTCATATTCAATGGTTAGGAAATAAGAGAACAGCAGAGATGGAAGATAAATCTTTTAAAATTCTGCTGAGAGCTGGGCGCTGTGGCTCATGCCTGTAATCCCAGCATTTTGGGAGGCCAAGGTGGGTGGATCACCTGAGGTCAGGAGTTTGAGACCAGCCTGGACAATGTGGTGAAACCTCGTCTCTACCAAAAATAACAGAATTAGCCAGGTGTGGTGTGTGCCTACAGTCCCAGTCATTTGGGAGGCTGAGACAGGAGAATCGCTTGAACTCAGGAGGCAGAGGTTGTAGTGAGCCAACATCACACCATTGCACTTCAGCCTGGGCAACAAGAACGAAACTCCATGGCCGGGTGTGGTGGCTCACGCCTGTAATCCCAGCACTTTGGGAGGCCAAGGTGGGCGGATCACGAGGTCTAGAGATCGAGACCATCCTGGATAACATGGTGAAACTCCGTCTCTACAAAAAATACTAAAAAAATTAGCCGGACGTGGTGGCACGCGCCTGTGGTCCCAGCTACTCGGGAGGCTGAGGCAGGAGAATGGCGTGAACCCAGAAGGCGGAGCTTACAGTGAGCCGAGATCGCGCCACTGCACTCCAGCCTGGGCGACAGAGCCAGACTCTGTCCCCCGCCCCCCGCAAAAAAAAAAAAGAACGAAACTCCATCTCAAAAAAAAAAATGTTGCTGAGAATATGCCCCCTTTATTCAATAATGCTCATGTTTCTCTTGCTGAGAGTAGCTATGCACTTTGGGTGTTTGGAGAGAAATTCTTCTTAGGGAAGTATTTTCTGGCTGACTTGATCAGTCTTATATCTAATCTCAGTTTTTTCGTAAGACACTTTTAACTTTTTTCTCTGAATATAATCTTTCTCAGAATGAGAGCTGTTTTTTCTCTCTAATGCGTTGTGTGTCTGTTTCAGAAGCCCTATTAGTATCCCGTGGTGTCTGTGAAAGACGTGGGCTGTCACAGTGAGAACTCTCAGAGCTATCTCTATGTGGACTCATGCTAAAATCCAGCAGTATTTTTTTCATGTCATGATTATAAATAAAAACCGAGGCTGAAACACTCCTCCCTTTTCTATTATTGTGAAGGTGCAATTCTACCCAGGGGGCCTGCAGGCTCTCCTCCTGCTGCTCAGGCTTCACTGTCTGATGTGGCACTGGAGGGCTGCTGTGGCAATTGGGGTTCACTTAAGATGTGAGTTTCCAGCTGTGAGCCCTGTGCTGTGGGCTGTGCCTCAGTGGCAGATGGTAGAGGTCAAGAGAGTACACTAGCCACCAAGAGAGGGAAAGGTGGAGTGCTCAAGCCCAGTGCTCAGGGAGTAGAGAACTATCACTTTAAAATGTAAATAGCCAAAAAGATAGTACCCGAATCAACACTTTTTGTAGAAGAGATAAAGCCTACCTTCAGCAGGCACCGGGGTTCAAGTTGCAAAACTACCTCCAGTCATGAAGATGTGAAAAGTTTATTTTGTCATTGATTATAACCAGTTAGCATACATGGATGGCCTTCCCAACTACCAGGTGAATTTAGGATGAATTATGTCTGACATGGTGCTGTAAATTCTACTTGTAGATGAATTATGGTCACCGTCTTTCTGTCTTTGCAATCTCTTGAGCAAATTGACTGTAATACATGTCACGTTCACATATAATTGTGTAATAAAACAATTTTCTTTCTGTTCTGTTATTGTGGAGTTCCTCTGGGGCAGAAGAAAATTTTGCTTCTAATTATATTTCCCAAACCTTTTCTAGAATTACCAGACATAATATAAACACATAAGGTGCCAACTAAGCTTTACTCTAGATGGGCCTTTTCCACTCAGGCTTCCAGTCAATTCACAGTTGTGCTGTGAAGTGCATGCTGTCCCCTAAATATGCAGGTAGAATTGTGTCTCTGCCTATTTGGTATCTGTCATCCTCTACTGTCACTTTTAGAGAGGTTAGGACAGATTTCTACAAACTTCATAGGTCAGATATTAACCATTTTACCTCTTTCAATGACTTGTGTCTTCAGACCTGAAACTGATTCAGTGACCATGGGGGCACAGAAACCCAATCAGAGTAAAATATGTGCATTGATAGACCTGTAGACATGAGAATCTCCACTTCTCCCTCCCTGCTTATGCTAAAATGCCCACAAATGTTCAGGTAACACCTGCTGCTACTTTACCCATGCAGGACCTGAATTTGCAGCTCCATATTCTAAATCTAGGTCTTGAGAATTGAAAAGAAAAAAAAAGTTTTTATCTGAGGAATGCAAGTCCTTTTAGTGACCAAACTCAGAGAGACATTAAAATGAGAACACAATTATGTTTTTCTCCTTTTTTTCAGCTATATATTTATCTATTGAAACTGTTCACTATTGCCACAAGTAGCTATAAATTAAACTAACAATTCCACACTGGACACTATATTCCATATCCTTAACCTTAATGATGTATATCCAATCAATTATTAAAGTTATTTCTTTACATAAATAAGAATTTCTCACAACCAATTTTGTATCAGCTCACTCACTATTCCTCTTTTTTGCCTTCACAAATCCACCTGTAAGGGCTGCTAATCGAAGTGTAGGTTCCAGGCAACTTGAATATTTTGTCTCAAGTTAAAATCCTTAAGCTTGACCCAAATAAACTGTCTGCTTATGTTCATGTTGTGTCAGCTTTTTTAAGGTAAAATATTATTTAGAATATTCTAGAGCAGCCTCTATGAGGGGATCTCTCCTTTGATTTCACTCTACTTGATGTAACACCCAAAAATGCAGAGTGAGGTTGATTTCACCTAGAATTTGCAAATAAGACCTGGCCTCTGCTGGGATTTACAAGGCAGGGCCAGACTTTGGATTGAGAATTTACAGAAAACCAACAGGAGGCATTTTTTGCATTGTGAGATATCAACATAGACATTTTAAATTCCTCTTTTGAGAGTGTGGCTTTTTGACCTTTTCACATCTTTTTCATTAACCTGCCACAGGTATGTGAGAGGCTCCAGGAGTAAACAGAATCTGATGGCAGAATCTGTAGGTGTAAACAAGCATCTTAAGGCCACAAAGTATCCAGAGCCATGACCACAACTATACCTACCTGTAAAATGTGATCCTGGAGTAGAGTATTCTTGTCCTTCTACTTACCCAACAGCTAGCAAATCAGGATGGACAACCCACATCCTGGAGTTCAGCCAAAGTAGTTCCATTTTTTATTTAGAATCATCCTGAGTCTTCTCTGCCTGGCTTATCATTGGACCATCAGCCCAGGTTCACTGGGAACCCTCTCACAATCACCTATGAGTCTCTGAGACATTTGAGAATGTCAAGAACAGAATTGTGTCAGGCTGACAAGAGTGATTAATTCTGTTTCTGTCCCAGTGTGAGAGAAATGAGTCTTTGTTTGTTTCACCCCTTATACAAGAAGTTTCTTTGGTACCCAGATGAGAGTTTTTCCAGTTCCCTGGTACTTGAGTAAAAAATCAGGAGGTCTGGAGGCTCAAACAGATAAACTAACTGCTTCCATTTCATATAGTCATAAAAAAATAGATGCAACAGGCTGGGTGCAGTGTCTCATACCTGTAATCCTAGCACTTTGGGAAGCCAAGACGGGTGGATCACCTGAGGTCAGGAGTTTGAGACCAGCCTGGCCAACATGGTGAAATCCCATCTCTACTAAAAATACCCAAATTAGCTGAGTGTGGTGGCTCACGCCTGTAGTCCTGGCTACTTGGGAGGCTGAGGAAGGAGAATCTCTTGAACCTGGGAGGAGGAGGCTGCAGTGAGTCAAGATCACACCACACTGCAGCCTGGGCAACAAAGTGAGACTCAGTCTCAAGAAAAAAAAAAAAGAAAAATAGATAAGCAGTCATGATTCCTACCATCCTGGAAGTTTTAGTCTAGACCAGCAACTGGAAAAATGGTTGAATTATGCATCATATGGTGGGTAAAATAAATAGATGTGTGCAAAAAACAACTTGGGCTTTATTTGAGCCACTTTCTATATATTGTGGTTTCTGATGTTTACACCTGAACTTATAAATGGAAGAGTCATTATTATTATTTGTATTTCTTTTACCCTGCTAAGAATACTTATTTTTCTTCTAAAAAAATTATTCTAGAAAACCTTAAGGGATTTTTAAAATTTCTTATTAGTATGTAATATTAAACTTACAGGGCAGTGGCTAAAAAAGATCAAAATTATACAAACTCAGATTTAAGTTTACTTAAGTAAGCTATCAAAAAAAGAACTGACAATACCCCCCAGTGGCATAGAGAACAGAATTGTACATCGGCTCTACCGTCTGCCTCAGCCCTGTTGATATTCACCCTTTTTGGAGGCCTTATTTATGTCTGGCCCTACCCTGGAGTCTTGCCTCAAAGAACTGATTAGAAGAGATCAGAGTTTTGGGTCACGAATCCTGTTGCCTTTTTAGAGCTGGTGTTCAACATTTTCTGAAACTTAAAAGCCGATAAATGGGAAATATAAAGTATGTATTATAGAATCTTATTTTTCAAATTTTTAATTAAAACCAGTGCTTGAAGAGACATTTAGCAACTTGTTTTCTGTTCCTTCAGATCTAGTAGGTGATTCACAAGTCACAAGAAAGTAAATATACACACAATAAAAATTTATCTAAATTGCATTAAACTCTTTCCATCTGTATCCCTTTCATCTGTCTGTATTTAGCTTTTATTCTATACATTTTTTGAAAAAATCAATGACAGATCAACAGAAATAGAAATAAAAATGCTGGGTCCTTTAAAGCCTTGGAATTATTGAACACTTAGTATCAACTCACAGGATGTTATTAGGATTAAATCACATAATGTGCTATCACAGCACTCTGTAACATCCTATTGAGCACATAGTACCTGCTTAATAAACATTGCATTAGTACATGTGCACATGTTGTTTTCCAAACGCAGACTTACTCAGAAATTGCTGCTTTTTTTTTTTCTCTGTAAACTTTAAAGAGTCAGCAAAGAATATAATAGTTTAGGATGAAGAATAACTGTCTTCATTTGTACCAGAAGTATTTGTGTTGTGACAAGAGTGCTGCATGTAAGGGACTCTGTGTTGTACCTCATTTCTCTAACTAATGCTAATGATAAGCCCAGTGGGAGCAACATCATTATTGACAGGGCACTTGTTTAAAAGGCCCATTTATGGACCCTTGCCATACCTGTAGAATTACATTTCATAGAGTGGGGCCAAAATTACCAAGTCATTTATAAGCTCATTAGAGCTTGAGAGGAAATGCTTAGTTAAGGGGTTATCAGCCCAGGCTTCTAATTAGTATCACCTGGCCATTTTGCAGAACTCTTTTTACTTGTGCCCTGTCCATGGATTCTGTTTATTGTTCTTGGTGGAAGCATCCATGTTGTTTTAATTAAGTGGCTTATGTGACTGTAAGCTGAGGCGAGAATCAAGTATGAGGAATTCAAAATACATTCATGAGAGTTAAGTTCCATCTTTGCATTAAAGGGTGGTCCAAGAACCTATTCTGCTTGGATTTGGTAGGGACAGTAGAGCATGGCCCATATTTCCATTACTGTGGCAGAAATTGCTGGTGCCTGTGTCAGGGGATGGCTCCTGAGGACAAAATAAAGAAAAGCATATTTTTATCTCTGTGGAGCTACTCATTGTTTCTTCATCTCTTCTGCTATAAAGGGCAGAAATGGATGGAGTTTTTCTGTCTTGGTCCTTCTGCCTGTGGATGTGGTGACAGCAGGTAGACTTGTGGTGCTGACACTTTTAAAGGCATATTCTCAAGATGCAGGTGTAATTTGTCCAGAAAATTTTATCTGAGAAAGAATCCTAGGGAAGGAGGAGAAAGAGAAAAAAACGGCCTTTTCTTTTTCACCTAAACATGTCTGAGATCAAGATCTGTGTCCACTCTGCTTCCTCCAGGAAACATACGTTTAGTATTTGCAAACCTGTACTTCTGTAGCTGTGTTTTTCCTCCCTAATGAGTTTGTCTTAACTACTTGAAAAAATTCTTACAATAATCAAAGTCCCTGAAAAATATATATTTTTCTATATACCAGAGCCCTCTCTATATTGTGGCTTCTTATATGCCATGCAGAAATCTCACTATGAATTTATAATCTGCAATATTAAAAATGTCCTTTTGTGGCTGTTGAACATGGGAAGGTGTAGATACTCAAAATCCCTATTGGAGAAAACCTGGGGTTTTTAGTGCAGACAGAGAACATGTAATGTTGAGGTTTCATCTGTGTTCTTTATTATGTCTATGCAGTACAGGATTAAGAAAACACTCATTGAAGCGGTATGGTATTTATTACCCAGAAAATTCTTTAAAAATTGTTAGGAGATACCTGCTCTCTACTCTGCTAAAGAAAGACTATTTAGAATCACTATTAAAAATTACAGAACATGGGAGATATCTCTATCTTGAACTTTCCATAAAACTAATGTTTCCTTATGGTTAAATTCAGACTATAATTTACCTTTCGGGGGCAATATCTCAGCAGTAATGCTGTGTCCTTCTGGGTGCATCAGGACATTATAAAAATTTGTTCTAGTGTAGTTGATGTTAATAAATCACTTGGTTGATAAGCTCTCTACAATTTTTTCGCTATGGAATTAATTATTTTTCTCTTCATCATTAAGTGTCTTTATGCAGCTGAAGTGAATAAACCAACACATTTAATCTGGCTCCTGCCTCAGCCTCCCAAAGTGCTGGGATTACAGGCATGAGCCACCATGCCCGGCACACAATTAATTCTTTATGATGTAAATATAGCACTCAAAATTGTATACATTAGCATTTATGCCCTCAGTTTATACTTTATTATTTAGAAAAATATTACATATACACTGATGTTATGGATCTTATACCACTTTCTTTTCTCAGAGTTAGAGAATATTTCTGTGTTGAAAATTATTTTATTGAATAATTTCAGTCATGCTTATAAGTCAGAACCAGCTCTCTTTACTCTCTCCATTTTACCTTGAGTCAAATTAAAAATTCTGCCCATGACCAATTGATAAATATATGTGTTTGTGTGTTTTCCAGGGATCATTAACATTTAGGGATGTGGCCATAGAATTATCTCTGGAGGAGTGGCAATGCCTGGACACTGCACAGCAGAATTTATATAGAAATGTGATGTTAGAGAACTACAGAAACCTGGTCTTCCTGGGTGAGAATAACTTTAATACGCAGTTCCTAGTATATGCTACAGGTTTCATTTTGCTGCAGACCTTATTGGACTGAACAAAGGAGGATGAACACGAGAATAAAGACAAAGACAAAAGAGTATATTTGGAAGAAGGGGTCAGGGGCTCCTTGCTTCTAGTGAACAAGGGTCCTGAGCTTCTATAGCCCTTCGTATTTATTGAGTAAAGGAGATAGGGAGAAGGGGGAGGTTGTGGTCAGCCGCTTGACTTAATGAAGGCCTGCATGACTGTATCCTTTGAACAGTACTCTCCAGATGTTCCAGTAGATAACTTCAAGGAGCATGGCACCAGGGAGTGACTGTCCTCAGTGTACCTTCTAGTGGCAGGAGCACATGCAAGTTTGCCCACATTCTGCATTCATGATAAGCCATTTGCTGTTTATCTTATAGCCTCCAGTGGAATGCTGAGTTGCTCACGACCCTCAGGCTTTCAGCTCCCAACACCATTTCTTTTTTGTGTAATTTCTTTTTGGTAATTTATGCTTTCAGATTTCTGTTTTCAAGAAAATCATAGGGATTTTTCCATGTAGAAAAAAAATTTCAAGATGTTTCATCTTGACCTGAACTTACTACATTCTTGAGCTGATCTGTGTCCTTCACTTTAGATTAATGGTAATTTCAAAAGTTTACTGGCAACCACCAATTTTTAATTCAGTATTAACAGGTGATAAAATTAAGAACCTACAAAATTAGAGAATTTTCTAAATATTTAGAAATTTCTGTTATTGATGGTGATGAGCCTCAATACCACCTGCAGGGTACATAAAGTCCAGTGGCGATGAAGGAATGAGAAGAGACAGGTTAAGAGTGCATAAAGGGTGGGGTGCCAAGGGGCCAGTTGCACTTTTGGAGGCTGCAAAAGTTGTCAAGTTCTGTTCTCCACACTACTTATTGAGTGCAATCACTTAGATCTAAGAAGCAGATGTTCAGGGGTGTAACGGTAAAAGGGAGGTGGTGTGTCATACACCTAATCTGTAGCAGTGGTGGTTTAGGCAGATTTTCTTTGTGCTGAAGCAGCGTAAACTTAACTACTGATTTATTCTTTAACTTACTGGAGAGCAGCTGTGGGGAGTGGGCCTAACTAGGAGCCTGCATATCTGGCCACATTCCAATGCTTCAAAGGCGTATCTTTCTCCTTGAGCACAGTGTTTATAAATAAGAGAGCAGGTCACACTCTGGTCATAGGAGCGTGATGGCAATAAGGAGGCTTTCCTCCTCAGAGGCCTCCTGTGGCTTTCCACAACTTCTTGTCCCATATTTTTATGGCCAGTTTATACAGGCACCCCACAAGCCTTTTTCCCAACATGTTACAATTTAGTATTTTGGGATAAATCTACTAGGATATTCTATTACATCCTCTTTACTGAGCACATTACTGAGTTGGTAATTGGAGAATATGAGCAAGATGCATATTGTTCATTTTTAATAAAACAGGTATTGCTGCCTTTAAGCCAGACCTGATCATTTTTCTGGAACAAGGAAAAGAGCCCTGGAATATGAAGAGACATGAGATGGTGGAAGAACCCCCAGGTAGGTGAGAGTGAATACAGACAACATGGATGAGGGGTCCAAAGTCAAGGAGGAAGCCAGTCCTTAAAGTGATTCTGGAAGCTTTGTTCCAAAAGAAGTAGTTTCTGGAAAGCCTAATTTTTATTTTCATTTTTTAATTTTCTCTCACACAGGAATATCTTCTGTCTTATGCTTTTAAAATTTCTAAGAATTCTTCTTTCCCTTCAGTAATCTTCCTTCAAGTTTACAGTGACAGCCGAAGTACTGTTCATGGCATACAAGAGAGTGCACTATCTTTTTGTTTGTTTGTTTTTGTGGACACAGATATATGCATGATTTTAAGATACTCCATGTTAAACTATATTTCAAGTTCTCTTTTTCCATCATCTCTGAAATGTGTGAGAGTAGTGGTTTCTGTATCTTTGGGGGTTTTTTTTGTTCTTTTTTCTGTACGTTTCATCCTGTTTTCATTACTATAGTCTTGAAATATAGTTTGAAATTATAAAGTATGATGTCCTTCTACTTTTTTCTTTTTCTTCAAGATTGCTTTGGCTATTCATGGTTTCTTGTAGTTTCACGTAAATTTTATGATTGTATTTTTCATTACTGTGAGAAAAAGACTGGAATATTGATAGAGAATTTATTGAATCTAGAGATAACTTTGGATAATATGGCATTTTAACGTTTATTCTTTGAATTGATAGGTATAAAATATATTTAAATTTATTTGTGTTCTCATTATTTTTCATTGATAAATCTCGCACTTGAAAACTTTTTCAACTCCTCAGTTAAATTTGTTCTCAGATATTTATTATTTTAGTGCAATTGTAAATAAGATTGTTTTATTCCTCTATCTTATCAGATAGTTTGTGTATGGAAACATAGCTTGTGTGTTTTTATATTTTGCTAATTTACTGAGTGTATTTATTGGTTTGAAAGGGTTTTAATGTACTGTTTATGGTTTTTTATAGAGAACATTGCATGATCTACACACAGCAATGTTTTTCTTATTTGTCTTCAATTTCAATGACTTTAAAATTTTTTTGACTAATTTTTCTTCCACATACTTCAAGTGCTGTATTAAAATAGAAGCATTGACAATGGGCACAATATACTTTTGCATTGGTGTCTGAATTTGAAGGAGTAAACACCTCTTAAAGTTTTTATAAACTGGTTTCAGAGGGTAAAAATCTTTTGTTGGGCCCCCAGGGTGATAGAATGCCAGTTTGTAGTAGAGCGGGGTTGTAACTCGGTCACAGGACTGCTGGCTCTGCAATAGAGTTGGGTTATTTTAAGGGGCTTGGATAGTTGTAATTCCCATTTTAATTTTGGACAAAGTAAATATCCCTCTGGACTTTGCTCAGTAGGGTAGACGCTAGGGCAGATTTCTGTAGTCAGGTCTGCATGTGGTGGGCTTTATATTAGGATGTGGATTAGTGTGGTTTCACTGAGTACCAGAAAGGATTTCTGAGGTCACTGTGTGTTTCTACATGGGCAGAAGTGGCCATAAACTGTGGCTTAGGAAACTGGAACTGAGTCATGGAACTGCTATTGGGACCACAGTAAGGACCAAGGTCTGCAGGCATGCCATCATGGCTCTAAATGGGTATCTGTCTCCAGGCTTCTGGAAGGCCAAGACCTCTCACAGACTGTGGCTGGGAGGAGTTTGGGATGATTACAGAGTAAGGTCAAAATTCTCCATGGGACCAAGTTGTGTGGGACATTTTCTGGTCTGTAGTCAAGAGCAGGGGTCCTGTAGTTTGCCACCTGAATGAAAGCTTGCCTTCTGAAAAGGGTGCTCCTCAATCTTGGGCTTTAGCGACGTTTCACAATTGCCTCCCTGGATCTCTAAGCTCTCTTAAAGGCACTTATTTTTGAGGTGGGGTCTCACTACATAACCCAGGTTGGTCTTAAAATTTTGGCCTGAAGCAATTCTCCAACCTTACTGTACCATGTTGCTGTCATTACAGATGTTAACCATGATGCCTGGTTCTCTCATTAAAACATTTTTGTCACAGATGACGGACAAACTTTCTTGCTGTTGGGGGTTAAGCACATAGGAGACCTTTTTCTTTTTATCTGTTTTTAAGAGTGTAAATGCTTTATATCTACCTATCTCATACAATCTTTGTCTTTTTGTGGCTGACTCATTTCGTTTTGCATAATGTTATCAAGATTTATCTTTATAATTGGTAGAATATTTTCTGCTTTTTGAAAACTGAGTGATATTCCAGTATTTTTATATTTCAGGTTATATTTACTGAATGATTTAGTGACATAAATTTGCATTGCCTTTACCTATTAGCTTACAGTGATAATTATTGCTCTGTAAATGACTCCTCATATGACCATACGTGTTAAAGTGTATGTGTTGCATTCTATTTCATTGGTCTAATTTTTCATCCCTATACCAGATTGTTTTAATTCTGTAGCTTGGATTGTCTTTTGAAATCAGGAACTTTAATGCCTGCAACATTGCTTAATTATTATTATTATTTTAAGATTGTTGGGTACTTTATTGTCTTTTGAGATTCTATATACTTTTAGGGTTGCAGTTTCTATTTTCTGAAAAATGCAATGAGAAATTTGAAAAACATTTCATTAAATTGATAGATTACATTGAGCAGGATGAACATCTTTACAATATTAACGTTACAACCTTTGCATAAGAGCATGCTTGAGTGTTTTGTTAAATTCATATATATATATATTTTGTTGTTTGTTTGTTTTTGTTTTTTTTGAGATGGAGTCTTGCTCTATCATGAGGCTGGAGTGCAGTGGCATGATCTCGGCTCATTGCAACCTCCACCTCTTGCGTTCAAGTGATTCCCCTGCCTCAGCCTCCTGAGTAGCTGGGACTATAGGTGCGTGCCACCAGGCCTCGCTAGTTTTTCATATTTAGTAGAGACAGGGTTTCACCATGTTGGCCAGAATGGTCTTGATCTCCTGACCTTGTGATTCGCCCGCCTTGGCCTTCCAAGGTGCTGAGATTACAGGCATGAGGCACCACACCTGGCATATTTGTTTCATTTTCAGTTTTTTTCTATTTTTGTTTTATACTGGCATTCGAGTTTAGTCATAGAAAATAATTCATAAAATTTCAGTTTTAAAAAACTTGTTAAGAATTCTTTTTTGGCCTAAGAGGTGGTCTATCAAGAAATATACTCTATGAGCTATTGAGAAGGGTGTGTGTCCTGATGTTGAGGAGTGCTCTCTATACCTCTGTCAGAAATAGTTGTTTTATATCACCTTTAAGTAGTCTGTTTCCTTATTAATATTCTGTTTTGATTTTTTATTATAATCTAAATTCTGGGGTACATATGCAGAATGTGCAGGTTTGTTACATAGGTATACACGTGCCATGGGGGTTTGCTGCACCCATCAACTCATTATCTACATTAGGTATTTCCCCTGATGTTATCCCTCCCCTAGCCCCCACCCCTCAACAGGCCCCGGTGTGCGATGTTCCCCTTCCTGTGTCCCTGTGTTCTCATTGTTAACTCCCACTTATGAGTGAGAACATGCTGTGTTTCATTTTCTGTTCTTCTGTTAGTTTGCTGAGAATGATGGTTTCCAGCTTCATCCATATCCCTGCAAAGGACATGAACTCATTTTTTTTATGGCTGCATAGTATTCCATGGTGTATATGTGCCACATTTTCTTTATCCTGTATATTACTGATGGGCATTTGTGTTGGTTCCAAGTTCTTGCTATTGTGAACAGTGCTGCAAAAAACGTGTGTGTTCATGTGCCTTTATAGTAGAATGATTTATAATCTTCTGAGTATATACCCAGTAATGGGATTGCTGGGTCAAATAATATTTCTAGTTCTAGATCCTTGAGGAATCACGACATTGTCTTCCACAATGGCTGAACTAATTTACACTCCAACCAGCTGTGTAAAAGCTTTTCTACTTCTCCACATCTTCTCCTGCATCTGTTGTTTCCTGACTTCACAATGATCGCCATTCTAACTGGCGTGAGATGGTATCTCATTTTGGTTTTGATTTGCATTTCTCTAATGACCAGTGATGATGTGCTTTTTTTCATGTTTGTTTGCCACATAAATGTCTTTTTGAGAAATGTCCGTTCATATCCTTTGCCCACTTTTTGATGGGGTTGTTTTTATTTCTTGTAAATTTGTTTAAGTTCTTTATAGATCCTGGATATTAGCCCTTTGTCATATGGATAAATTGCAAAATTTTTCTCCCATTCTGTAGGTTGCCTGTTCACTCTGATGATAGTTTCCTTTGCTGTGCAGAAGCTCTTTAGTTTAATTAGGTTCTATTTGTCAATTTTGGCTTTTGTTGCCATTGTTTTTGGTGTTTTAGTCATGAAGTCATTGCCCATGCCTATGACCTGAATAGTATTGTCTAGGTTTTCTTCTGGGGTTTTTATGGTTTGGGTGTTACATTTAAGTCTTTAATCCATCTTGAGTTAATTTTTGTATAAGGTGTAAGGAAGGGGTCCAGTTTCAGTTTTCTGCATATACCTAGCCAGTTTTTTCAACACCATTTATTAAATAGGGAATCCTTTCCTCATTGCTTGTTTTTGTCAGGTTTGTCAAAGATCAGATGGTTGTAGATGTGTGGAATTATTTCTGAGGCCTTTATTCTGTTCCATTGGTCTATATATCTGTTTTGATACCAGTACCATACTGTTTTGGTTACTATTGGCCTGTCTTGCTAGGTGGGGGACATTCTCCTGGATGATATCCTGAAGAGTGTTTTCCAACTTGGTTGCATTCTCCCTGTCACTTTCAGGTACCCAAATTAAAAGTAGATTTGGTCCTTTCACATAGTCCCATATTTCTTGGAGGCTTTGTTTGTTTCTCTTTATTTTTTTTCTCTAATCCTGTCTTCTTGCTTTATTTCATTAAGTTGATCTTCAGTCTCTGATATCCTTTCTTCTGCTTTTTTGATTCAGCTATTGATACTTGTGCATGCTTCATGAAGTTCTCGTGGTGTGTTTTTCATCTCCATCAGGCATTTATGTTCTCTAAACTGGTTATTCTCGTTAGCAATCCGTCTAACCTTTTTTCAAGGTTCTTAGCTTCCTGGCATTGGGTTAGAACATGCTCCCTTAGCTTGGAGGAGTTTGTTATTACCCACCTCTGAAATTTGTCAAATTTGTGTTTGTCAATTCATCAAACTCATTCTCCATTCAGTTTTCTTTCTTTGCTGGTGATGAGTTGTGATCCTTTGGAGGAGAACAGGCATTCTGGTTTTTGGAATTTTCAGCCTTTTTGCACTGGCTTCTCCCCATCTTTATGGATTTATCTACCTTTGGTCTTTGATGTTGATGACCTTTGGATGGGGTTTCTGAGTAAATATGCTTTTGTAGATGTTACTTCTATTCCTTTCTGTTTGTTAGTTTTCCTTTTAACAGTCAGGCCTCTCTGCTGCAGATCTGCTGGAGCTTTCTGGAAGTCCACTCCAGACCCTGATTTCTTGGGTATCACCAGTGGAGGCTGCAGAACAGCAAAGATTGCTGCCTGTTCCTTCCTCTGGAAGCTTCATCCCAGAGGCCACCCACCACATGCCAGCCAGAGCTCTCTTGTACGAGGTGCCTATCAGCTTCTACTGGGAGATGTCTCTCAATCAGGAGACATGGGTGTCAAGGACGCACTTGAGGTGGCCGTCTGACCCTTACAGAGCTCAAATGCTGTGCTGGTACGTCCACTGCTCTCTTCAGAGTTGTCCAGCAGGGATGTTTAAGTCTGCTGAAGCTGCGCTCACAGCTGTCCCTGATGGTACTATTCTCACTTGATAGCTTTTTTTTTTTTTTTTGGACTTTGACTATATCACCCAGTTTTCTTCTGGCCTGCAAATCTTTTGTTGACATTTCACTGGTCATTTTTGTTCTTATCCTCATTTTTCTGATTTTCTATACACTCTTGTGTTCCCATTTCACTCATTGAGTGTTACTCAGTTTTTAAAATTAGGATATCCATTTTTAATGGCTTCTTTCTGAAAATTGTGTGATATTTTTGATGGGATTATATTGTCTTATTTTGTATAGGTTGTAATCTTTGAGATTTGGACATTTAAAAAGGCTACCTGTCACAAAATTTATAATGTAGCTTTGTCCTGGCATAGTCAGAAAACAATGGTCTTGGTTAAGATTATGTGGGTCTCTCAAACATCTTCAGATTTGTCTTGTCTGAAGTTTTGTGTTTACTTTTAGTTAAGAGAGATTATTTATGTTTCTTCTGAAAAGTAATCACTTGGTACACCTGGTCTCTCTCTGCAGGACTGCAGTGCTCTGCTGCAATGCATTTACCTTTGGTCTCAGCAGACTCAAATTGTCATTTCTAAGTATACCACCATATCTTTCAGCATTTTATGTCATGGGAGACAGAAACCAGTGTGTGGAAAGGGCTGTAGAAGACAGCCAATATTTTACTTTCCTTAAAAAAACAAAAGAAAACAAAACAAAACAAAAAACCACAAACAGTAGTTGACAATTTAGTTCTGAAAGGACTAGGCAATATTGAGGAACAGAAAGGGTTGTATTGGGTAAATTTAACAGCCTTTTCTTTTTTTCTATGTGGCTCTTTGCATTTTGCTTAAGTCAGGCACTGTACACACTTAACTCATGTATAAATTACCCACATTTGTATTTTGGTCTGTACGTTTTTATTACATTTATATGTCTGTGAAGAATTAGGACCTGTGTCATATTGCAGTGTCATCTTGCTTATGTAGTTTGAATAATTTTATAGGTTAGATTTGGAAACTGTATTTATCAGGGTCTAATATGTAGACTAATTTGTTATTTTTATTTTTTTTCAGTAATATGTTCTCATTTTGCTCAAGAACTTTGGCCAGAGCAGGGCATAGAAGATTCTTTCCAAACAGTGATATTAAGAAGATATGAAAAATGTAGAAATGAGAATTTACACTTAAAAATTGGTTGTACCAACGTGGATGAGTGTAAGGTGCACAAAGAAGGTTATAATAAACTTAACCAGAGTTTGACAACTACACAGAGCAAAGTATTTCAACGTGGCAAATATGCAAATGTCTTTCATAAATGTTCAAATTCAAACAGACATAAGATAAGGCATACTGGAAAGAAACGTTTGAAATGTAAAGAATATGTCAGATCATTTTGCATGCTTTCACGCCTACCTCAACGTAAAAGAATTTATACTAGAGAGAATTCCTACAAATGTGAAGAAAGTGGCAAAGCTTTTAACTGGTCCTCAACCCTTACTCATTATAAGAGTACTCATACTGGAGAGAAACCCTACAAATGTAAAGAATGTGGCAAAGCCTTTAGTAAGTTCTCAATCCTTACTAAGCATAAGGTAATTCATACTGGAGAGAAGCCCTACAAATGTGAAGAATGTGGCAAAACCTTTACTAAGGTCTCAACCCTTACTACACATAAGGCAATTCATGCTGGAGAGAAACCCTACAAATGTGAAGAATGTGGTGAAGCTTTCAACTGGTCCTCAAACCTTATGGAACATAAGAGAATTCATACTGGAGAGACACCCTACAAATGTGAAGAATGTGGCAAAGGCTTTAGCATGTTCTCAATCCTTACTAAACATAAGGTAATTCATACTGGAGAGAAACCCTACAAATGCAAAGAATGTGGGAAAGCCTATAAGTGGTCCTCAACACTTAGTTATCATAAGAAAATTCATACTGGAGAGAAACCCTACAAATGTGAAGAATGTGGCAAAGCTTTTAATCGATCTGCAATCCTTACTAAACATAAGATAATTCATACTGGAGAGAAACCCTACAAATGTGAAGAATGTGGCAAAGCCTTTAGTAAGGTCTCAACCCTTACTACACATAAGGTAATTCATGCTGGAGAGAAGCCCTACAAATGTAAAGAATGTGGCAAAGGCTTTAGTAAGTTCTCAATCCTTACCAAACATAAGGTAATTCATACTGGAGAGAAACCCTACAAATGTGAAGAATGTGGCAAAGCCTATAAGTGGCCCTCAACCCTTAGTTATCATAAGAAAATTCATACTGGAGAGAAACCCTACAAATGTGAAGAATGTGGCAAAGGCTTTAGTATGTTCTCAATCCTTACTAAACATAAGGTAATTCATACTGGAGAGAAACCCTACAAATGTGAAGAATGTGGCAAAGCCTTCAGCTGGTTCTCAGTCTTTAGTAAACATAAGAAAATTCATGCTGGAGAGAAATTCTACAAATGTGAAGCATGTGGCAAAGCCTATAAGTCATCCTCAACCCTTAGTTATCATAAGAAAATTCATACTGGAGAGAAACCCTACAAATGTGAAGAATGTGGCAAAAGCTTTAGTGCATTCTCAATCCTTACTAAACATAAAGTAATTCATACTGGAGAGAAAGCCTACAAATGTGAAGAATGTGGCAAAGCTTTCAACTGGTCCTCAAACCTTATGGAACATAAGAGAATTCACACTGGAGAGACACTCTACAAATGTGAAGAATGTGGCAAAGGCTTTAGTATGTTCTCAATCCTTACTAAACATAAGATAATTCATACTGGAGAGAAACCCTACAAATGTGAAGAATGTGGCAAAGCCTTCAGCTGGCCCTCAAGCCTTACTGAACATAAGGCAATTCATGCTGGAGAGAAACCCTACAAATGTGAAGAATGTGGCAAAGCTTTCAACTGGTCCTCAAACCTTATGGAACATAAGAGAATTCATACTGGAGAGAAACCCTACAAATGTGAAGAATGTGGCAAAAGCTTTAGTACGTTCTCAATCCTTACTAAACATAAGGTAATTCATACTGGAGAGAAACCCTATAAATGTGAAGAATGTGGCAAATCCTATAAGTGGTCCTCAACCCTTAGTTATCATAAGAAAATTCATACTGTAGAGAAACCCTACAAATGTGAAGAATGTGGCAAAAGCTTTGTTATGTTCTCAATCCTTGCAAAACATAAGGTAATTCATACTGGAGAGAAACTCTACAAATGTGAAGAATGTGGGAAAGCCTATAAGTGGCCCTCAACCCTTAGATATCATAAGAAAATTCATACTGGAGAGAAACCCTACAAATGTGAAGAATGTGGCAAAGGCTTTAGCATGTTCTCAATCCTTACTAAACATAAGGTAGTTCATACTGGAGAGAAACGCTACAAATGTGAAGAATGTGGCAAAGCCTTTAGTAAGGTCTCAACCCTTACTACACATAAGGCAATTCATGCTGGAGAGAAGCCCTACAAATGTAAAGAATGTGGCAAAGGCTTTGGTAAGTTCTCAATCCTTACTAAACATAAGGTAATTCATACTGGAGAGAAACCTTACAAATGTGAAGAATGTGGCAAAGCCTATAAGTGGCCCTCAACCCTTAGTTATCATAAGAAAATTCATACTGGAGAGAAACCCTACAAATGTGAAGAATGTGGAAAAGGCTTTAGTATGTTCTCAATCCTTACTAAACATGAGGTAATTCATACTGGAAAGAAACCCTACAAATGTGAAGAATGTGGCAAAGCCTTCAGCTGGTTCTCAGTCTTTAGTAAACATAAGAAAATTCACACTGGAGAGAAACTCTACAAATGTGAAGAATGTGGCAAAGCCTATAAGTGGCCCTCAACCCTTAGTTATCATAAGAAAATTCATACTGGAGAGAAACCCTACAAATGTGAAGAATGTGGCAAAACTTTTAGTAAGGTCTCAACCCTTACTACACATAAGGCAATTCATGCTGGAGAGAAAACCTACAAATGTGAAGAATGTGGTGAAGCTTTCAACTGGTCCTCAAACCTTATGGAACATAAGAGAATTCATACTGGAGAGACACCCTACAAATGTGAAGAATGTGGCAAAGGCTTTAGTATGTTCTCAATCCTTACTAAACATAAGGTAATTCATACTGGAGAGAAACCCTACAAATGCAAAGAATGTGGGAAAGCCTATAAGTGGTCCTCAACCCTTAGTTATCATAAGAAAATTCATACTGGAGAGAAACCCTACAAATGTGAAGAATGTGGCAAAGCCTTCAGCTGGTTCTCAGTCTTTAGTAAACATAAGAAAATTCATGCTGGAGAGAAACACTACAAATGAGAAGAATGTGGCAAAGGCTTCAACCGGTCCTCAAACCTTATGGAACATAAGAGAATTCGTACTGATGAGAAACCCTACAAATGTGAAGAATGTGATAAAGACTTCAACTTCTCCTCACACCTTACTACTCATAAAAGAATTCATACTGGAGGAAAAACCCTACAAATGTGAAAAATGTGACAAAGCTATTAATTCTCAACCCTTACTGAACATAAGGGAATTTATACAGGAGGGAAACCCTACAAATGTGAAGAATGTAGCAAGCCTTTTAGCTGTTCCTCAATCCTTACTAAACATTCATATAATTCATACTGGCGGGAATTCTTACAATTGTGTGGAATGTGGCAAAGCCTTTAACCAGTCCTTAAGTCTTACTACATAAAAGACAACTCATACTGGAGAGAAACCATGCACATGGGAAAGCCTCTAAGAGATCCTCAATTCTTGAGAGACATAAGCTAATTCATACACGAGAGAGACTCTACAAACCTGAAAGATGTGGCCATGCTTTTGGCAACTGTCACACTTGATCGTAGGTAAGATAACTCATACTGGAGAAAACTACTAGAATAAACAATGTGGCAAACAGTTAACCAGTGCTCATGCCTTATTGCAAAGGAAAGCATTTACACTAGCCTGGGCAACAGAGAAAGACTCTGTCTGGAAAAAAAAAATTCTGTAAATGCCAGTAATACCTTCTCACAGCTTATTAAATATCAGAGAGTTCATACTAAATAAAAGTATTAAAAGTGCAATTACTGTCACTAGATCTTTCAGAAAATAAAAGCCGTTAAAGTACAGAAGAATATTTATTTTGAGGAAACACATTATAAATATTAAGAGGGTTGTAGTATGTGTGCTTGTATCACTGATTTTATTGTACACATTTTGTACTACAGGAAAACCTGAGGTAGTTGTTCCAACTTTGCTCAACATCAGAGAATTTATATTGAAGAATAACCCTGCAAATTTAATAAATTTGGAAAAACATGTTTTCAAAAACTACAGATTATAAAACACAAAAGCATTTATACTAAAATATATTTTTGCAGACACAGTAAATATAAAAAATATTTAATCCCAAATTAAGTTTATGTAAATATCAGATAATTCACAGTAGAAATATCTGTCTCTCAAACATCAGACATTACACTAAATCAGACTGCTGAGTATAGGAAAAAATCCAAAACTAAAGTTGGTAAAAAGAAAAATTATTTGTATATAACTTTAAAATAAGTAGATCTTTGAAGGGTTATAATTAAATTTAAAGTATACTTTTTTCTTAAAAATACAGATATTTTGCCAGACACATTGGCTTACTGTCGCCAATACTTTGTGATGCCAAGGTGGGCAGATCACCTGAGGTCAGGAGTTCAAGACCAGCCTTGCCAACATGGTGGAATCCCATGTTTACTAAAAAGAAATACAAAAGTTAGCCAAGCTCTGCCTTCCAGGTTCACACCATTCTCCCCTCTCAGTCTCCCAATTAGCTGGGACTACAGGCACCCGCCACCACTCCCAGCTAATTTGTTGTATTTTTAGTACAGATGGGGTTTCACCACATTAGCCAGGATGGTCTTGATCTCCTGACCTAGTGATATGCCCACCTTGGCCACCCAAAGTGCTGGGATTACAGGCATGAGCCATAGCACCTGGCCTAATAACAGAAGTCTTTAGAAGAGCAAAAATGTATAAAATGTATAATGACCTTGAATAAGTAATAATAAATCTACTAACTATAAAAAGCCCTGGATCATATGAAATCACAGCCAAGTTTTGCCACATATACATAGATAAGCTGGTCCTAAGCCTACTGAATGTATCCCAAAAAATCAAGGTGGGATTTCACCCTAACTAGTTATATGAAATCAGTGAAATATGAAACCAAAATCTAGTGAAGACTCCACAAAAAAAGGAAACTGTAGGTCAATATTCTGGGTGAATATTGGAACAATAATCCTCCATGAAATACTAGCAAACTGAATTCAAAAGCAAATCAGAAAGTTATTTTGCTACATTCATGTGAGCTTTTCCATATATACGAAGGTGTTTCATCATATGCAAGTCAATAAGTGTGACTCACCATGTAAAGATAATTAAAAGAAAAAAATTAACAATAGGGGCAGAAAAAGCATTCAAGAAAACCCAATATTGACTCAAAAATGTTGTCACACACTGGACATTGATGAAAATATCTTAATAAGTCATCTATGACAAATCCTTAGCCAACATCATACTAAAAGAGCAAAAACTGGAAGCATTCTCCATGAGAATAAAAATAAGAATATCCATTCTAAAGAGTCCTACTGAAGTTATGAAATCCTAGCCAGAGAAATAAAAGGAATCCAAACAGAAAAAAAAGAAAGTCAAATTATCTTTACTGATGAAAGAATTGTCCACCTAGAATACTTTAAAGATTTCACCAAAAGACTTCTAAGCCTGAAAAAAGACTTCAAAAAAAATCCCAGAATACAAAATCAACACAAATGCATAGCATTTCTGTACACCAATAATATTCAATAATATTCAAACTGAGAACAAAATAAAAAACACAGCTCTATTTACAATAGCCACAAACAAAAAAAAAAATACCTAGAAATACATTAAATCAAGAGGGTAAAATATGTCTACAAAGAACAACAAAACATTGCTGAAAGAAATGAGAGGCAATGCAAATAAATGGAAAAATATTGCTCATGGATTCAAATAATATAATTAAAATGGTCATTCTGCCTAAAGCAACCTACCGATTAAGTGCTATTTTTATCAGACTATCCATGACGATTTTTGTAGAATTAGAAAAACTATTCTAAAATATGTGCAAAAGAATTAAAGAGCTCAAACAGCCAAGACAACTTCAGACTAAAAGAGTAAATCTGGGCTGAGTGTGGTGGCTCATGCCTGTCATCTCAGCCCTTTGGGAGGCTGAGGTGGATGGATCACCTGAGGTCAGAAGTTTGAGACCAGCCTGGCCAACATGTTGAAACCTGCATCTCTACTAAATACAAAAAATTAGCCAGGTGTGGTGGTGCATGCCTGTAATCCCAGCTACTTGGGAGGCTGAGGCAAGAGAACCATTTGAACCTGGGAGGTGGAGGTTTCAGTGAGCCAAGATTGCCTCAGAGTAACCAGTATAACATGGTTCTGGTACAAAAATAAACATCTAGACCAATGAAATGGAAGAGAGAGTACTGAATTAAGCTATACTTTGCAATCAGGTTATTTTTACAAAGCCAACAGAAATAAACAAAAGGAGAATTAACTCCCTATTCAGTAAGTAATACTGGGAAAACTGTTTAGTCATATGTGGAAGAAAACTGGACTCCTACATTTTCTATATAAAAAATAAAAACGACATAGATTAAAGACTTGATCTGTGAGTCTCCAAGCTACAAAAATCTTAGAAGAACACTTAGATAATATTGGCCTCTGGAAAGAATTTATGACTAACATCTAACATGAGTGCAACAAAAATAAAAATAAAAAAATGGCATCTAAGCCAAAGAGCTTCTGCACAGTAAAAGAAACTGAACAAAGTAAACAGATGACCTACAGTATGAAATAAAATATTTGCAAACTGCAGACAATGAAGGATTAATGTGCAGAATCTATAATACATTTAATAAAAAAGCAAACATGATATGAATAGCCAGCTTCTTCTCAAAGGAAGACATTAGAGCTGCCAATAAACATGTTAAAATTGCTCAACATTCCTAATTATCAGAAAGATGTAAATCAAAGTGACAGTGTGATACCATTTCACACCAGTAAGAATGACTGTTATTAAAAGTAAGATAAATCAGATGTTGAAGTTGTAGAGAAAAGGAAATCTTTCTACACTGTTGATGGGAATGCAAATTAATTCAGGGCCTGTGAAAAGCAGTTTGGAGACTTCTCAAAGAACTAGAAATAGAATTGCCATTTGACCAATCAAGCCCATTACTGGGTATCTGCCCCCAAAACGAATAAATAATTTTGCCAAAGAGACGCCAGCACTCACATGTTCATTGCAGCACTATTCACAATAGCAAAAACAGAATTAAACCAGTTGCCCATGAATCTTTTATTGGATAAGAAAAACGATGTACTTATACAACCTCCAATACTATGCAACAACAGAAGACAAGGAAGTAACGTCTTTTGCAGCAACATGAATGCAGCTCTGCTTCAGGCCATTATTCTAAGCAAAATAATGCATCAGAAAAACAAATGCCACATGTTCTCACTCATACATGGATGCTAAAAATTGGGCGCACATGGAAACAAAGATGAAAATAAACACTGGGAATTCTAAAAAGAAGGAAGAAGGATGGGAGACAAGCATTGAAAATCTGCTTAGGTATGATGTACACTACTTGGGCAATGGAATTATTAAATATGCAAACCTCAACATCATGTAGTATACCTGTTTTACAAATCTGCACATGTACCCCTTAAATATAAAAATAATAAAATGTTTTTTGATATAATGACATGTTCTATTTTTCCAGCACTGGCTTAATAGTTGAAATTAGGGGTGAAAGATGAATTTTTCACCCCTTAAGGCATGGTGGTGAATGTTTCTATACCAGATCTCCTCACATTTTGTAAGCTAACCTGAAGTTTCTTGGTCTATAGCCCAAAAAGTGTTTTATTTTCAAGTATGCAGGTAAAACAAATTACACCTTTATTATTTATGTATTAACTGTACACTAGACTATAGATTTAATTTGTTACTGTACTCCTTTGGGGGAAAATGTGGTAATTGGCTTAATCATATTTTTTTTTCAGAATGAACTATTTGTGAAAGTGTGAGACTAAAAATTATGCTAAATTACTGAATTAGAAATATAAAACATTTTTTCTAAAAAAAAACCCACAAAAGTCTTATGATTGTATTCCAAAAATAATTCAACAGAAATTGGCAGTTATTTAAGACCACAGTGCTGCAAATACTCATTCCATCACAATCATTCTTGTGAAAAATAGAAATAATGGGTCAGAAGGTATTTTTAGAGTACTTTTCTTATGCTATTGCAGTGTGAAATGCTTGTCTTTATTAATTTCCATATGAAAGTCTGTGCTTGAACAAAATATGCCATTAATTTCAAGTGAATATGCTCACACATTTAGTCTCCCTAGAAGGGCACTGGCATGCTTGCAATCAAGGTGTAGCATTTCTTGCCTTCCTTGTGCTACTGTGTTTGTGTGAAATGAAAAGGCAGCAAGTGAAGAATGAATCATAACATTTCTAATTTCAACATCCACAGTCTTTGTAATTGTTATATCATCTAGAAATAATGACAGTATTTCAAAACTGACAAAAAGAAAGTGATACTTTATTTTAGTGTATTATTTATAGTTTCTAAAATTTATAGTTTCTGATTTATTGTATGCTAAAAAACCTGAACATGCAGATACCTAAAATTTCTGCCTAGATGCTAGTATTAATATTTTAATATCTTATAATTGACAGTCAAAATTGCCTCATTTGATTTACTGGAAAGCAGCTATTTATCTTCTAAGTGTAAATAGGTGATCCATAATCTTAAACATACAGATCTTTTAAGATTAGCGTTATGTCTAGATTTAAATAAAATTTATAGGCTTGTAGTAACATAAATTTTCATACTTATTTTCTAATAAAAGTGAAAAAGCAAAATAAATAGTTGTTAAAATGGTTTTCCAAAGAAACTTTATGTGTCTTCATTAAATAACACTTAAAACCACATTGTAAGTGAGTGATCAGTAATTCCAATCTTTTTTAGTCACTGAGAAAACTTAAATTATTCCATTGGAAGAAGTATTCTTATATTTGCATTTCTGAAACTCAGAAACTGTAGACCACTCAATGGATGATGATGTACGTGCAGACCACAAATTTTCTATGTAATAATAGGCTAATCCTAGATTTTAATATAAAAATTTAATATAATTGTAAATTAAAACTAGTGGCTGTTTTAAGTCATGAGAGATATCATTGTTAGAATCCGTTTACCAAAGTGTTTGGTTAAATGCAGAGTGTCTGTCAGTTTTTTAAGTAGAGAGAAGAAGGCATATGGTTTTTTATTTACTTGTTTAATACATTTATGTTAATTTGATAAATTTCAATATAGTTTAAAAATATATATTAAAATTTTTTTCTAGCAAGTGAAGGAAATCATTTATTTAAAAATTTAGAGAGAATTTTACTCTAAACAGTTGCTTTAGAGTCTGTCTTTTAAAGTACTGTATTATTTTGAACATTAAAAATCAACAGTCTATTTCTTGAGTGCTGGTTTCTGATTGTTCTTGATATTAAAAGTTTACTTACCTACATCTATACATGAGCAAGCCATTTGAAATAAATATATATGTATATGTTTCCTAAAATTTTAAGATGAACAACCACATTTTTCTCCACTGCAATATCTTAAATCTTATTTCACTCTCTCTTATAAAAAGAAGTATTAGTAGTATTTTTGATTGGTAAATCACAGTTGCATAAATTTATGGGATACAACGTGATGTTTTAGTATATGTATAAAATATGGAATAATTAAGTTTTGTTTAATAACATATCTATGAACTCACCTATCATTTTTGTGGTGGTACATTTGAAATTTACTCTTAGTTATTTTGAAATATACAATACTTTATAGTTTACTATAGTTATCCTGCTGTGCGACAGGTCTCAAAACTTACTTAACCTATTTGAAATTTTTTACTTTTTGTCAACTCCCTATATTTTCATAAAGTTTATGTCCATTGTGAATATGAACACTTGCCAAGAATAGTATTAAAAACATTCAACTACTATTATAGCCCCAGACTGTAAATCTAGTCTCTCAATTTAGAGTAAATTAAGAGAAGATTTATTTTTTTCAGCCAAGCAAATAAGTGTATAAAACTAAAGGATAACAAACATGGCATTAGTTGCCAAAAAATTGTATGACTAGATTCAATAAGTGTCTAGCTATGCAAATGACAGTTCAATTAAATGAAGACCCTAATAGGTGCATGTGAAAAGCATTGATGTGCAATGTATTGCACCTCCACTCAGCACCTTTTCTTGCCCATTTGTAAAGATATCAATTTACCCTGAGTGATTCAGAGCAAATAGTAAAAATTGAAAATTCTATGTTCAGAGTAATTACTGGGAACATGTTTAAAACATTTCTTCAATGTTATGAAAAGTTTTTATAAATATCACTCCACTTCAAAAAGTCTTTTAGTAAAAGATTGCTTATTTATAGTACTCAATTTAGATTCATAAAAATTTCAATATTCCAGGAAAGTCAGAGACACTTAAATGTAAACAAAATTCCATAAAGCTTTAATGAGATAAATTCCTCTTGGTTAAGAATTTTATTTTATTAACATAGAGAAAAATAGAAAACCAGTACTTCAGACAAAATAACAGTTTTTGGCACAGGAGTATCACCAAAACAAGTGCTCTTCATCATCATTGTTAAAGTATGAAGAGCATTGGCCTGCTTTCCTGGAAGCAACTGGCCTGTTTTCCACTGATATAAAGTGGAGAAGGCATTCAAATAGTAAAAGAGGGTGATATAAATGGAATACTTATATGAATTACAGTTTATAATAAAAAGTAGCATTTCATGTTTTACAACTGTAGATGAGACTTATCATGAGGTCATATTATTTTTTCTATTGACAAGTTAACTTCATTTACAATATTCTTATTTCAGATAATATTCCTTTTTTGATTCTACCACAAGCAGTTTTTTATTGATGCATTGGCTTATTTTGCTTAAAATACTTTAGCTTTTGAAAAGATTTATAGTTTTATTTCTGGGTGTTATTTATTTCTGAGAAGTTGCTGTCATGCTAGAAAACTGCTATTCTCAGCTCTACTCACATTGACTAATAGCAAGTGGAAGTGATGTGTGGATGAGAAGCAAATGTGTCTTCTCTGCATCTCTTTTTTAATCAATTGGCTGAAGAAAGAGGATGCAGATAGAAGGTGAAAGAAAATATCCCTGAAAGATCATGAAAAAGTCCTTTTAGTCACACAAAAAAGGAAATGGTGATTTGAGCAGAATATATATTTACAAAAACTAATTTTTAAAAAATTTTCATTTTTTGAAATATAAAAAAGCTGACCAAATAAAGTCTAAATTAATTAAGTATAGCTCCTAGTATAACTGACAGTTAAATATAAGTTGACTATCTTGTCTGTAGACATTTTTCATCAGCACTTTTCACCATACAGCTAGATCTCAGCTAACACTTATTATGTGTCACAAAAATGAATCACTTTAGAAGCCATCTTAATAATGAGACAATTTGTTGTGGGAAGTCAAGGACCCCAAATGGAGGGACCAGCTGGAGCTGTGGCAGAGGAACATAAATTGTGAAGATTTCATTGTAATATGGACATTTATCACTTCCCTGAAAATACTCATAATTTCTTATGCCTGTCTTTACTTGAATCTCTGAACATAAATTGTGAAGATTTTATGGACATTTATCAGTTCCCAAATAATACTCTTATAATTTCTTTCACCTGTCTTGCTTTAATCTCTTAATCCTGTTATCTTCATAAGCTGAGGATATATGTCACCTCAGGACCAGTATTGTACAAATTGATGGTAAAACGTCTGTTTGAACAATATGAAATCAGTGCACCTTGAAAAACAGCAGAATAACAGTGATTTTAGGGAACAAAGGAAGACAACCATAAGGTCTGACTGCCTGTGGGTTTGGGCAGAATAAAGCCATATTTTTCTTCTTGAGGAGAGCCTACAAACGGATGTGCAAATAGGGAAGATATCACTGAATTCTTTTCCTAGCAAGAAGTATTAGTAATTAAGACTCTGGGAAAGAATGCATTCCTTGGGGGAGGTCTATAAACGGCCACTCTGGGAGTGTCTGTCTTATGTGATTGAGATAAGGACTGAAATATGCCCTGGTCTCCTGCAGTACCCTCAGGCTTATTAGGGTGGGGAAGAAAACCCACCATGGTGAATTTGAGGTCAGACCGGTTCTCTGCTCTTGAACCCAGTTTTCTGTTGTTTAAGATGTTTATCAAGACAATACATGCACAGCCGAACATAGGCCCTCATCAGTAATTCTAATTTTGCCCTTTGCCTTGTGATCTTTGCTTTTGTCCTTGCCTTGTTTCCTCAGAAGCATGTGATCTTTTTTCTGTTTTTGCCCTTTGAAGCATGTGATCTTTGTGACATACTCCCTGTTCATACACCCCTTCCCCATTTGAATTCCTTAATAAAAACCTGCTGGTTTTGTGGCTCAGGTGGGCATCACAGTCCTACTGATATGTGATGTCACCCCTGGAGGCCCAGCTGCAAAATTCCTCTCTTTGTACTCTTTCTCTTTGTTTCTCAGACCAGCTGACACTTAGAAAATAGGAAGAACCTATGTTGAAATACTAGGGGTGGGTTCCCCCGATAACAATTGACTTCTGGTACACAATTCAGAACATCTACAAAAGGAGTGGTGAACAGATTTCAACTGTGATGCAGATTCTTATTCATTGGCATTGGTAGCTGAGTGCTGTGTCAAGGATTCTGGAATCACTATTAAGTGGAAGTAGATCATCATAAAGGTCTTCATTCTCATCTTCACACTGAGTAGGGTTGCTTTGATTTCTGCAATTGTGTTTAAAACTGTCCAAAGAGACTCTCCAAATGCTTGGCTTTCTGTCTGGAAGTTTCAAATGAGGTTTTTGGGTGTGCATCTTTTTCTAGTTTCATACAGCTGCAGAGGCTTCAGGAAACTTATAATCGTGGTGGAAGGCAAAGGGAAGCAAAGACTTTCTGGTTGTGGCTGGAGAAAAAGCTACAATATACTGACTGGTCTCATTTGGGATGTTCTTGACATTCAGGATAGGAAGGGTGACCCAGAAATCATATGGACACTATCCATTCCAGTGACGCTCAAACTTAAGCACACATCAGAGTCCCTGCAAGGCTTGGTAAGACACAGACTGCTGAGCCCACCTCTAAGACTTGTTTCTTTTTAAGGAATAAAGAGCATTCCATTGTGTAAATATACCACTTTTTAAAATTCATTTACCTGTTGATGGACACTTAGTTGATTTCATACCTTAGCTATTGTGAGTAATCCACTTTTTTTCCTTTTCTTACTTGTGTATCTCTTTTTTCTTTTTTTATTTCTAGAAACATTTTAATTTTATACTACAAATAATGACTGATAGATACCTTTATTTCTCTGCCCTCTTTTGGTTAATATTTTGGCTGATTGAAACAATAAATTTTTAAAAATTTTTTTGATCAAGGCCATTAAATTATTAACATAATTTGAGACAACATAGCAATAAAAATCAACATTGATTAGTGAAACAACAATTTTCTAGTCCCTTGTAATCATTTTCTCTCCCACCCAACATAAAAGTTGAATCTTTGTGTCATTTCTCACAGTTCTAAGAAGCTTCTGATTAAATTGGTCAGCATACAATTTTGTAAAATTTTACTTTTTTAATCAAAAATTAAAATGCTCTATTACTGGAAAAGCTATTTTTAATGTATATGATTTTACTCTATTTTATTTAAATTCTTCAGAAATACTAAGCTTACAAAATATGTGCTCAAATTTTTTTTGAAAATTAAAAATGCTTCAGAAATGTTTTTTACAGAATCTAAAACTAAAAATATTTTTAGTTTCTTAGAGAACGTCTCAAATACTTCAAGTTACCTTCTTCTGACAGTAGATATATATATTTTTTTGTATTGCTATAATACAGCTTTGGCTGTCCTTTGTGGTCAACTCCATCATTTTTATTCTATTTTCTTGTGCAGTGTTTATGCTATGCATTTTATATTTTAAAAGTTGTAGACCATGCAATGTAATCTTCAAACAATTGACAAATGTTTTTCCATGTATAACTGTCTGCTTAATCTGCAGTCACTTTATTTTCCCTCCTCGAAGGTGTTTTTACTGCCTGAAAAGCAAAGGATCATTCAAGTGAGTGTGCCAAGCTGGTCTTCTCCAGTGTCAGTCTATTCACATTCACAAATGTATTCTTCTGGTGAAAGAGGGTTCACTTCAACACTATTATAACAGCAATATGGAAAAGATGTAATAGAATAAAATGTGAATCACAGCCTTCTAAGAAAATAAGTTAATTTTTCTTATTCTGTGTATGTGAGTATATGGTGGTTGCAAGGTTGGGAGTTGAGACTAAAGTGAGAGAGAAGAACACTTCACATGGGTAGCACAAGAAGGTCCTGTGTAGCATTCTTGTTTGTCAAACATACCCAGAATGATTTTGTGAAGTATTCTGTTGCTGTATTCATCACTTATTAGTATCTGGTGGTCAATTTTTACTTTATAAATTTAAATATGCACTTTTCATCATCAAGGGTCCTGTCCTGGATGCTTAAGTGCTCAGACAAAAAAACTTTTAAAATATCAATGAAAGATGAGTTCTTTTTTTTTTTTTTGTCATGAGACTGAGTCTCACTCTGTCACCCAGGGTGGAGTGCAATGGTGTGATCTCAGTTCACTGCAATCTCCACCTCTGAGGTTCAAGCAATTCTCATACCTCAGCCTCCTGAGTCACTGGGATTACAGGTGTGTGCCATTATGCCTGGATTGGTAGGTATGTGGTTATGAGGCACTGACTCATGGGTTGGGGGCTCTCCAGGGACTCTTCCCTTGCCGTCTACCTTAGGCTAACTAGCTAAACCCTCTCAGTCTCCTCTCAGGAGTGGAGACCCTAACTGCTGTTAGGGAGAATAGGCATTGATATTTTTGGCTATTCCTCACTGGAGAGGGGTGCTGTGTAGAAAACAGCAGCTAGGATTTCTTCCAGGGCTGCTTTAAGTGTCTCAAAAGAAACGTGTGTTTATGCATCATTCCATTTGCATTACCACTTGGAGGTTGATAGTTTTTAGGGAAAAAGAAACACTCTGATTTAGTAGAGGACATGAATTGAAATGAAACAAGGAGGGTAGGAAATGCCTAAAAAGGTTGAGGCTGCTGACACACCCTGATAACTGGTAGCTATAGTTATATTTGCTAAGATTTGGGTGCATGAGGCTTGGCTTTGGTTGGTTCCCTTGATCTTACTTTCTGATAGAAAGCTCTGGGTTATTGGCACCTTATTTATTTCCATCACCCAGCCAGATTTGCAGAATAATTGCTTATAACTAGAATATTGATTTAGATTTTTACATTACCCATCCCTTACTTTTTTTGATGAGCTGCAGGCAGAGATTGCTGGTTGGCTTACAGGAATAAGCAGGGTTGGTTTAAAATGTCATCAAAAACTTTAAAACAATGAATAAGACTAGAGGTTCATGAGAAATGTATGATAAGTTTTGAAACAATTTCTTTTAGATTTTTTTTGTTAAAAACAACTCACAATAGACTGAATTGTTTGAAAAATAGACTTTATTATTATACTTGGCCTAACTGTTTCAACATAGTGCAGCAAAAATAACTATCTCTCCATAGGCCTTTTTGATAGGCTTTGATGGAAATCTGTTCCAAAAGAAATCTTAGATAGGACTTTTTAAACCTGGGCCAAGCCATGGATTTGTACTCTTAAATACCTGTGAGTTGGTTAAACTCCTGTATTTTTGAGGTTCCAAGAGCATAATGTTTCTGAGTCTGTTAGAAAGTGACATTTTTTTACTCACCATAGGCCAGGAATTTTGTATGAGGACAGTGTAGACAAGGTATGAGACCAGCTTTCCCAAGAGGCTGTTACTGGCTTTGCAACTTAAACTTGATTTCTTAAAGGAAAACACACCCCTCCAGTTAAAGCCCTGGTAAAACTAGCATTTTTCTATTGTATTTCATCGCATAAGAAAATGGATTTTTCATCTGGGCACAGTGTCTCAAGGCTGTAATTGCAGCACTTTGGAATGCTAAGGTGTGCAGATCACAAGGTCAAGAGATCAAGATCATCATAGCCAACATGGTGAAACTCCATCTATACTAAAAATACGAAAATTAGCTGGCCATGGTGGTGCATGCCTGTAGTCCCAGCTACTCCAGAAGCTGAGCAGGAGAATCACTTGAACCTGGGAGGCAGAGGTTGCAGTGAGCTGAGATTGTGCCACTGCATGCTGGCCACAGAGTGAGGCTATGTCTCAAAAGAAAACAAAAATAGAAATTGGATTTTTGTTTCACTGATGCAAACAACTATGTTGTTACAAGTTAAGAATACTTATAACTAGTTGATAGAGGTCCCAAGATGTCTGAACAGGGACAGCTCCAGTCTACAGCTCCCAGCATGAGTGACACAGATGAGGGGTGATTTCTGCATTTTCAACTGAGGTACCGGGTTCATCTCACTGGGGCTTGTTGGACAGTGGGTGCAGCCTATGGAGTGTGAGCTGAAGCAGGGCAGGACATCACCACATCTGGGAAGTACAAGGGGTCAGGGTAATCCCTTTCCTAGCCAAGGGAAGCTGTGACAGACTGTACCTGGAAAATCGGGACACTCCCACCCTAATATTTTGCTTTTCCAATGGTCTTAGCAAATGGCACACCAGGAGATTATATCCAGTGCCTGGCTCAGAGGGTCCCACTCCCAAGGAGCCTCACTCACTGCTAGCACAGCCGTCTGAGATTGAACTGCAAGGTGGCAGCGAGGCTGGGGGAGGGGCGTCTGCCATTGCTGAGGCTTCAGTAGGTAACCAAAGTGACTGGGAACCTCGAACTGGGTGGAGCCCACCACTGCTCAAGAGGCCTGCCTGCCTCTTTAGACTCCACTTCTGGGGGCAGGGCATAGCTGAATAAAATGGAGCAGAAACTTCTGCAGACTTAAATGTTCCCATCTGACAGCTTTGAAGAGAGTAGTGGTTCTCCCAGCATGGAGTTTGAGATCTGAGAATGGACAGACTGCCTCCTCAAGTGAGTCCCTGACCCCAGTGTAGCCTAACTGGGAGACACCTCCCAGTAGGGGCCGACTGACCCATCATACAGCTGGGTGCCTTCTGGGATGAAGCTTCCAGAGGAAGGATCAGGGAGCAATATTTGCCATTCTGCAATATTTGCTGTTCTGCAGCCTCCGCTGGTGATACCCAGGCAAGCAGAGTCTGGAGTGGACCTCGAGCAAACTCCAACAGACCTGCAGCTGAGGGTCCTGACTGTTAGAAGGAAAACTAACAAACAGAAGAGACATCCACACCAAAACCCCATCTGTACATCACCATCATCAAAGACCAAAGGTAGGTAAAACCCCAAAGATGGGGAGAAACCAGAGCAGAAAAGCTGAAAATTCTAAAAATCAGAGTGCCTCTTCTCCTCCAAAGGAATGCAGCTCCTCACCAGCAAAGGAACAAAGCTGGATGGAGAATGACTTTGACAAGTTGAGAGAAGAAGGCTTCAGATGATTGGTAATAATAAATTTCTCCAAGCTAAAGGAGGATGTTAGAACCCATCTCAAAGAAGCTGAAAACCTTGAAAAAAGATTAGACGAATGGCTAACTAGAATTAACAGCAT
The DNA here is from genome assembly GCF_006542625.1 of Nomascus leucogenys. Lineage (NCBI taxonomy): Eukaryota > Metazoa > Chordata > Mammalia > Primates > Hylobatidae > Nomascus > Nomascus leucogenys. Next base: position 71,069,447 of record NC_044383.1, on the reverse strand, counting down.
AGAGAAGACCTTAAATGACCTGATGAAGCTAAAAACCAACTACATCACACATGCATAAGCTTCAGTAGCTGATTCAATCAAGTGGAAGAAAGGGTATCAGTGATTGAAGATCAAATTAATGAAATGAAGTGAGAAGAAAAGTTTAGAGAAAAAACAGTAAAAAGAAATGAACAAAGCCTCCAAGAAATATGGGACTATGTGAAAAGACCAAATCTACATCTGATTGGTGTACCTGAAAGTGACAGGGAGAATGGAACCAAGTTGGAAAACATTCTTCAGGATATTATCTAGGAGAACTTTCCCAACCCAGCAATGCAGGCCCACATTCAAATTCAGGAAATACAGAGAACACCACAAAGATACTCCTCAAGAAGAGCAACTCCAAGACAAATAATTGTCAGATTCACCAAAGTTGAAAAGGGCAGCCAGAGAGAAAGGTCAGGTTACCCACAAAGGGAAGCCCATCAGACTAACAGCAGATCTCTTGGCAGAAACTCTACAAGCCAGAAGAGAGTGGGGGCCAATATTCAACATTCTTAGAGAAAAGGATTTTCAACCCAGAATTTCATATCCAGCCAAACTAAGCTTCATAAGTGAAGGAGAAATAAAATCCTTTACAGACAAGCAAATGCTGATAGATTTTCTCACCACCAGGCCTGCCTTACAAGAGCTTCTGAAGGAAGCACTAAACATAAAAAGGAACAACTGGTACCAGCCACTGCAAAAACATGCCAAATTGTAAAGACCATCAATGGTAGGAAGAAACTGCATCAATTAACAAGCAAAATAACCAGCTAACATCATAATGACAGGATCAAATTCACACAAAGCAATATTAACCTTAAATCTAAATGGGCTAAGTGCTCCAATTAAAAGACACAGACTGGCAAATTGGATAAAGAGTCAAGACCCATCAGTTTGCTGTTTTCAGGAGGCCCATCTCACCTGCAGAGACATACATAGGCTCAAAATAAAGGGATGGAGGAAAATCTACCAAAAAAATGGAAAACAAAAAAAAGCAGGGATTGCAATCCTAGTCTTGGACAAAACAGACTTTAAACCAACAAAGATCAAAAAAGACAAACAAGGCCATTACATAATGGTAAAGGGATCAATGCAACAAGAAAAGCTAACTATCCTAAATATATATGCACCCAATAAACAAGCACCCAGATTCATAAAGCAAGTCCTTAGAGACCTACAAAGAGACTTAGACTCCCACAAAATAATAATGGGAGACTTTAACACCACAGTGTCAACATTAGATAGATCAGCAAGACAGAAAGTTAGCAAGGATATCCAGGAATTGAACTCAGCTCTGCAACAAGTGGACCTAACAGACATCTACAGAAGTCTCCACTCCAAATCAAGAGAATATACATTCTTCTCAGCACCACATCACACTTATTCCAAAATTGACCACATAGTTGGAAGTAAAGCACTCCTCAGCAAATGGAAAAGAACAGAAATCACAACAAACTGTCTCTAAGACCACAGTGCAATCAAATTAGAACTCAGGATTAAGAAACTCACTCAAAACCACTCAACTACATGGAAACTGAACAACCTGCTCCTGAATGACTATTGGGTACATAATGAAATGAAGGCAGAAATAAAGATGTTCTTTGAAACCAATGAGAACAAAGACACAACATACCAGAATCTCTGGGACAAATTTTAAGCAGTGTATAGACGGAAATTTATAGCATTAAATGCCCACAAGAGAAAGCAGGAAAGATCTAAAATTGACATCCTACAATCACAATTAAAAGAACTAGAGAAGCAAGAGCAAACACATTCAAAAACTAGCAGAAGGCAAGAAATAACTAAGATCAGAGCAGAACTGAAAGAGATAGAGACACAAAACGCCCTTCAAAAAATCAATTAATCCAGGAGCTGTTTTATTGAAAAGATCAACAAATTCTCTGATAATTTATGGTTTCTTCCTAGCATTGATGGTCTTTGCAATTTGACATGTTTTTGCAGTGGCTGGTACCAGTTGTTCCTTTTTATGTTTAGTGCTTCCTTCAGGAGCTCTTGTAAGGCAGGCCTGGTGGTGAGAAAATCTCTCAGCATTTGCATGTCTCTAAAGGATTTTATTTTTCCTTCAGTTTGAAGCTTAGTTTGGCTGGACATGAAATTCTGGGTTGAAATTCTTTTCTTTCAGAATGTTGAATATTGGCCCCCAATTTCTTCTGGCTTGTAGGATTTCTGCTGAGAGATCCACTGTTAGTCTGATGGGCTTCCCTTTGTGGGTAACCTGACCTTTCTCTCTGGCTACCCTTAACATTTTTTCTTTCATTTTTACCTTGGTGAGTCTGATAATTATGTGTCTTGGAGTTGCTCTTCTCAAGGAATATCTTTGTGGCATTCTCTGTATTTCCTGAATTTGAATGTTGGCCTGCCTTGCTAGGTTGGGGATGTTCTCCTGGCTAATATCCTGAAGAGTGTTTTCCTACTTGGTTCGATTCTCCCCATCACTTTCAGGTACACATATCAAACGTAGATTTGGTCTTTTCACATAGTCCCGCATTTCTTGGAGGCTTTGTTCATTTCTTACTCTTTTTTCTCTAACCTTGTCTTCTCACTTTATTTCATTAATTTTATCTTCAATCACTGATACCCTTTCTTCCGCTTAACTGAATTGGCTATTGAAGCTTGTGCATGCATTACATTCTCATGCCATGGTTTTCAGCTCCATCAGGGCATTTAAGGTCTTCTCTTCACTGTTCTAGTTAGCCATTCATCTAACCTTTTTTCAAGGTCTTTAGCTTCCTTGTGTTCATTTTGAACATGCTCCTTTAGCTCAGAAGTTTGTTATTACCAACCTTCTGAAGCCTACTTCTGTCAACTCATCAAAGTCATTCTCCATCCAGCTTTGTTCCATTGCTGGTGAGGAGCTGTGATCCTTTGGAGGAGAAGAGGTGCCCTGGTTTTTAGAATTTTCAGCTTTTCAGCTCTGGTTTCTCCCCATCTTTGTGGTTTTATCTACCTTTCCTCTTTGATGTTGGTGATCTACAGATGGAGTTTTGGTGTATATGTCCTTTTTGTTGATGGTGCTTCTATTGCTTTCTGTTTGTTGGTTTTCTTTCTAATGGGTCTCTCAGCTGCAGGTTTGTTGGAATTTGCTGGAGGTCCACTCCAGGCCCTGAGTGGCTGGGTATCACCAGCAGAGGCTGAAGAATGGCAATTATTGCAGAACAGTAAATATTGCTGCCTGATCCTTCCTCTGGAAGGTTCATCCCAGAGGGGCACCCTCCTATATGAGGTGTCTGTCAGCCTCTACTGGGAGGTGTCTCCCAGTTAGGCTACATGGGCGTCAGGGATTGACTTGAGGAGGCAGTCTGTCCATTCTCAGAGCTCAAACGCCATGCTGAGAGAACCACTGCTCTCTTCAGAGCTGTCAGACAGGAACATTTAAATCTGCAGAAGCTGCCTGCTGCCTTTTGTTCAGCTATGCCTTGCCCACAAAGTTGAAGTCTATAGAGGTAGTAGGCCTTGCTGAGCTGCAGTGGGCTCCACCCAGTTCAAGCTTCCCAGCTGCTTTGTTTAGCTACTCAAGCATCAGCAATGGCAGATGTACCTCCCCCAGCCAAGCTGCCATGTTGCCGTTTCATCTTAGACTGCTGTGACAGAGTGAGACTCCGTCCTGCATAAAAAAAAAAAAGAACAGGGCTAGGCATATACTTTCCAGGGCCTAATAAACAAGTATAGCTAGAAGAAAAAGACAGATTTTGAGACGGACTTATTACTTTTAATTCTAGGGGTTTCATAAAAAAAGCAGAGATTTCTTTTAAAATGCAATTTGTCTTGGCTTTTTTGTTTTCTTGAGGAGTCCCAGGCCACCAGATGTTATTTTAGGGCCTTTTATGCTTGCATCAACAGTGACAAGAAAGAGTGGATAAAAGTAATTTAGCTAAGTGAGAAAAAATCCTCTTCCAGGAAAACAAGTTTTATACAGATAAAAGTAGAAAGGCTTTTTGAATATACTTATAGCTTGGATATTCACTTTTCATTAAGCTGAGTGCAGTTTACAAATGTTTCTTTAATTAAAACCATACAGAGAATATAAACAATGATTCTTCTTATTTCTTTTACCAGTTTACACCACTACCTGTTTACAATCCTGTTTAGGCTCTTTAGTTTCCTCTGGGAGAAAGTGGCTGGGTTGAGGCAAGGGCAGGTTTGTAACTGGACTGCAGATCACTTTAGCAGCAAAGTTTGATATTTGAGGAAGTGATTATTAGCCAGAGACTTCCATTAGAGAACAGCAGTCCTACGTGGGAATGCAGACAGTTATTTCCCATTGTTAACCTCGTGGCCTTTGGTACCAGCAAGCCACCACCAAAACTGCTCAGAGGCAGGCTGGCCATTCTCTAGCCGTCAAGTCAAGTTTCTTGCTTAGGTAACCCACTGGTTGTTGAGCTGGACGTTGAGCCTTAGCTAAAACTCCCTGGGTCATTAACTTCATTTTTGATACATAGAGATTAAATGCCTTCCTTATGGGAAGACTGAGGGTTGGTGCTCTACATAAGGCTTGCTTTAGTTGGTTAAAGGCTTTTTAGTTTTAGATTCCCAAGTTAGTGAGTGAGTTTTTAGGTACTTGAGTTTTTTTAATAAGATGGTATAAAAGACTAGCTATATCAACATTCCCAAGTACCCAGAGTTTGCAAAAACCAGAAAATGTCTAAGGTCCCCCCAATGGTTTAAGAGTTTGGGAAAGGAAAAGAAGAAAATGAATTTAATTATTTCTTTATCTGGTGTTCTTGTACCTTCTGACTAGACCTATCTACTTTACTGCAGTTTGACAGAGCTGAGCTTTAAATTTTGAGGCCCTAAATTCCCTTTCAGCTAATAAATTGAGGAAAGCCTTAGTGCCTTCCTGAGACCTCTTCAGTTGGGGCACAGAGAACAGTGTCATTTAAATACTCCAAAGTTTCAACTTAAGGATGACAAAACCTAGAAATATGTTTGATCATGGCCTGTTTTAGCAACTTCCTTCTGATATTAGAGCCTGCCTAACTAATAAACCTTTTTTGTTGTATCAGAGCACAGGGAGGTTTGTTTTACTAAAGTTTTTCTCAGCCTTTTCAAAAAGGCCATGGGATTTTTATCTGGTTTCTGATTTAACAGGGACAGGTTAGAGTAATTAACATTCTTGATTGTGGTTCTTTGCAAGCTTTCTAATATGCACATCAGAAAGTGTTTTCTTTTCCACTTCTCCATAGGATCACAAGGGCTCCAGTTAGAATATTTAAGGAGCATTGTTTTTATTATTCGGAATGGGGATTCTGTCTCTTTTTTTCCCTTTTGACTGGGTTTCTTTTCTGACTGGCTCTAGGAAACCTACTGTTTGTTTTTTGAGGTTTTTTTTTTTGCTGCCTATAAGGCTGTCTGTTTCTGAACAGTTAGGGTTTGGCTTAAAAGCAGCATAACATCTCTCCATGTAACATTAAACGTTGGGTTAAATTTTGGAAATACTCTATATATGTGTCAAGGTCATTAGAGAACTTGCCTGGGGATCACTTGATTTTCTAAAGGTCCTGCAATGAGAAGGGAACTTGAATCCTAGTAACACCATGTTTACTGGGCATTTTCTGTAGGGGCAACAGCAATTTTGTAGGTTTCTTCAGTGGCACAACCAGAGGAGCTGATGATATATATGTATTGGGGGCCCAAAATATGGGAGGCTGGTGAGGCACTCAGAAGTTGCATTTAGGGTTCCCCAAGGGTTTGTATCTCAACTTTTGGTAATTATATTTTGTAGGCTTGTCTGATATGGCTGCCAAGAGGGCAGATTTAATTTTACAATGCTTAAAAGATCTGGGTTGTCTCACAGGACAAAGAAGGATTTATTTGTTGGACAGTGGTGAAATTAATACTTCCCTTAGAAAGCCAGGCCTCCTGTCTCTAAGATGGCCATGGGTTTGTGCAACAGAATATAAGCCATTTTTTCTTTAGAGTTTCAGGGTTAAAGAAGTTTCAGTGTTTCAGAATGCACTAGAAGGGAATGCAAACTGTAGACAGTTTGTTACCTATCTAGAAAAAGGGGAGACAAGGCGTTCCTCAGTCCCCTTTCTCTTTTCAGTGTGGCAGAAAGAGAAAAAGGGCATACCACTTCTCGATCTTCCTTTTTTCCCTCTGGGTCCCAGCAACCATCATAGATGTTACCCATGGATGCAAGCATGACCTTCACCCATGGGTCCAGAGGAGCTCATTGGCAGGACACTTTATGCTCGCCTTCTCACCTAGCTTTCCATCCTGCTCGTTGTCTAGACCCACTCAGCCCAAAAGACTCTCAAGGTACTCCAGTGGCTGGGGAGAGATTATGCAGTAGTTGGATTCAGGCAAGATACTTTTATAGAGGGAATGCCCTGATACCATTTTTGGCTTCCCTTGCTATGGCACCAGGAAAACATCAGAATCCCAGAGAATGGGATGAGTTTACTTTCAAACATAAAATTCCTTTTTGTTCAAATTCCAGTGTAGTTTGATGAAGAACAGTTGCCTTAAAAATGTGTAAAAATTGAAGATTTGTTTTGTTAGCATGGCTTCTTCCAGCTGTAGGAAGTTGAGTTTTTCTGTTTACAAATAGGGCATGAGGCCTTATCAGTGATAAAGGGATGTAAAAGGGAAAATAGTTGGGGAACTGTAAGTTTTGGAGAGAGCGTTGACAAGGCTTCCTATGGAGAACAATCCCATTCCACTAGGGATGCTGTAAAATTAGAAATGCTAGGTAAAAACTCCAACTTTATATTTTTAGGGAAAAGTTAGAAAGAGGTTTGGATTTTGATAGACTGTTCCTATAGCATATGCCCCAGAACAAAAAAATGAACTTGTCTCATAAAGGAACTGTTTAGATTCATTGGACAGTGCTGAGCTTTCACATGGAGAGAAAAAACAAACCAAATGCAAAGGAGGGTATTTACTCAGGGTGAAATATTCTCTCATACAGTGCCATGAATATTTATTACTGTGGGAGAGAAAGGCCCTTTCTAAGTAAAAATTTGGAGATATTTTGAATTTGCCCTGTTGCTAGGAAATTATAAAACAACAACAACAACTTACTAATCAGAGTTACATATCTGATTACTAAGACACTGACTGACTTTACTCAGCATGATTATATCCGTAGGCTGTAAAAACATTCACAACATTGCTTACAAAGAATGGATAGGAGAAATGGTAGGTACAAAAAAAAGAAGAAGAAGAAAAAAATGAAAAAAAAAAAAAGACTGGAAGTTCTTGTGCCAACACCCTCATTGGTTGTTGGGGACTGGAGTTAGTCCAACGGCTTTTAGGTAACACTGAAGTATAGACTCAGCCAGGAACCTTCAGTTGCCCTAGGACCTCCTTTCTGTTCCACACAGTGAGTAGGCCCTTTGTGAAAGGAAACCAGATTAGAACAGAGCCAGTGTTTTCAAGGTTGTCTCTGAGAGACAAAAACTTAGGACAAGAAGCCTCAGAAAGTAACTGAGGACAAGAAGCCTCACTCCTAATCACCCTTCTGATCAATTCCTTTCTCCCTGGCCAACACACCAAAATATGTTGTAGTTTTATCAATGCACCAAGATGTAACAACGTCTGTTGTTTGAGATAATACCCATAATTCTTTGTGCTACATTCAAGAAGATTAAGGAGTGTGGACACAAGGGTGAGGTTTGGAACAAAAGTTTAATATGCAAAAAGAAGAAAGCCCTACTCCGGCAAAGAGGGAGGCCTGAATGGGTTGTCCACTATAAGGCTGGGATCCAGGGTTTTTATAAACTGGAATGGGAAAAAAATTGTGCTTAGTTTGTGAGCTGTCTTAGAGAATGTGTGACTCAGCTTTGACTGGGCCAAGGGGCCTTGGTCTGGGACCAATCACAGGCTGAAGTAATGATTCATAAAGGCTGTTCAGGTTGGCCCAGAACCAATTAGAAGCTGATGCAAAAGCTTGGCCAAAGACCTTGGCCCACAACCAATCAGGGGCTAAAGTAATAATTTATAAATACCAGACTCACAGTTAAAGAAGAAAAGAAAGTGTCCACAGAAACCATCAAAGCCCACTGTGTTCATGCCCACAAAAAAAGAAAAAACTTTTTCCTGGGAGCCCACTGACTATGCAAAGAGCAAAGACATTTCTATGTCAGGCCTTGCTCCCTTATCTAAGTAAGCCAGAGGTGTGTGCAAATTTTTATCTAAATGGGCTTTGGGTTCTCCTACTTGTGCATCTGAGGGCATGAGTCCAGGCACAACCCCCTGTGCTAGATACCTTAATAGTGTCTGGAGTTTAGTTTTTTTCCAAGCTGCTTTTTCTGTTATGTGGGGATAAGGCACTAACCTGTGGGTTGGGGGCTCTCCATAAACCCTTCCCTTGCTATCTACCTAAGGCAAACTAGCTAACTTCTCTCAATGCTAGTAAGGTTAAGTTCCTTAACACTTTGAAAACATGCTTTACTTTTACCTTAGCTTGGAAAGCCAAATTTGGTCAAAAGTAAATATAACAATATGCTTCCATATAAATCATTTTGGAATTGAATTCAAATTATTAAATAAAATATTAAATTTGATATATGTATTTGACTGTCAAATTTTTTAAAAAGTTGGATAGATAGAAAGTGTATGGCCGGGCGCGGTGGCTCACGCTTGTAATCCCAGCACTTTGGGAGACCAAGGCGGGCGGATCACGAGGTCAGGAGATCGAGACCACGGTGAAACCCCGTCTCTACTAAAAATACAAAAAATTAGCTGGGTGTGGTGGCAGGCGCCTGCCCAGCTACTCGGAGAGGCTGAGACAGGAGAATGGCGTGAACCCAGGAGGCGGAGCTTGCAGTGAGCTGAGATTGCGCCACTGCACTTCAGCCTGGGCGACAGAGCGAGACTCCATCTCAAAAAAAAAAAAAAAAAAGTGTGGTGAAGGTGAAACATGAGACATATACATGCTTTTATGATAAATTCTTTTGTGGTCATTTAAATTTTCAATTTAGCAGTGTTGATTGTGTTTAAGATGTGAATATTGACATATGAGAGAAGAAAATATTGATAACAAAAAATACAAAACAAAGCATGATAGTGCGAATGGCTTTTCTGAAAACTCAGTTGTTGTCTTAGTTTCAAAAAAATTTAAACAAGAGACAAACAACAAAGAAGATGCAGCATAGAGTAATTTATTGCAAAGGAGTAAGTCTATTTTAAAGGTTAGGTGCAGAATACCCAGTACACCTTGAGAGAGAAGGGATTCAGTGTGTGTTGCACACAGAATGAGAAGCAAAGACTGGAACTAGGGACTTTATTTATGGGAGTCTTATTATAAAGAGGTGGAAAGTGGTGTTACTAGTAAGCATGTTCTGGGTGGCCCTCTTGATGCATAGACACAGTACCTGTACGTGCTTTTTCATATTTCACATCTCACTAGCATCTTAAATCTCCCCTCACAGGTGTGCTTTTTACTATCATAATGAGTAAAAGGTCAGTTTGAGGAAAGGTAAAATAAAAATGTGCATGCTCTTTACAGGGGAGTTCCTCTGTTGGAGAGAGCTTTGCTTGAAAAAGCTGGAATACAATGCAAATGCTGGGGCTAATTGTGTTGGCAATATGCAGCCACTGTACAATGGCCATGTTTGCTGCATCCCAAAGACATAGTCACTTTCTTGACTACCCATCCTTCCTCGATAGTACTTGTCTTGATTTATTCCAACCTACCAACTCTGAAATTAAGATTTAGCTGTTATGTCAACATTGTCAACAGTGGGAAAATAAAAAATTTTAAATCAAACATACTTCAGCTTGATTTGGGTAATTAGCTGTGTGGCCAGGAAACAATATTTTACATCATTGCAGCTTCGATCTTCATTATTAACTAAAAATCCTATTTTCCCACAGCTGTTTTAATTCATACATGGTAGCTATAAGTATTTTTTACTAAAAGTCTTGTCTAAATAATGCAGTATATATTTAAGAATAAGAATAAAACCATACATATTTCAAAATATTTTATTATAAGTGAGTGGGTATATTTTGTCATATGTAATATATTTATTTTTTTCTAAAAATGCCAAAACAAGAATTTGATGATTTGTTGTGGAATAACAGGTTAAGGGTTTCTACATTATGACTTTGCTAATTTTTGCGTATGATTTTGACTACTACTGTTGAATTTAGGTTGAATTTTAAATCCGCTGTTGTTTAGCTTGTGTGGTTTGTGGTTCATTTGGGGAACCAAATATATTAGGCATGGACTGTTTGGGGCAACTTGGCTTCATTTCTGCTCTCTTTCTATTATTACATATGGGGCTTCAGAAATGACTAGGATTCAAATAAGGTTGGTTTGGAAACAAGGAACAGAAAATCCCAGAAAAGACTGAGGGAAGTAGCTACTGAATAGTGTCTTTTAGTGAGATTTATACATGAAACAGAGTTCAATGAAATTCATAAAATTATTGCAAGTTTGTTAAATTTAGAAACTAACTGCAAACAGCATATTAGACACTAAGTCTTAGTTTGTCAGTGGCATCTGTAGCTTGGGGAAGCTGACATTACAGACAAGAGCACTGCTGCTGCAACAAGATATGGAACAAATACTAATGTGTTTGTAAATATTCCCTTTAATAACCCTTAGATACATGTCATTCTGGCTCAATACTTTTAGCACAACTGTGTATAATTCCAGAGAGTCTATTCCACCAAATTAAAGTCATGGTGTTCTCAGCTTTCTATGTTTATTTTTACCCAGTAAGATTAATAGTTGATATCATTATATTGAGGCCCCCCAAGCAATTGCTGAGCCTTAGAAATGACCATCCTATCTCATTTTTTTGTTTCACATGTCCTGTTAATGAGTCTCTCTCACTCTATATTTAAGCCTTAGTCAGGCTTCAGTTTGGAAGAAACAGAGGAATGGGTTGCCATATATGTTTAGTTGAGGATCAGGATCCTCCTGTGTATAAAGACTTTCACATTTATTATTCTTAGTACAAAGCAGTATTTTTAAGATGTGGACATGTTAATTCAAATTAAAGATAGATCATTTTTAATAGTATGCCACTGTGGAAAAACATCTGTATAAAGTTCATGCAATGGTCTGTTTCATACTCTCCCAAAATAAGGACAAATATATATGCACTGCTGGATCTTAGCTTTTCGTTGTTGTTGTTTGGTGTATTTTTTGTTTATTTACATTTTAAAGGACTTTTTCCTAATTTATGATAATGTTAATCTACAGAAAGCTTATCAAAAGCTCTACTTTACATTTTTTAAAACCAAAAGTCCAAATACTCAAACATTGAAAGTGACATTCTCAATTACCATTTTTCATTTGATGTATCTACACTTATTACTACTGCCTTGCAGTTTTTTCTTATGTGGTGCAAGGTTATAAAAGTGCCTTCCAGTTGATTTTTTAGGTAACAGTAGAATCTGTTTTCTCAGACAATAACATGAGAATTTTGGATATATTACCTTTCGAGTTACTACAAGCAACTTGATAAATCTGCAGAAATTTGTCTTTGTTAATAGACATTTTATTCAAAGACCAAAGTTGGCCAGGTGTGGTGACTCACACCTGTAATCCCAGCACTTTGGGAGGCCGACAGTGGTAGATCACAAGGTCAGGACTTCCAGACCAGTCTGGCCAACATAGTGAAACCCCATCTCTACTAAAAATACAAAAAATTAGCCGGGTGTAGTGGTGTCCACCTGTAATACCAGCTACTTGGGAGGCTGAGGCAAGAGAATTTTGTGAACCCAGGAGGCGGAGGTTGCAGTGAACCAAGATTGCACCATTGCATTCCAGCCCAGATGACAGTGTGAGACTCTGTCTGAAAAAAAGAAAGAAAAAAAAAGAAGGAAAAGTCATACAAACACACTGAAAATAAATTGGAATCTAGCACCTGACACTGATTAACAGGTTGACCAGATTAAACTAGACCTAAATCCCTGTAAACAACATTGAAAGACAGAATTTTTAAATTGAAAATATCTTCAACAATTTAATAAACCTGTGGGATTAGCAAGAAAAGATTTGTTTACCCATCATCAATCAATATTAGGTTAAACTAGAAAACTTTGAACACATCTCTTATAAAATAAAATTAGTAAACTATCCCCAGAGCTAATCTGATTAAAACATGACTTCTGGATATTTAGAAACACCAAATTATTGATAAATATCTATTTTTAACAGATCTTTGATCTTACATATATACTACTATTAAGTAAAACCTAATATTAATAGATATGATTTATAAAATATTTGTGAATATTTATTGCTGTAGTAAAATATCAAGAAATTATTTAAATCTATTGTCTAAAAATTTTTCATTAAAATATTTGGTATTTTAATTGAATGTCAGTATTCATATAATATGGCAAACCACTCATTTCTTTACTATTTTGTCATTTTATAACTGAAGCCTGAATTTGTAGACATTTTTTTTAAAAAGAATCTTTTTTCAAGAAAGATTTACATATCAAAATGCAGAGGTATTAATGTCACATTATAAACATAGTTTGCTGAACCCTACAGTAATTCGTAAAGTTTATTTGTGTATACCAATCTTAGATTTTCTAAAACATAATAAAGTTTTTTTTTTTACATTGTCTTTAACATACAAAAGTCCAAAATATATCCAGACAGGCAGGAACTATGGCTGCCACTTTTAAAAAGCAAATGTTTTAGCACGATACACTATTCTGTGTATATACAGATAAATAATCAAACTTTGAACTTTTCAAATCATAAGCAGATACATTATTTGTTACTTTGAGCCTTTAATACGTGAAACAAATACAGTTTACTCTTCTTAGTTTAAAATATACTGACTTTGAACAATTCAACTAAAGCAAGACTATCGAAAACTTCACAAGCCATACAAATGTCAACTTCATTTTCAAAATTATAAGAACTCAAAAAAAAAAAGCTAAAGCATAACACTTTAGTTTAAAAGAAAGATAAATAACTTTTTATTTGCGCTTGTGTTGAGAATCACCTTTATTCATTTAGGAATAAATAGGAAATGGTGCATTTGTAACTCGCTGTGTGGTGACTGTGCCGGTATTTACTGTCCTAGGGATGGTGGGATCCAGTGGACCAGAATCGTCAGCGCCTTACCATGTTCACTGCTGTCCTTTCACTCTGTCACTAAGATTAGTTTCCGAGACTCATCAACTCTCTATCATGGTGTGAACTGTTTTGCACTGCGTTAGCATCTGCCTTTGGTTTCTGCTAATTTTCTTCGACTTTCATTTTTCTTGTCCTTCTCTGGTGTTTGCTTTGCTGCTCCACTTTGAGGAGTTTGGGCAGCTTCACCCTCAGCCGCTCCAACAGTTCCTCCATTTGGCTCAAGCTCTCCGTTCTTCTGTTCCCGGCGTCTGAGATTTGTCAGCAAGGCCTGGTTTACAGGGACCATGGCTACCGCCTCCTCTGCGGGGCCCCTCCTTCACTTCTGGAGGGCGCCAGTTCCAGTCGTGACCCAGCTGAGCACAGCAGGAACCGCCACAGCAGCCTGAGCGCCCACGCCCAAGGTCGCCCAGCCCGGGGATGCCTCGGCTCAAAGCCGGGGTCGCGTCTCGGCTTAGTGCGCAGAAATCCGAGGTCAACTAGAGCATTTCCCACAGCTGGCCAAGCCCTCCTAGACCTGCGGGGCCAGTTCCTCCCACTGGCTTTCTGCTGCCACCTCCCCTTCCATCAGAGGGACGCTCAGGATTGTGCAGGGGCGTGTAGACACCATGAAGAGTCCGGGGAAGTGAGCAGGGGCTGGGCCGGGCAGGCTGAAGCCCAGCGCATGGCTGCACCCCTCACCCCTGAGCAGAGATCAGCCACTGCCACCGCGGCGAGGACAGAGGGACGCAGGATGCCCCAGCCAGCCTCCGTCTACGTCAGGAGAGGAGGGAAATATTTCCAAAAAATATATAGAGAGAGTAGAACGGGCATATCTGACCCAATCGAGTTTTCAGTTTTTCTTTTCTTTTTCGCCTTTTCCTCTCAAATTATGCTCGCCTAAAGTAAGATTTCATTTTTCATCCTCACGTGGCGATTTAATTTTATAATTGTCACAAACTCAGAAACTTAAAAATTTTACTCTATTTTACCTAAGAATGATGAGGTAACATCAAACTTTTAATAGTGCTTTCTGAATTTTACAGTTTATTACCTTCTATTTGATTCTATCAACCAAACAATAATAACTAATAAAGTCTTGGTTTGCATAGCTTGACCATTTACAAAGGGGATGTATTTATTTATTTAACTGATAAATGTGTGTTGAGCCCACACGTTGTGCCATACTTTTTGCTAGCCTTAGGAGATAAAATGGAGGAAAAAAATATTGCTCTTTACTCTTATAAAACTTTCAGTCTTGCTACATAAAATCCTCACACACTCCTGTCAAGTCAATATCTCTAAAGTGTTCTATTAACCTCCTACCCCAAAGTGACCACTATCTGAATTTTGTGTTATATTTACTTTATGCAATTTTATCTATTAACAATATATGTTTCAGCGTTACATATTTGCCTGTATGTACATGCTAGCATGAGTTTTCATCTGACTTGCTTTTTATTTATAATTGTTTTATTTTCATGTTGCTTTGCATAGCTGTAGTTTTCCATTTTCACTATTGCATAGTGTAAATATACATCAATTTATAAATCAAGTCTATTGCCAGTGGATATTTGTGAATTCCAGAAGTTGCATATCTTTTACCAACTCTTGCAATTGCTAGACATAATTTTTTGACAAAATGGTTAATTAGAAAGACATATTATTTAAAGTTTTATTGAGCATTTCCATAGTTACTAATGAAGTTAGCATTTCTCTCTCATAAGTTTGTGCTTTAAGACTTGCCATCTGTCCCATTTATGTTTTCCATTTCCTTGCTTATTCATACATATTCTGTAATATATATTTTCTAAATACTAATTTTTTGTACTATGTATTTTTAAACTATTTTCCCCCAGTTACGATTTCCCTTTTCATCATCTTTATAAAAACATGTTTTTATGTTTTTGATAATCAAAAATTCTTAAAATTGATATAGTCTAATTTATAAATATTTTAATGCATTTTTATTTTTAGATAAAGTCTTGCTCTATCACCCAGGGTGGAGTACAATGGCACAATCTCAGCTCACTGAAATCTTTGCCTCCTGGGTTCAAGTGCTCTTCATGTCTCAGCCTCTCGAATAGCTGGGACAACAGACGTGCACATCACACTCTGCTGATTTTTATGTTTTTAATTGAGACGGGGTTTTATCATGTTGGTGAGGCTGGTCTGGAACTCCTGACTTGAAGTGATCTGCCTGCCTGGGCCTCAAAGAATGCTGGGATTACAGGTACAAGCCACCGCTCCCGGCCTATGCATAATTTTTATATTGTGCAACGTCTAAGAAGTTGTTTTTTCCACAGTTACAATAACAATATTATTCTTCATATTCTCCTAGAAGTTTTGTTTTTTTGTTTTGTTTTGTTCTTTGTTTTTGAGACAGAGTCTCGCTCTGTCACCCAGGCTGGAATGCAGTGGTGCCATCTCGGCTCACTTCAACATCCGCCTCCCAGGTTCAAGCGATTCTTCTGCTTCAGCCTCCCAAGGCACCATGCCCGGCTAATTTTTGTGTTATTAGTAGAGACAGGGTTTCACCATATTGGCCAGGCTGTTCTCGAACTCCCCACCTCATGATCTGCCACCTCAGCCTCCCATAGTGGTGGGATTACAGGCATGGGCCACCCCGCCGGACCTCTCTGAGGAGTTTTAAATCCTCGATATACATAAACAATTTTTGTGTTAGTTGCTTTGCAAGGATCCAATCTACCTAGGTAGAACAAATAGTTTAGCTATTAGTTTATTGACTAGTTCTGCTTTTCCAGTATAATTGTATAACTGATTTCTCATTTTAACCTGTTGGCTGAAACCATGGATGCAATGTTTAATAAAAATGTTGAACACCAACATAATTATTATGTTTATGACATTAAAAGACAAGCTTTCAGTAGTTATGTACATTTGCTGTACTTTATTTGAAATACCTTGTATATTTAGAAAATAAAATAAAATACTCTTTTATTTCTAGTTACCAAGCTCTTATTCTGTGCCTATTTTATGTAGACATGTAGATTATACAGTGTTCAACTTATCCTGTACTCTTGAGATTAAAACTTATTAATGGTTTTATTCATTTTATACCGAGAAAGAGTCACTTTGTTTGTAATTGGTTTAAAAAATTTTTGTCTTGACTGGGTGCAATGGTTCATGCCTATTGTCCCAGCACTTTGGAAGACCAAGGTGGGTGCATCATGATGTCAGGAGTTCAAGACCAGCCTGACCAACATGGTAACACCTTGTCTCTACTAAAAATACAAAAATTAGCCAGGCATGCTGGCATATGCCTGTAATCCCAGCTACTCAGGAAGCTGAGGCAGGAGAATTGCTTGAACCCGGGAAGCAGAGGTTTCAGTGAGTCGAGATTGGGCCACTGCACTCCCACCAGGGCATCAGAGTGAGACACATTCTCAAAAAAATAAATTGTCTTTATGAATGAGATTGTCTATCGTTGTCCTTGTTTTGTCTCTATCAAGCTTTGATGTTAACTCAGGAATTGAGTCATGCAGTGTTTTTACCTATTCTAATTTTTAGAAAGGTTAAATAATATCAACCTTATGCTTTTCAGTTTTAAATTTTGAATGCTTAGAATACTTACCAGACATTTTTCTGAGACTGATATTTGTTGCATATGTGTTAATTTCTACTGATCTAGCATCTAGTTTACTGGTTCTGTCTTGTACACATAAGTTCAAATGTGGTTAGTTTTTATTCTAGTTATTGTATTATTCATTTTACAACTTATTTTTAGAATATATGGTTTCTTCTTTCCTGCAGATACTTTAATTTACCTTTTTTAGATATGATAAGTATAGTTGTTTTTGATTTTTTGTGTCCGATAATTCTAATATTGGATGTCTTTGCAGATTTGTTCCTGTTATGTTTTTTTTCTGGTGTCTTTCACACGATCTTATTTATTGTGAACTTTGTCATATTTGCTTGCTTGCTAGTCATGGCACATAATGGAAAATTGTTTGCAAGGTTCATCAAGGTGTGGAATAGATGTGAGTTTCTTTGGGAGCATTTACTTTTGCTTCTTTCTGTTTCCTCGGGATTCTACAATTTGAAGCAATTATTTGTACAACTTCAGGTAATATGGTACATTCAGAATTAACATAATTGATGGAGAAATGCATGTAAGACCAATGTGTAGAAACAAGTTTGCAGACTTTTTTTCTCTTTTTAAAAATTTTTCTTTATGACCTGTCCTCAACTTGAAGACAACCTTGTGTGCCATTCCTTGGTGCTGGGAAGAAAACAACTGTTTGGGCCATACATATTCTTTGGAGTCCCAGGTTAATATTGAGAAGGGTTTTATAATATATCACAAATGCTAAACATCTAAAAGTACTTGATATATGTTAGAAAACATCATAATACTAGTAATTCTCAACACAAATTGTAAGGAATTAAGGTGCATTATTCGATTCTATAAAGAGAATGTTTTTGTTTGGAATATTTTTTGATTGATTATGTTTTATGAACCGTGAATACATTTTTAATATGTATAAGGCAAAGAATGAGATGTTTGGATTCAAAGATGCGTAAGATCAAACACTGAAGAAATTTTCTGTGTAGTTGGGGAGAAAAATAATGTTGAAAAAGCCAACACAGCCCATGGATTGCAAGTTTCTGCCTCCTGCCCTCACCTTACCTGGCTGTGCCTGGCTGCCAGACACCAAGATTTGTTTTTAATCTTTGAAGAAAAAGCCTCCCAAAGTGATGAGATTACAGGCGTGAGCCACCGTGCCCAGCTATTTTTTTCTATTTTTAGTTGAGATGAGGTCTCACTATGTTGTCCAGGCTTGCCTTAAATGCCTGAACTCAAACAATCTTTTCCCCTTGGCCTCCCAAAATGTTGTGATTACAGGCATGAGCCAGCACACGTGGCCCAATAAGTACTTTTAAAAATATGACAGAGAGCACATTGGGAGTCTGAAGCAGGCAAATTTCTTGAGCCGAGGAGATTGAGATCAGCCTAGACAATATAGCAAGGCCTTATCTCTACAAAAACAACAAAACAACAGTAAAAACAGAGAAGGCTTCTTCCATGTGACCTTCTACAGCCTCAACCAGTGCCTTTTCTGCAGGTAAACACTGTATAAGTTCATTTTATCTTTACATATATTTGCATGTGTATATGCGATTTTATGGACTTTTAGAAATAGTATTGCATGTGTGTTTCCTGGATGACGCTGTGTGTTCAATGGTTAGAAGAGCAGGCTCAGAGTACCTGTGTAACCTTGGGCAGGTTTCTCGATTTCTCTGACTCATTTGTTACTCAGGGATAATAACATGTGAGTAAAATTAGTGCTGTTCTTTGAATGTAATAAAAAAGTAGATAAACTATTTCAAGAGGAGTAAAAATTTTACAAAAAAGAGGATATTTAGATATACATTCAAGATTCAAACATAATATTTTTTTAAATGTGGTGACATTAAACTTGAAAATTTAGATGAAATTATCTATTTTCCAGAAAAGTATGTGACAAAAATTGATTGTGGAAGAAACATAAGAGATAAATAGAAAAATCAAAAATTATGTTTTTAATTCTACACACATAAAAAGCACATATATTATACAATAACAGCTTTATAAATTTTTACAAAAAGCATATACCATGAACCCAGCACCCAGTGATGGCCGAGTGTGAACAACACAATTTCAACCGTGGACTGCATCCACAGGCCATATACAGGACCTCATCATCGGTGTCTGTTGATGTGTGAGAGTGACACTCCTCACTGTTGGCTGGATATGCCTATGAGAATTACAATTTTAACTTTGTGCTGGGATCTGTTATGACACTCTCTGTACAACCCAAGGGGATCATACAAAATGCGTGAGTTTTGTAATCTTTTGTGACCTTCATACAAATAGAAAGCCCAGGATCTTTCCCATTGTTTTAAGGCTACCTATGAGAGTCAACATATCTCCTATGGCTAGGTCTGGGTATGCAAGTCCGTGCCTTTGAACTGAGTCTGGAAATCAGTCACTATTCAACATGTTCTCAGATCCACATACGACAATCAGAATTTTAACTGTGGACTGCACCTGCATGTGAGGTTCAGGACCTCACCAGTGTGCTACTGTCATGTTTGGAAGTGATGATACTAATTGTTGGCTTGGTATGCCTATGAGAGTCACAATCTCACTGTGGGCTGGGCCCTTATTATACTGTCTGTATTACTCGAAGTATTTATAGAATATGCATACATTTTATCAACTTCTGTTACTCTTCTAAATGTAGGAGACTTTGGACTTTACCCACTGGTCAAAATCTAGCTAAGAGAGTCAAAATCACTCCTAATGTCTTGTTTTCTATATGCGTGTGGACATAATACCTGTGAGCTAGGAAAAACACATAGATTGAAATTTAACCTGTGAGAATGGAACAGGCAAGATAATCAAATTACCTGAATGCTGGACCAAAAAGATGTCAATATCCACTCTCTGGGCAGGGCCATGGCAGTAAAGTCACATAACCTGGGAACTGGGCCTAACAGTATGTCACAATGCCTCTTGTGGGCAGGGTTCAGTTAGAAAAGTTACATTACCTGTGTGCGGGGCACAGTATTGTGACAGTAATATGTCATAATCCACCCTGTGTACAGGGCCCAAGAAGAAAAGGAGAGTCACATTACTTAAGTGATGTATCCAGTTATATGCCACAACTCTCTGTGTTGGCAGGGCCCAGCCAAAGAAGATAATCATTTAACCTAGGTGATGGGCCCAGTGATGTATCACAATCTTCCCTGAGGACCTATGCAGTAGAGTAAAATACCTTACATGGAGAGCTCAGGTATATGTCACAATTCCACCTGTGGGCTTTTCCCCAGCAGGAGGTACAAATATTTCAGGCGCTGGACAAAGGTATGTATTGCAAATACACCAGCAAAAGATCCAGAAATAAAATTTAAACTTTCACACATTTTCTGGCTCCAGGTATGAGAGTCAAGACATCCTGCGAGTAGGGTCTAATTACATGAGTCACAGTCTTAATAGTGGACTGTATCCCTGCATGAGAGCCACAATTCTAAATGCAGATTTCTCAGTGTATGAGTCACAGCCTCACAGGCATGCTGAATCCTGGTCTTTGAGTCACTATCTTACCTGTGGACGAGATGTATTCATGAGAGTCATAATTCCAACTTTTGACTACCTGCACATGTGAGATTCACAGCCTCAACAGTGGATGGTTTCCATGTGGGAAGTTGACAATGTTTACTGTTGGCTGAGTGTGCATAAGAAAGTCACAATTTCACCTGTGTCTTGGGGTTCTGTTATGACACTCTCTGTACCACCCAAGGACTTTATGTGGTATGAGTGACAGTCACAATCTGCTTTGAGATCTTCAGGCTGGTGTGAACCAATGATTGTACCCATTGTTCTATTAACAGGTATGTGTCAACATCTCTCTTATTGGTCAGATATATTTATGACAGTCATCACAGTGCTTGTAAGCCACCTCCAAAAATAAGTCACCATATCAACTGTCCTAGTACACATACGAAAGTCACAATTCCAAATGTGGACTGTGCCTGTGAGATTCAGGACCTCACCAGTGGCTCTGTCCATGTGTGAGGGTGACAATCCTAATTGTCAGCTGGGTTTGTCTATGACAGTAATAATTTCACCTGGGTACTGGATCCTGTAACTAAACTCTAAATGTCACACAAGGGCTTTAGAGAATATGCTTGAGTGTCATAATCTTATGTGACCTTTCTTCACCCTTATGCTTCATCCTTATGAACCTTATGCTTCTTCACCCAGAACCTTACCCATTGCCCTAATCCTAGAAAATAGAGGCCAAATCTCCCCCATCAACTGTGTACATGTATGAGGGCTATCATTACGCCTCTAAACTTGGCCTAGATATATGTCACAATACCTCCTGTGAACATAAACCAAACAAGAGAGTCACATCACTTTGGTGCTTGGCCAAAGATTTGTTACAATCCCACTCATAAACAGGACCCAGAGAGAAGATGTGTCACAATGGCCACTGTAGGCAGGAGTCACATCACCGGGGTGCCTGGCCCAGCTGTATGTTACAATCTATTCTGTTAGCAGAACACAGGCAGGTAATGAGAGTCACATCACCCAGGTGCTGGGCCTAGTTATATGTCACAATCCTCCTGCAAGGAGGGTCAAAGCAGAACACAAAAGTCATATCATTGAAATGATGGGCCCAGTGATATGTCACAATCCCCACTGAGGGCGGGGCCCAGGGGAAAAAAAAAGAGTCAAATCATCTAGGTGATGGGTTCAGGTATGTCGCAATGCCTTTTTTGGGAACAGCCTAGGCAGGATTGGAGAGGCACATAACCTACATATATGGCCCAGAGATATGTCACAATCCCCCTTGAGGGCAGAGCCCAGGCAGGAGCATCACATATTCTAGGTACTTGGCCAAGGTGTATGTCAAAATCTCAACCATAGAATGGGCTTCTGCAGGAGAGCAAAATTCATCAGTTCTCTGGCAAAGATAAATGTAACCATCACCCCGCGGGAAGGTCCAGACATAAGATTTACAATCTCGCACTTGTCCCACCTTCAGGTATGAGAGTCAACTACTCCTGTGAGTTGTGTTCAAGAATGTGAATCACATTTTTAACCATGGACTTTATCAGTGCCTGAGAAAGCCAACCCCAACTCTGGATGGTGTTTCAGTGGGGGCAGTCACTGCCTCATAGGTGTGATAAATTTTGGCCTGAGGATACAATCCTAACTATATCCTACCTGTCACCATCCCACCTGTGAATCAAATCCGCCTATGAGAATCACAATTCCAACTTTTGAATACTCCTGAATGTGAGATTCAGAAACTCAACAGTGGGCTGTGTCCATGTGAGAGGGTGACAATTGTTACTCTTGCCTGCATGTGCGTACAAGGGTCTCAATCCCACTTGTGCTGAGCCCTGTTATGACACAATCCATACCATCCCAGGGCTTTATGCAGTATGCATAAGAATTGAAATGTCCTGTCAGACCTTAGTGCTGATATAAGCTCATGATCTTACCCATTGCCCTAAGCCTGAGAGTCAACATATCTCCTGTTGGCTGAGTCCAGGTATGAGAGTCATCCCTGTGACTGTGAGCTGGGTTCAAAAATGTGTCAACACCTAACTTGTGGCCAGATCCACATATGACATTCATAATTTCAATTGTGGACAGTGTTTCCACTTTATATTCTAGACCTCACCAGTAGGCTCTGTTCCTGTTTGAGGGTGACAATCCTAACTGCTGGCTGGGTGTGTTTAAGAGCGCCAGAATCTCACCTGTGTGTTGGGTCCGGCTATGACACTCCCTGTACCACCCAAGGCCTTTAATCTTCTGTGACCCTCATACAAGTAGGGGAACCAGGACATTACCATTTGCCCTAAGTCTAGCTATGTGAATGAATATCTCTTCTTTTTGCTGATTCCAGATGTAAGATTCATCATCATGCCTGTGAGCTGGGTCCAATAATGAGTCACGATCCTACCTGTGGCCAAATGCATACATGACAGTTACAACTCTAACTGCAGACTGCATCTGCATGTAAAATTTAGGTCACCAGTGGGCTCTCTCCATGTTTGAATGTGATGATTCTAATGGTCAGCTAGGTGTGCATAGGAGAGTCACAATCTCACTTTCAGGTGGGCCTTGTATCAGCACTCTCTGTACTACCTTAGGACTATATGACATATGGGAGAGCTAAAAATGCTCTGTGACCTTTGTGCAAGTAAAAGACACAAGGCGTTATTTGTTGCCCTGCTCCTCACTATGTGAGTAAAAAATTACTTCTATTGGCTGTGTTTATGTATGAGAGTCATCATCATGCTTTTGAGCAGGGCTCTTGTATATGTCCCAAGGCCCACTGTGAACAGGGCCCAGGAAAAAGAGTAGAGGCACATTACCTAGGTGCTGGGCCCAGTGATATAATTTTGTTTTGTGGGTAGGGCCAAGACAGTAGAGAAATGTCACATCACTAGGTTCTGAACTTAGTGATAAGTAACAATTATCCCTGATGGCAGAGCCCCCAAAAAAGTCACACTACCTAGGTGCTTGGCCCAGGTATATGTTAATTGTATGCCAGGCTCAGGCAATAGAGTTAAATTACTCAGGTGCTCAGCAAAGCTGTATATCACCATCACACCTGCAGAAAGGTTAAGTGATAAGACTTACAATCCCACACATGTTCCAGCTCTATATATCAGAGTGAACTCCTCCTGTGAATTGGGTCTCAGTAAGTGAGTCACAATCTCAAAGGTGGACCGGATTTGTGCATGAGAGCCACAATCACACCTGCAGATTGCATCTCGGTAGAGGAGTCACAGCCTCCAGGTGTGCTGCCTCCTGGTCTGAGGTCATCATCTCAGCTGTGGAGCACATCCACCTATGAGGGTCACAATTCCTATTTTTGACTGCTTCTGGTTGTGAGATTGAGAATCTCAACAGTGGGCTGTGTCCATGTAGGAGGTTGACAATCCTTACTCTGCCTGTGTGCATACCAGAGTCACAGTCTCACCTGTGTGCCAGACCCTGTTATGACCCTCTCGGGACCAATGGGGGACTTTGTACAATATGTATAGTGTCATAATCCTCTGCTACCTTTATGCAAGCAGGAGACCTAGAACCTTATGTTCTGCCCTAAGCCTAGTTAACAGAGTCAACATCTCTCCATTTGGCTGAGTCCAGGTGAAAGAGCCATCACTGTTTTCTAAGCTGGATCCAGAAATGAGTCACCATCTCACCTGTGATCAGATTGAAATATCACCGTCACAATCCCAGCTGTGAACTGTGTCAGGGTGTGAAATTTAGGACCTTACCAGTGGGCTCTGTTTATATGTGAGGGTGATGGTACTGTCAGCGGTGTCTGCATAACAAAGTCACAATCTTACCTGTATGCTGGGCCCTGTAATGAATCTGTACTACCAGAGGGCTTTACACAATATGCATGAGTGTCATAATCTTCTGTGACTTTCATACAGGTAGGAGACCCAGGACCCTATTAGTTTCCTTAAGCCTAGCTGTAAGAGTCAACATCTCTTTTATTGGCTGGGTCGAGAGATGAGAGTTATCACTGTGCCTGTGAGCTAACTCCATAAATAGATCAACATCACACCTGTGGCTGGATCTACACATGACAGTCAAAATTCCAACTGTGGACTGTGTCCGTGTACAAGATTCAGGACCTCACCAGACTTCTCTGTCCATGTGCGATGATGACACTCATAACTGTTGGCTGGATGAGCACACAAGAGTCACAATTTCACCTGTGTGCTGGGTGCAGTTTTATGTAAAATTCTCACCTGTGGAAAAGAAACCAGCTAGGAAGGTCACATATTTTAAGTGCTGGGCTAAAGATATGTTACAATATCCCCTATGGGCAAGGCCCAGGAAGGAGAATTAAATTACCTGTGTGCTGTGACCAGTGATATGTCACAATGCCTTCTATGGGAATGGCCTAGGCAGGAGTTTTTAATTACCTTTGCGCTGGTCCAAAAATATGTCACAATCTCCCTCAACTGGCATGGCCTGGAGAGAATAGAAGAGTCACAGTACCTAAGTTATGGCCACAGAGATATATAACAATACCTCCTGTGGGCAGGGCCTAGGATAGAGTGTCACATCACCTGCAATCTGGGCTCAGTAAAATGATTCAATCTCTCATATGGCTAGGGCCCAGGCAGAAGAGGAGAATCATATCACCTAAGTGCTAAGACCTGTGGTATGTCACAGGCCATTTTGAGGGGGCAGAATGCAGGCAAAAGAGGAGAGTCACATCACCTAGGTAATGAGTTCAGAGGTATATCACAATACCTACTGTGGGCAGGGCCCAGGCCATACAGTCACATCACGGAGATGCTGGGCTCAGTGATATCTCACAATCTGTGGGCAGGATATCTCACAATACCCTCTGTGTGCAGGGCCCTGGCTGAAAATAAGAGTCAAATGACCTAAGTGCTGAGCCCAGTGATATTTTACAACACGCTCTGTGGGTAGGGCTCAAGCATGAGAGTCACATCACCTAGGTGTTTGACCCAGGTATCTGTCACAATCCCCTCTGAGGGCTGGGTCCAGGCAGGGAAGTAAAATTACTCAGGTGCTTGGCAAAAGTATATGTCACAACACTTGTGGGAAGGTCCAGGGCTAAGATTCACAATTCCACACATGTCGCAGCTTCAGGTAAAAGAGTCAACAACACCTCCTGTGAGTTGCATCCAAGTACATGAGTCACAATCTCAATGATGGACTAGATTCATGCATAAGAGTCCCAATTACACCTGCAGGCTGTGTCCTGATATCAGAGTCAAAGCCTCACCGGTGTGATGAACCCTGATCCTAGAGTCATCATCTACCTGTGGACAAAATGCACATATGAGAATCAGAATTCCAGCTTTCAAATGCATCCAGATGTAAAATTCAGAAGCTCATCAGTGGTCTCTATTTATGTGGGAGGGTGACACTTTTTACTGTAGGCTGGAAGTGCATATAAGAATCACAATTTCAGCTGTGTTCTGGGTCCTCTTATGACACTCTCTTTACCTCCATAGGGCTTTAGATTGTTTAGGCGAGAGTCACAATCCCCTTTGAGACATTGGTGCTGGTATAAACTCATGATCTTACCTCTTTTCTTAAGTCCAGGTATGACAGTCAACACCTCTCATTATCGGCTGGATCCAGGCATGAAAGTCATTACTGTGTCTCTTAGTTGGGTTCAGATATGAGTCACTCTCCCACCTGTGGCTGGATCCAAACATGACATTAAAAATTCAAACTGTAGACTCATCTGAGAGTGAGATTCAGGACCTCATCAGTGGGTTCCGTCTATGTGTGTCTATGACAATTTTTACTCTTGGCTCAGTGTGCACTTGAGAGTCACAATCTCCACTTTGTGCTGAGTTACGTAATGACACTCTCTTTACAACCTGAGGGCATTATACAATATAAGTGAGTTTGAAAATTTTCTGTGACTTTCATACAAGTGAGAAACACAAAACCTTACTTCTTGCTCTAAGCCTAAGAATCAACACACCTTCCGTTGGCTGGGTTCATTGTGCAAATGAGTTGGGTTCAGAAATTTGTCATCATCCAACCTGTGGCTGAATCCACATATGACACTAACAATTTCAATGGTGGAATAGGTTTATGTGTGAGATTCAGCACCTCAGCAATGGGCTTGGTCTACATGTGAGGGTGGCAATTCAAACTTTGGCTAGGTGTAAAATAGGAGAGTTACAATCTCACCTGTGGACTGGGCCCTGTAATGACACTCTGTATTCCCCAAGAGCTTTATACCATATGTGTAAGTTTCATAATCTTTTGTTGCCTTCCTACAAGTAAAAGACCCAGACCCCTAAGCCTAGCTACCAGAGTCAAAATCTCTCTTATTGGCTTCGTCCAGGTATGAGAGTCATCACCATTCCTGTGAGCTGAGTCCAGAAATGAGTCACCATCCCACTTACGGCAAGATATACATATGACAGTCACAATTCCAACTGTTAATGTGTTCATATATAAGATTCAGGACCTCAACAGTGGTCTTTATTCATGTGTTATGGTGACAATAGCACCTTTTGGCTGGGTTTGCATACAAGAGGAAAAATTTCATCTGTGTGCTGGGCTGAGTAATATGTCACAATCTTACCTGCAGGAAAGGCTGAGAAATGAGAGTGACATCACCTGAATTCTTCACCTGGAAAATGTCTCAATCCCCTCTATAAGCAAGGCCCAGGCAGGGGAGTAACATCATTTGTGTGCAGAGCCGAGTGACATATCATAATATTTCCTCTATGTAGAGTCAAGGCAGGAGAGTCACAACATTCAGGTTCTGGGCCCAGAGACATGTCACAATCCCCTTTGGGGGCATTTCTCAGGCAGCAGTGAAGAGGCACATTATGTAGGAAATTGGTTCAGAGATGTGTCACAATGTCCATTTTGGGTGGTGCACAGGCAGGCAAAGACAGACACATCACCTAGATAATGGGCCTAGCAATATGTCACAATACCCTCTGATGGAAGGGCAAAGACAAGAAAGTCACATAACCTAGGTGAGAAAACCAGAGATATGTCACAATGCATGCTATGAGTAGGAATCATGGAAAAGAGGAGAGCCACAAAACCTAGGGGCTGCAGCCAGATATATGTCACAATTACCCCAGTGGGTAGAGCCTAAGCATGAGAGGAGAGTCAAATAACATAAATGCTGTGCCAAGCAATATGTCAAAATCCCCACGGTGGACAAGTCCCCTCCGACCCAAAAAAAGAGTCACATTATCTGCATTTTGGGACCACAGGTATGTATCGATGATACCTGTGGGCAGAGAGCAGGCAGAAGAACCACATCACTTGTGTGCTGGGTACTGATAAATCACTCTTATCTGTAGTCATGGCCCAGGCAGAAGAGGCAAGTCAAATTAGCTGCGTGCAGAGCCCAGAGATATATCACAATGTCTACTATAGGCAAAGCCCAGGAAAGAGAGAAGACTCAGATCAAATATTCAATGGGCCCAGAGATATATCACAATGCGTACTATAAGCAAATTCCAGGAAAAGAGAAGACTCAGATCAAATAGTCAATGGACCCAGAGATATATCACAATGCCTCCTGTAAAGGGTTCCAGGCAAGGGACTCAAATCTATTTTGTGTTGGGCCCAGGAATATGTCGCCCTGCCTTCTGAGGGTAGGGCCAAAATGAAAGAGTAACATCTCCTTGGTGTTGGGCCCAGCAATATGTCAATATCTTTTGTGTGAGCAGAACATAGAAAAAAAAAGGAAGAGTCACATCAACTGGGTGCTGAGCCCAGGGACACATCCCAATTCCTCCTGTGAGCAGAAACCATGCAGGAGAAGAAAGTCAAAACACATAGGTGATGGGCACAGAGATATTTTATGATGTCCCCTGTCGGAAAGGCCCAGGCAGAAAAGTAACATCACCTGGGTATTGGACAGTGCAGTATGTCAAAATAGCCAATGTGGTCAGGGCACAGGCAGAAATCACATAACCTGGGTGCAGGGCCTGGCAATGCATCACAATGCCTTCTGTGGGCAGAGCCAAGGCAGGAGAATAGGTTACATCAGCTAAGTGCTGGACCAAGTGATATGTCATGATCTCTGCTGAAGGCTGGACCCATGCAGGAGAGTCAAATCACTCAGATTCTGGGCAGAGGCATACATCAGATTGACACCTATAGGAAGGTCCAGGGATGACATTAATCCTACACACGTTCCAGTTCCAGGTATGAGAGACAACACCTGTAGGTTTGGTCTAAGTACATGAGTCACAGTCTCAACAAGGGACTGAATTTGTACACAAGAGACTAAATCTCTCCTGAAAACTGTGTTCCCTTAGTGAAGTCACAGCCTGACAGCTGTGGGGAGTCTTTGAGAGTCACCAACTCACCTATGGATCAGATCCATGTATGAGAGCTAATTCTCCAACTTTCCACTGCCTCTGGGTGGGAGATTCAGGACCTCAACAGTGGGCTGTATTCATGTGGAAGAATGACAAGCTTTACTATTGACCATCTGTGCATAGGAGTATCACAATGTTACCTGTGTGCTGGGCCTTGTGGGGACACTCTCTCTACCATTCAAGGGATTTATACGGTATGCATGAAAGTCAAAATCTGCTCTGAGACGTTCGTACTGGTATGCACCCTTGATTGTACCTGTAGCCCTAACCTCATTCATGAGAGTCAACATCTCTTCAGTAGATTTGGTTCAGATAGAAGATTTCTCAACTGTCTATGAGCTGGGTTTAGAGATGAGTCAACATCCCAATTGTGGCTGGAAGTTCACATATGACAGTCAAAATTCCAACTGAACTGCATCCACCTATGAGGTTGAAGACCTCACCAGTGCACTGTGTCCATGTGTGAATGCCTTTTAGTTCATGTGACATAAGTAATCTTTGGGAAATAAAAACAGCTTTACATGCAAGATGTGTAAGAAAAATAGAATATGCTTTCAGCTAAAGATTAAAAAAGGCATAAGAATGTTAATTTTGGGGCCTAGGTTAGAGATCTAAAGGGTTGCTTAAAATTAGAATAAACCTGAAGGTCTGAACAAGTTCTGGAAGGCTTCTAAAAAATTAATCTCATAAAAAATTCTGTGTGAACATACTGGCTAAAGTTAAATGGATGTTATTCAGTTTTTCCATAAATTGAACATTAGAATAAGAGAACAGCAGATTTTTCTTAGAACACAGATTTGTTCTTTAACAAACATTTTAAAGGGTTTTAAAAGATTTCTGAGAATCTTACCTTATAGTCAAACTAATTAAGATTTCATATGTTTGTATATAAGGTTTTATTAAGAACGGGGTTTGGCATCATTAGTATACTAACACAAAGGTGAAGTCTTCCTTCCTTCCTTCCTTCCTTCCTTGCTTCCTTCGAGATGGTCTCCCTCTGTTGCCCAGGCTGGAGTGCAGCAGCATAATCTAGGCTCACTGCAACCTCCCTGCCTCGGGCTCCCGTGATTCTCCTGCCTCAGCCTGCCAAATACCTGGGATTGCAGGCGCACGCTGCCACGCCTGGCTGGTTTTTGTATTTTTGGTGGAGACAGGGTTTTGCCGTGTTGGCCAGGCTGGTCTCCAACTCCTGACCTCGAGTGATCTGCCCCCCTCGGCCTCCCGAAGTGCTGGGATTACAGACTGAGTCTCACTTGCTCAATGCTCAATGTTGCCCAGGCTGGAGTGCAGTGGCGTGATCTCGACTTGCTACAACCTCCACCTCCCAGCCGCCTGCTTTGGCCTCCCAAAGTGCTAAGATTACAGCCTCTGCCTGGCCGCCACCCCGTCTAGGAAGTGAGGAGCGTCTCTGCCTGGCCGCTCATCATCTGGGATGTGAGGAGCGCCTCTGCCCGGCCGCCTATCATCTGGGAAGTGAGGAATGCCTCTGCCCGGCCGCCTCGTCTGGGAACTGAGGAGGGCCTCTATCTGGCCGAACCGTCTGGGAACTGAGGAGCGCCTCTGCCCAGCCACCACCCGGTCTGGGAAGTGAGGAGCGTCTCTGTCCAGCCACCCCGTCTGGGAAGTGAGGAGGGCCTCTGCCTGGCCACCCTCTCTGGGAAGTGAGGAGCGCCTCTGCCTGGCCGCTGTGCAACCTTCCAAGTGTGAAGTGACAGGCTTCGTTGTAGAATGAATGAAGACACTGGCACTGATTATATAACACCTTGGCAGCTATCTCAAGTCGTTGATGGTGGAGGTATTGGAATTATAGAAGAAAGCAAACACAGAAGTTTGACTAAAGGCGATTTTGTGACTTCTTTCTATTGGCCCTGGCAAACCAAGGTTATTCTGGATGGAAATAGCCTTGAAAAGGTGATATATATAGGAACATATCTGATTTTTTTCCCCGTATAATTCTTACTTTGTGCATTTGATATTCAGTTGTGTTTGTAATCACGGAAAAATAAAAGCATATATTTTCTTTTTTAAAAAAAGGTGAAATATAGGCTTTCACTCTTGAACAAGATATTCATGTTACATTTAAAAAATGAAAGATTTAGGTTTGTCTTTTGAATAAACTGTAGCAAAAAGACAAGAGACAGATTGTTTGGAAATCTAAGTCTTTCCTCTATTAATAAGTAAAGGTTTCTGGCTTTTAAAATTTTTTTAAAAAAGAAAAGTTACTGCTTTGGCTAAATGAATGACATAGGGTGACCTGGGATTTGATTTTATAATGTAAAATGTTTTAAACTTTTGCTATTTGAAAAACTTTCCAAAATTAAATTATAAATTTTGTCTTTTCTGACCTAATTAATCTTTTAGATATTAGGTCACCTGAAGTCCAAAAATGACATATTCAATTTATTTGGTATAAAAGTTATATAGAATGTATTGTCAAACATGAAATGATATTTGGCTTTCTTGGGGTTGTTTTTGTATAAATATGTCATTGGTGAGTGTTCTAATATAATGGAATACTCCTGTAAGTCTGATATGACTTAGTGTATAGTATGTTACTAATAGTTATAATTGTTATGTAAAATTTTTTATTCCACAAGAATAACCAATATTTCTAGTCAATTGTGGTTTTTGTTTGTTTGTTTTGTTTTGTTTTGTTTGAGATGGAGTTTCACTCTTGTTGCCTGGGCTGGAGTTCAATGGCACAATCTTGGCTCACTGAAACCTCTGCCTCCTGGGTTCAAGCGATTCTCCTGCCTCAGCCTCCCAAGTAGCTGGGATTCCAGGCATGCACCATCATGCCTGGCAGATTTTGTATTTTTAGTAGAGACAGGGTTTTTCCAGGTTGGTCAGGCTGGTCTCGAACTCCCGACCTCAGGTGATCCACCCTCCTCAGCCTCCCAAAGTACTGAGATTACAGGCATGAGCCATTGTACCTGGCTGTCAATTGTGGTTTTAATAATGGCTGTTCTAAGACTTTTTTGTCACCCACAGACAATTGTTGTCTTGTTTTAATCCTTTTAAAAAGTGACTTATAGTCGGCTATGGAACATTGATGTGTGTTTTAAATGCAAATTTATGGTAACTTTGAAGACTGCAAAATTAGAACAGGAGAAAAACTTTCAAGACTCCCGTTGAAAGCTAATAAATATCAAAGAGAACAAGAGTTTACTGCATGAACTGTACTAATAAAAGACGGAAGTAATATTTTTCAGCTTTTTGCTTAAAACGTTGTGGATCCTTTGTTTTTCAGAGTCAAGAGCACTTTTGAGCTATTTACAGCTTTTAACAACTGAGGAAAATAGACTCCTGTAAACATAATTTGGAGCATATTTGTTTCTCTCTCCCTGATTTCTCCAGAATGTGCAAAGATATTGGTGAGTATTCTTAATTTATGGCAATATAGTTATTTGCATAAGTGCAATAAGCATGTTTTCATTTGCAACAGGGCACAATAGGAGACACAGGTTATTTTACCAAGGCTTTAACTGGAGTAATGGCCTTTTCTTTGAGAAATCATACTTGCTTTTTAGAGCCAGTAAAAGCCCTTTGGGAAAATTGGCCTTCTACATTCTCTACAAAGTCCCTGTGGGTTCCTGACCTGTGGTAAGTAAGGAATGTCACTTTCTGACAGGCCCAACAGTCCCAAGTTATCTTGAGACCTCAAAAAGAAAGGAATTAACCCAATTCCTGTACTCCCAGAACATTAGGCATTCTATGTCACAGGATAAGACAAGAGGTCAGCACAAGGTACCATTCAGAAAGATCTTTCTGGTGAAAGAGGATGCAGTACAAAAGACAGCAAAAACCCACGAAAAGAAAAATTGCAATGAAAGTAACCTCTGGTAGTCCTCACTGCTCTTTATACATTAAAGGTAATGCATTAGTATGCTAAAAGACACTCCCAACAGCACCATGACACTTTGCAAATCTCATGGCGATGTTAAGCAGGTATCCTATGTGGTGTAAAAAGGGGAGGCACCCTGATTTCTGGAAGCTGCCCATCCCTTTCCTGGAAAACTCACAAATAATCCATCCTTTGTTTAGTATGTAATCAAGAAATAATCATAAAAAGAGCCAATGAGCAGCCCTCGGGGCCTCTCTGTCTATGGAGTAGATATTCTTTTGTTTATTTACTTCTCTAATAAACTTGCTTTCACTTTAAAAAAAGAAATCACATCAAATAGTTGATAGGTCTAAAGATATGTTACAATGCTGTTTGTGAGCAAAGTGCAAGCAGGAGACTCACATAACCTTGGTGGTCTTCCCAGGAATATGTCACAACGCCTTCTGAGTACAGTTCAAAAATGAAAGTGTAACACATCATGTTAGTTTGAGGCCCAATGATATGTCACAATCTCCCCTGTGGGCAAAAACTAGAAAGGAGATTCACATCAGTTAGATGCTGAGTCCAGCAATATGTCATAATGCCCCCTGTGAGCAGGGGCCAGGCAAAAAATAGAGTCATGTAACCTGGGTTATTGGCACAAAGATTTGTCACAATGCCCCCTGTTGGCAGGGCCTATGCATGAGAGTTACATCCCTGGGTGTTGGACCCAGTAATATTTCATAATTTGTGGACAGGGCACAGGCAGGAGGAGAGTCATGTAACCTGGTTACACAGCCCAGAGATATGTCAAAATACCTTTTATGGACAGTGCCAAGGCAGAAAAATTGAGCCACATCACCTAGGTGCTGGGTACAGCAACACATCACAATTCCATCTGTGGGCTAGGCCATGGCAAGAGTCATATCACTCAGATGCCAAATAAAGGAATATGTCAGAATCACACCTCAGGAAAGTCTGAGAAAGAGATGAACAATCTTTCACATGTCCCAATTCTAGGTATAAGAGTCAACACTTCCTATATGTTGGGTCTAAGTAAATGAGTCACAATCTCAGTAGTGGGCTGAATTTGTGCATGGAAGCCTCAATTTGTTCTGTGAATTCTGTTTTCTTACTGGAATGATGGCCTCATAACTGTGCTGAATTTTGATCTGAGAGTAACCAATCCACCTGTGGATTGGGTCTACCAACAAGAGACAATGTTTTAATTTTCCACTGCCTTTGTTTATGAGATTCAACGCCTCAACAGTGGGCTGTATTCATGAGGAAAGATGTCAATTTTTACTGTCAGCTGAGTGTGGATATCACTGTCACAATCTCACCGGTGTGCTGAACCCTGTTAGGACATTCTCTATACTACCCAAGATCATTGTAGAATAGGAATGAGAGCCATGATTTTCCCTGAGACCTTTGTACTGTTCCCTAGGCCCAGGTAGAAAAGTCAATATTTCTCAAATTAACTGGGCCCAGACAGGAGAGTCCTCACTTGTCTATGAGCTGGGTCTAGAAATGAGTCACCATCCCAACTTTGGACAGATGTTTACATATGACAGTCAGGAATCAAACTGTAGATTGTATCTGCATGTGAGACAAAAGACCTCAGCAATGGGTGGTATCCAGGTGTTAGGGTGACAATCCTAACAGCTGGCTGGGAGTGCATACAAGAAACACAATATCCCCTTTGTTTTGGGACATGTGATGACACTCTCTGAACCACTTAAGGGCTTTATTCCATATACAAGTTTGTGGTAGTTCTCTATGACTTTCATACAAAGAGACACAGGTATTTTACCAGTTTTTCTAAGCCTAGCAATGAGAAACAGTATCTATTCTACTGGCTTGTTTGAGGTATGAGAATCATCATCACACCTGTGAGCTGGGCCAAGATATATGTAATAATTTCTCCTCTGAATAGGGAGCAAGCAGGGAAGTCATGTTCCCTGGGTTTTGGGCTGAAGATATGTCACAATCTTCTCTGAGGGCAGGAACAAGGCAAGAGAGTCAAATCACCTGAGTTCTTGGCCAGGGATATGTTACAATCCTCTCTTGAATGTTGGGAACAGGCAGCAGAGTCACATCACCTGGGTCCTGAGCCCAGCGATATGTCACAATTGGCTATGTGGGCAAACCCCAGTCAGAAGAGACACATCACTAGGTTGCTAAGCACAGCTATGAGAGTCAATATCTCTCTAACTGGCTGGGACCAGATTGGAAAGCCCTTACCTGCTTATGAACTGGGTTTAGAAATGAGTCACCACTCCAACTGTGGCCAGATGTTGATGTATAACAGTCACAAATTCAACTGTAGACTTACTCCATGTGTGGAATTCAAATCACCACCAGTGAGCTCTGTCTATATGTGAGAGTGACAATCGTAATGGTTGGTGAGTTGTACACACAGAAAACACAATCCCATGTATGTGCTGGGCCCTGTAATGTTTCTGTCTGTGCTATCAGAGGGATTTTTACAAAATGCAAGAGAGTGGTAATTCTTTATGAAATTAGTACAAAGAAAAGACTAAGTTTCTTACCCTTTTTCTTATGATTGGCTATGAGAGACAGTATCTCTTTTATTAGCTGTTCAAGATATGAGAGTTATTATTGTACCTCTTACCTGGGCCATAATATATACTACAATTTTATCTGTAAATAAGTAGGGAGCAGAAGAGTCACACCACTTGTTTGCTGGGCCAGAAATACGTCACAATATTTCCTGGAAATAGGGACCAAGTAAGAGAGACAGAGCACCTGGGTGCTTGGCCAGTGATATGTTAAAATTTCCTCTTGAAAGCAGGGCACGGGAAACACAGTAACATCACCTGTGTGCCGGTGCTTTCCATATTTCACAATGCTTTCTGTTGGCAAGGCCCAGGCAAGAGAAGCAAGTCACCTGAGCCTAGTAATGTGTCACAAATTTTTCTGTTGGTTGGTGTAGGCAGAATAGGAGAGTAGCATTTTTTAGGTTTTGGATGCAGAGAAGGTTACAAGGCCCCCTCTGGGCAGGG
Source organism: Nomascus leucogenys (assembly GCF_006542625.1). Classification (NCBI taxonomy): domain Eukaryota; kingdom Metazoa; phylum Chordata; class Mammalia; order Primates; family Hylobatidae; genus Nomascus; species Nomascus leucogenys. The sequence goes on along the minus strand of NC_044383.1, from coordinate 71,034,118 downwards.
CTGAGGCAGGATCCTTCTATCCCCTAGGTGTTGGGCCCAGTGACATGTCACAATACCCAATATATCTTATGAACAGGTAAAAAAGGTGTCACATCACCTAGATGCTGAGTCCGGTCATATATAGCAATTCCCACTTTTGTTGAGGCCATGGCAGAAGAGGAATGTTACATCACCTAGATGATTAGTGAAAATATCTTTCATAATACACCTGTAGGCAGGTGCCATTCAGGAGAGTCACATCACCTAGGTGTTAGGCCCAGCAATATGTCACAATATGCAATGAATGCAGGGCATAGCCCAAAGAGAAGAGTCACATTACTGGGGTGTCTGGAACAGCAAAACATCACCATCTGTCGTGGCAGCATAAAAGCAATTGAGGAGAGTAACATCACCTAAGTGCTTGGTCCAGAAATGTGTCACAATGCTCAATGAAAGGAGGACCCATGCATGAGGGCTACCTCACCTAGTTGAGGGTCCCAGAGATATGTCACAATGCCCACTGCAGGTAGAACTCAGGAAAAAGAGGAAAGTCACAAAATCAAGGTCAGGAACCAGCTATATGAAATAATATCTTCAATGGGTAAAGCACAGACTCAGGATGTGAGTCTGTGCTCATGAAAAGAGACTCACATCACTTATGTACTGTACCAATCTATATGTCACAATCGTCACTGCAGACAAGTACCAGGAAGAAGAGGAGAGTCACATTATCTAGAATACTGTCCTGAATATATGTCACCATGACCCGTGTTGACAGAGGTCATTGTGACACATCTGTTTGTGTGATGTGCCCATTGTGTGAAGGGGTTTAGCAATAAGTCACCCTCCCTTCTGTGAGCATGAACCAAGCAGAAGAAGAGAGTCACAATCCCCCACTGCTAGCCCAAAAAATATGTTAGAATATCTCCTAAAGAAAGAGTCAAGGCCGGGCGCAGTGGCTCACGCTTGTAATCCCAGCACTTTGGGAGGCCGAGGCAGGCGGATCACGAAGTCAGGAGATCGAGACCACGGTGAAACCCCGTCTTTACTAAAAATACAAAAAATTAGCTGGGCGTGGTGGCGGGCGCCTGTAGTCCCAGCTACTCGGAGAGGCTGAGGCAGGAGAATGGCGTGAACCCGGGAGGCGGAGCTTGCAGTGAGCCGAGATTGCGCCACTGCACTCCAGCCTGGGCGACAGAGCAAGAGTCCATCTCAAAAAAAAAAAAAAAAAAAAAGAAAGAGTCAAAATAAGAGATAAGGGTCACATCAAATAGTTGATGGGCACAGAGATATTTTGCAATGTTTCCTGTGTGTAGGGTCAAGGCAGAGACTCACATCAGCTTGGTGCTAGACAAAGAAATATGCAACAATGTCTTCACGGGGCATGGCCTAGAAAAAAGTATACCTTCATCTAGGTATTGGGCTCAGTAATTCGCCACAATCTTCCCTGTGGGCAGAACCCAGGAAGGAGAGAAGAGTCACATCAGCTAAGTGCTGAACTCAGTGATAGGTAAAAATCTCTTCTGCGAGCAGACACCAGACAGGAAAAGAGTCCTGAGTGATGGACACAGAGATATGTGACAATACCCCTGTTCCCCTGGCCCAGGCGAGAGAGTCACATAACCTGGGTGTTGGACCCTGCAATATGTCACAATGACCCATGAGGGCAGAGCACAAGCAGGAGAATCAAGTAACCCTTGTGGGGCAGTGCCAAGGCAGAAAAAGAGACTCACATCACCTGGATGTAAGGGCCAGTGATATGGCACATTGCCCTCTGTGGGTAACACCGAGACAGGAGGATAGAGTCACATAACCAAATGCTGGGCCCAGCAGTATGTCACAATCTCCCCTGTGAGGGACAACAAGAAAAACCAAAAGAGTCGCATTACCCGGATGATTGGCAAAGAGATATGTCACAATGTTCCCTGTAGGCAAGGACCAGACAGGAGAGTAGCATCACCTGGGTGTAGGACTCGGCAACATGTCACAATTGCCCACATGGGCAGGGCACAGAAAGGCTCACATAACCTGGGTGCATGGCTGAGAAGCATGTCACAATGCCCCCTATGGGCAGCATCAAGGCAGGAGAATAGAGCCACATAAGCTAGGGGCTGGGTCCAGCAAAAATGTCACAATTCTGTTTGTGAGCAGGAATCAGGCAGAAGAGAGTCACATCACAGGGGTAACAGACACAGAGATATGTCACAATGCTCCCTGTAAAGAGAGCTCAGGCAGAATAGTTACATCACCTGCGTGTTTGACTCAGCCATATGTCACAGTAAGTGTGCCAGGCCACACAAAATATTCACATAAAACTTAGTGTGGGGCCCAGCAATATGTTACAATGCCCTCTGTAAAAAGTACCAAGACAGCCGGGTGTGGTGGCTCAAGTCTGTAATCCCAGCACTTTGGGAGGCCATGTGAGTGGATCACCTGAAGTCAGGAGGTGGAGACAAGCCTGACCAACATGGATAAAACCCATCTCTGCTAAAAATACAAAATTAGCCAGGTGCAGTGGCACATGCCTGTAATCCCAGCTACTCAGGAGGCTGAGGGAGGAGAATCGCTTGAACCTGTGAGGCAGAGGTTGTGGTGAGCCGAGATCGTGCCATTGCACTGTAGCTGGACAACAAGAACGAAACTCCATCTCAAAATGTACCAAAATAGAAAAGGAGTCTTATATAACCTGTGTTCAAGACCCAGGGTTATGTCACAATGCCCCCTGTGTGCAGCTCAAGGCAGGAGAAAAGAGTCACGTGGGTGCCGGTTTGGCTATATGTAACAATCACATCTGAAGGCTGGGCCAAGGAACAAGAGTCAAATTACTTCAATGTTTTTCAAAGGCATATGTCCCAATCACACATACAGGGAGGTTCAGTAAAAAGATTAACAATTCTGCACATGTCCTGGTTTTAGGTATGAGAGTAAGCACTTTCAGTATGTTGGGTATAAGTACACAAGTCATTCATGTATTAATTCAGGACCTCAGAAGTGGGCTCTGTCTATGTGTGAAGGTGACATTCACAGTGGTTGAAAAGTGTGCATGCAGAAAACACAGTCTCACCTGGGTGCCAAAACACTCTGTGCCACTGAGGAGCTTTATTCCATATTTAAAAGAGTGGAATACCTCTATAACATTTGTGCAGAGGAGACCCAGCATCCTACCCATTTCCCTGTGCCTAATAACAAGAGACAGTTTCTCTTCTATTTACTGGTTTGAAGTATGAGAGTCATCATTACGCCTGTGAGCTTGGCTAAGATATAGGTCACAAACACAACTGTGGGTAGTAAGTGAGCAGGAGAGTCATATTACCTGGATATTGGGCCAGGGGTATATTACAGTCTTCCCTGAGAACAGGGACCAGGCAAGAGTGTCACTAACCTGGATATTCAGCCAGTGTTACATTGCAATCCACTCCTGAAAGCAGGGCACGGGCAGCAGAATAACATCATCTGTGTGCTTGGCTCAGGGGTATGTCACAATGCTCTCTTTTGATGAGGCCGGAGCAGGAGAGATATATCACATGGTTGCTGGAGCCATCAATATGTCATAACATTTCTTATTGGCAAACTGCAGGCAGAAGAGGTACATTTCTTAGGTACTGGGTTCCACAGCCAGGAGAAATATGTCACAGGCCCCCTGTAGGCAGGGCCCTGGCAGAAACCTCCTATATTCTAGGTGTTGGGCCAAGTGATATGTTACACTACCAAAAATATGCAAGTCTCAGACAAAAGAAAAGTGCTACATCACCTATGTGCTAGGATTAAGTGAAATATCACAATGCCTTTATTTGGCAAGACTCAGGACCCATTATGTGATGGAAAGAGTCATGTAATATCAGTGATAAATGAAAAGATACTACTGGGTTGAATCACCTAGGTGTTGAACCCAGAAATATGTAACAATACATGATATATGTGGAGTCCAGGAAGGGGAAGAGAGTCACATGACATAGGGGCTGAATACAGTCTTATGTCCCAATATTGCCTGAGTTAAGGGCCAAAGAAATAGAGTCACATCACCTAAGTGAGAGGCTGATATGGTTTGATTCTGTGCCTTTACCCAAATCTTATCTTGAAATGTAGTCCCCATGTGTCAAGGAAGGGACCTGATGAGAGGTGATTGGATCATGAAGGTGGCTCCCCACATGCTCTTCTCATGATAGAGAGTGAGTTATGAGATCTGATAGCTTAAAAGTGTTTGGAAGTTCTCCACACACTGGCTTTCTCTCCTTCTGCCATATAAGACGTGCCTTGCTTCCCCTTCACCTTCTGCCATGATTGTAAGTTTCCTGAGGCCTCTGAAGCTGTGTGAAACTGTAAGTTGATTAAACCCTTTTCCTTTATAAATTAACCAGTCTCAGGTAGTATATTTATAGCAGTGTAAAATTGGTCTAATACAGATAATTGGTACCAACAGAGTGGGGTACTGCTATAAAGATAACCTGAAAATGTGGAAGCAAATTTGGAACTAGGTAACAGGCAGGGGTTGGAAGTTTGGAGGGCTCACAAGAAGACAGGAAGATGTGAGAAAGTTTGGAACTTCCCAGAGAGGTTTTCAATGTTTTTTGACCAAAATGCTTATAGTGATATTGATGATAAAATCCTGGCTGAGGTGGTCTCAGATGGAGATGGGGAACTTATTGAGAACTGAGGCAAAGGTCATTCTTGCTATGCTTTAGCTAAGAGACTGGCAGCATTTTGCCTCTTCCCTAGAGATCTGTGGAACTTTGAACTTGAGAGGTAATTTAAAATTGGAACTTATGTTTAAAATGAAAGTAGAACATAAAATCTTGGAAAATTTGTAGCCTGACCATGCAGTAGAAGTTAAAAACCCAGCCAGGCATGGTTGCTCATGCCTATAATCTCAGCATTTTGGGAGGCCAAGCACATCACTTGAGGCAAGGAGTTTGAGACCAGCCTGGTCAACATGGCAGAATCCTGTGTCTACTAAAATTACAAAATTTAGCTGTGTGTAGTGGCACAAGCCTGTAATCCCAGCTACTTGGGAGACTGAGGCACAGCAATCACTTGAACCTGGGAGGCAAAGGTTTCAGTGAGCTGAGATCATATCACTGCACTCCAGCCTGGGTGACAGGGTGAGACTCCATTTCAAGAAAGAAAAAAAAAGAAAAAAATATATTTTCTGGAGAGAAATTCAAGCTGGCTGCAGAAATTTGCATAAGTAGCAAGGAACAAAATGTTAATAGCCAGGATAATGGGAAAAATATCTCCAGGACGTTTCAGATATCTTTACAGCAGCTGCTCCTATCAAAGGCTTGGAGGGCTAGGAGTCAAAAATAGTTTCATGAGTGGGGCCCAGGCTTCTTCCGCTCTGTGCAGCTTTAAGACTTCGTGCCCTGTGTCTCTGCTGCTCCAGCTCCAGCCGTCACTAAAAGGAGCCAAATTGCAGCTCAGACAATTGCTTCAGAGAGTGCAAGCCCCAAGCTTTGGTGGCTTCCATGTGGTCTTGGGCCTGTGGGTGCCCAGAAGACAAAAGTTGAGATTTGGTAACTTTTGTCTAGATTTTAGAGGATGTATAAAACACCTGAATGTCCAGACATAAGTCTTTTGCAGGGGTGGAGCCATCATGGAGAACAACTACTAAGGCAATGCAGAGAGGAAATTCAGGATTAGAGCCCCAACACAGAGCCTGCACTGAGGCACTGCCTAGTGGAGCTATTAGAACAGGGCCACCGTCCTCCAGACCCCAGAATGGTAGATCCATCAACAGCTTGGGTAGATGCCCCAACAGCTTTCACTGTGTGCTTAGAAACAACACAGGCACTCAACACCAGGCCATGAAAGCAGCCATGGGGGCTGTAACCTGCAGAGTCACAGGAGTGGAGCTGCCTGAGGCCTTGGGAGCCCACTTACTTCATCAGTATTCCATAGATGTGTGACTTGGAGTCAAAGAAGATGATTTTGAAGCTTTAAGTTTTAATGACTGCCCTGCTGGATTTTGAGCTTCCATGGGACCTGTAGCCACTTTGTTTTGACAAATTTCTCCCATTTGAAACAGGAACATTTCCTCAATGTCTGTACTCTCATTTTATCTTGAAAGTAACTAACTTGCTTTTTGATTTTACAGGCTCATAGGTAGAAGAGACTTGCTTTTTCTCAGATGAAACTCTGAGTTAATGCTGAAATAACTTAAGACTTTGAGGACTGCTGGGGAGGCATGTTTATGTTTTAAAATGTGAGAAAATCATGAGATTTGGGAGGGGCAAGAGGCAGAATAATATGATTTGGCACTGTGTCCCCACCTAAATCTCATCTCTAATTATAATCCCTACGTGTCAAGGAAGGGACCCCTAGTGTGAGGTGATTGGATCATGGGTCAGTTTCTTTCATGCTGTTCTCATGGATAGTGAGTGAGTTCTCATGACAGCTAATGGTTTAAAAGTGTTTGACTTTTCCCCTCTGACTGGCTCTCTCTCTCTCTCTCCTGCCACCGTGTAAGATGTGCCTTGCTTTCTCCTTGCCTTCCTCCATGATTGTAAGTTTCCTGAGGCCTCCCCAGCCATGTGGAACTGTGAGTCAATCAAGCCTCTTTTCTTTATAAATAACCCAGTCTCAGGTAGTATCTTTATGGCAGTGTGAAATTGGACTAAGACAGGGGCTCAGGAAAAAGAGGAGATTCACATAACCTAGAGGTCGAGCCCAGCTATATGTCACAATTACTTTAGTGGGCAAGGCCCAGGCATGAGAGAAGAGTCTTCTTACCTTCTGGGCCAAGTGATATATCACAATGCCCATGTGGAGAGGTCCCAGAACAAAGAGGACCATCAAATCATATAGGTGATGGGACCAAGGATATGTCACAGTGAAATCTGTGTGCAGAAATCAGGCAGGAAAATTACATCACTAGTGTGCTGGTCCAAGAAATAAGTCACTGTCTCATCTGCAGGCAGAAGACAGTTCCATCACCTAGGTGCTGGGCCCACAGATAAGTCAAAGTCTCTTTTATTTAAAAAACTCAGGTAAAAGGAGAGTCACATCAAATAGTTGATAAGCTCAGAGATATGCAGCAATGCCCTCTGTGGGCGGGCTCCAGGCAGGAGACTCACATTGCCTTGCTTCTGGGGTCTATCAATATGTCCCAATTCTGTCTGAGAGCAGGGCCAAAGGAAAATAGCAATATTATTAATACCTTGGAATTAAACCCCATGGTATGTCACTATCTTTCTTGTTGGCAGAAAGCTGTAAAAAGACAAGAGACAAATTAGCTAGGTCCTGGGCCCGGGGATATGTCACAGTCTCCTCTGTGAGCAGAGACCAGGCAGGAGAAGTGAGTCACATCAACAGGGTGATGGTCAGAGAAATATGTCACAATGCCCTCTGTAGGCAGGGACCAGGCAGGAGAGTTACATCACCAAAGTGTTAGACCCAGCAGTATGCTACAATGGTCTATGTGGACAGGGCACTGGCAGGAGAGTCACACAACCCTTTTGCAGGGCCCAGCAATATGTCACAATGCCCCCCTAAAAAAAAAAACAAAGACAGAAAAGAAGATTCATATTACCAGGTTGCAAGGCCCAGTGATATGTCAAAATGTCTCTTATGGCCAGCACCAAGTAAAGAGAATGAGTCACATCACCTAGGTGCTACCTTTAGTGATATGTCACAATCTCATTTTTGGGCTGGGCCCAAGCAAAAGAGTCAAATCACTCAGGTGTTGGAAAGAGACACATGTCTCTGTCACTCCTGCAGGAAGGTCCAGAGATTAAATTAACAATCCAGCACATGTCCCAGTTCTAGGTAACAGAGGCAACATGCCCTTTGTGTTGTGTCTAAGTACATCAGTCACAATCTCAACACTGGACTGAATCTGTGTATGAGAGCTTCAAACCCTCTCATGAACTGTATTTCTGTAGTGGAGTCACATTCTCACACATGTGCTGAATCTTGATCTTACAGTCACTCACCCTTCTGTGGAACAGAAAGTCAATTTCAAACTTTCCACTGCCTCCAGGTGTGAGACTCAAAACTTCGACAGTGGGCTTTGTTCATCTAAGAAGATGGCAATCTTTACTGTCAGTTAGGTGTGCATACAAGCTTCACAATCACACTTGTGTTCTGTACCCTGTTAAAACAGTCTCTGTACCACCGAGGGCTTTATAAGGTATGTGTGGGAGTTGCAATTTGCTCTGGGACTTTTATGCTAACATAAATCCATGATTATACTTGTGACCCTAAGCAGCAGAGTCAACATCCCTTCAGTTGGCTGGGTCCAGTTCAAAGAGTCCTCACTTGCCTATGATCTGGGTTTAGAGATGGGTCACCATCTCACCTCTGGCAGAATGTTCTCATATGATGATCACAATTTCAACTGTGGGCCTCATAGGTGTGTGATTAAGAAACTCATCAGTTGGCTCTTTCTATGTGTGAAGGTGACAGTCTTAATGGTTGATGAGGTGTGCATACAATAAACACAATTTCACTTGTGCACTAGGCCCTGTGATGGCACTCTCCATACCACCAGAGAGCTTTGTAAGATAAATGAAAGATGTGGTAAGCCTTTATGACCATCATACAAAGAGGAGACCCAGGATCTTACCCATTTCCCCAAGGCTAAAGAGAAAAAATACCTTCCTATTGGCTGGTTCAAGGTAAGAGAGTCATCATTGCATCTGTGATCTGTGCCAAGATGTATGTGACAGTCTTTCCTGAGGGCAGCACCAGGTAGGACAGTCACATCACCTGGATGCTCAGCAATAAATACATTAAAATCTCCTCCAGAAAGAAGGGTACAGGCAGCATTGTTCAATCACAAAAAAATTCTGGGCCTACTCATATGTCATGATGTCCCCTATGGGCAACACCAAAGCAGGAGAATAGAGTCATATCACCTAGGTACTGAATCCAGTGATATGTCACAATCTCATTTGCAAGCTAAGCTCAGGCAGGAGAGTTAAATTACTCAGGTGCTTGGAAAAGGTGTGTGTCACAATCACACCTGAAGGAAGGTTCTGGGATGAGATTATAAATTTCATACATTTCCTAGTTCTTGGTATGTGAGTCAACACCTACTGTAGGTTGAAAATAAGTACATGAGTCACAGTCTGAACTGTGGCATAGATATGTGCGTGACAGCCTCAATATCTCCTGCAGACTCTGTCCCCTCAGGGGAGTCACAGCCTTCCAGGTGTGCTGAATCTTGGTCTGAAAGTCATCAAACTATCTCTGGAATGAGTCTCTGTATGAGAGTCAATTTTCAAACTTTCAACTGCTTCCAGATGTGAGATTCAGAATCTCAACTGTCAGCTGTGTCTATATGGAAAGACATCAATTTTTACTGATTCTGAGTGTGCATATGAGTGTCAAAATGTCACCTGTGTGCTGACCTCTGTAAAAACACAGTGCTATTCAAGGGTTTTGTACAGTATGCATGAGAGTTGCAACTCACTCTGTGACTTTTGTGGTATTATGGACTCCCATCTGTGGTCATGGCTAAAGAAAGAGAAGAGAGTCACATCACATAGGTGCTGGGCCCCAAAATATATCAAAATCTCTTCTATAGAAAAAGCTCCAGTAGATTGCATTCCAAGATGGCTGAATAGAAACAGCTCCAGTCTTCAGCTCCCAGTGTGATCGATGCAGAAGATAGGTGATTTCTGCATTTCCAACTGAGGTATCTTGTTCATCTCATTGGGACTGGTTGGACAGTGGGCTAGCCGAAGCAGGGTGGGGCATGGCCTCACCCAAGAAGCACAAGGGGTTGGGGGATTTTCCTTTCCTAGCCAAGGGAAGCCATAACAGGCTGTACCTGGAAAAATGGGACACTCTTACCCAAATACTGCACTCTTCCCATGGTCTTAGCAACCAGCAGAACAGGAGACTTTCTCTTGTGCCCAGCTCAATGGGCCCCATGCCCACAGAGCCTTGCTCATTGCTAGTGCAGCAGTCTGAGATTGACCTGCAAGGTTGCAACCTGGTGTGGGGAGAGGCTTCCGCCATTGCTGAGGCTTGAGTACGTAAACAAAGTGGCTGGGAAGCTCGCAGTGGGTGCAGTCCACCACAGCTCAGCAAGACCTACTGCCTCTATAGACTCCACCTCTGTAGGCAGGTTATAGCTGAACAAAAGCCAGCAGAAACCTCTTCAAACTTAAACGTCTCTGTCTGACAGCTCTGGAGAGAGCAGTGGTTCTCCTAGCATGGCTTTTGAACTCTGAGAATGGACAGACTGCCTCCTCAAGTGGGTCCCTGACCCCCATGTAGCCTAACTGGGAGACACCTCCCAGTAGGGGCCAACTGACACCTCATACAGATGGATGCCCTATGCGATGAAGCTTCCAGAGGAAGGATCAGGCAGCAATATTTGCTGTTATGCAATATTTGCTGTTCTGCAGCCTCTGATGGTGATACCCAGGCAAACAGTGTCTGGAGTGGACCTCCAGCAAACTCCAACAGACCTGCAGATGAGGCACCTGATGGTTAGAAGGAAAACTAACAAACAGAAAGGAATAGCATCAACATCAACAAAAAGGACATCCACACCAAAACCTCACCAGTAGGTCACCAACATCAAAGACCAAAGGTAGATAAAACTACAAACCTGGGAAGAAACCAGAGAAGAAAACCTGAAAATTCTACAAATCAGAGCACCTCTTCTTCTCCAAAGGATCACATCTCCTCAGCATTAATGGAACAAAGCTGGATGGAGAATGACTTTGACGAGTTGGCAGCAGTAGGCTTCAGAAGGTCAGTAATAACAAACTTCTCTGAGCTAAAGGAGCATGTTCTAACCCATCGCAAGGAAGCTAAAAAAACTTTAAAGATGGTTAGATGAATGGCTAACTAGAATAAACAGTGTAGAGAAGACATTAAATGACCTGATGGAGCTGAAAACCATGGCACAAGAACTACGTGACACATGCACAAGCTTCAATAGCCATTTCAATCAAGTGGAAGAAAGGATATTATTGATTGAAGACAAATTAATGAAATAAAGTAAGAAGACAAGTTAAAAGAAAAAAGAGTAAAAACAAACATACAAAGCCTCCAAGAAATATGACTATGTGAAAAGACCAAATCTACATTTAATTGGTGTACCTGAAAGTGATGGGGAGAATGGCACCAAGTTGGAAAACACTCTTCAGGATATTATCCAGGAGAACTTCCCCAATCTAGCAAGGCAGGCCAACATTCTCATTCAGGAAATACAGAGAACACCACAAAGATACTCCTCGAGAAGAGCAACTCCAAGAGGCATAATTGGCAGATTCACCAAGGTTGAAATGAAGGAAAAAGTGTTAAGGGCAGCCAGAGAGAAAGGTTGGATTACCCACAAAAAGAAGCCCATCAGACTAACAGCAGATCTCTCAGCAGAAACCCTACAAGCCAGAAGAGAGTGGGGGTCAATATTCAAAATTCTTAAAGAAAAGAATTTTCAACCCAGAATCTCATATCCAGCCAAACTAAGCTTCATAAATGAAGGAGAAATAAAATCCTTTACAGACAAGCAAATGCTCAGAGATTTTTGCACCACCATGCCTGCCTTACAAGAGCTCCTGAAGGAAGCACCAAACATGGAAAAAAACAACCTGTACCAGCCACTGCAAAAACATGTCAAATTGTAAAGACCATCGATGCTATGAAGAAACTGCATCAATTAACAGGCAAAATAACCAGCTAACATTATAATGACAGGATCAAATTCACACATAATATTAACCTTAAATGTAAATGGGCTAAATGACCCAATTAAAAAACACAGACTTGCAAATTATATAGATGCAAGATCTATCAGTGTGCTGTATTCAGGAGACCCATCTCACATGAATAGACACAAAAAGGCTCAACATAAAGGGATGGAGGAATATCTACCAAGCAAATGGAAAGCAAAAAAAAAAAAAAAGCAGTGGTTGCAAACCTAGTCTCTGACAAAACAGACTTTAAACCAACAAAGATCAAAAGAGACAAAGAAGGCCATTACATAATAGTAAAGGGATAAATTCAACCAGAAGAGCTAAATATCCTAAATGTATATGCACCCAATACAGGAGAACCCAAATTCATAAAGCAAGTCCTTAGAGACCTACAAAGAGACTCCCACATAATAATGGGAGACTTTAACACCCCACTGTTAGACAGATCAATGTGACAGAAGGTTAACAAGGATATCCAGGACTTGAACTCAGCTCTGCACCAAGGAGACCCAATAGACATCTACAGAACTCTCCACCCCAAATCAACAGAATATACATCCTTCTCAGCACCACATCGCACTATTCTAAAATTGGCCACATAATTGGAAGTAAAGCACTCTTTAGAAAATGCAAAAGAGCAGAAATTACTACAAACTGTCTCTTGGACCACAGTACAATCAAATTAGAACTCAGGATTAAGAAACTCACTCAAAACTGCACAACTTACATGGAAACTGAACAACCTGCTCCTGAATGACTACTGGGTAAATAATGAAATGAAGGCAGAAATAACGTTTTTCTTTGAAACTAATGAAAACAAAGACACAATGTACCAGAATCTCTGGGACACATTTAAAGCTATGTGCAGAGGAAAATTTATAGCACTAAATGCCTACAAGAGAACAGAGGAAAGATCTAGAATAGACACCTAACATCACAATTAAAAGAACTAGGGAAGCAAGAGCAAATAAATTCAAAAGCCAACAGAAGGCAACAAATAACTAAGATCAGAGCAGAACTGAAAAAAAGATGGAGACACCAAAAACACTTCAAAAAAATCAATGAATCCAGGAGCTGTTTTTTTGAAAAGGTCAACAAAATTGATAGACCACTAGCAAGACTAATGAAGGAAAGAGAGAAGAATCAAATATATGCAATAAAAAATGATAAAGGGATATCACCACCAATCCCACAGAAATACGAATTACCATCAGAGAATATTGTAAACACTTCCACACAAATAAACTAGAAAATCTAGAAGAAATTGATAAATTCCTGGAGACACGCACACTCCCAAGACTAAACCAGGAAGAAGCTGAATATCTGAATAGATCAATAACAGGCTCTGAAATTGAGGCAATAATTAATAGCTTACCAACCAAAAAAAACAGTCCAGGACCAGATGGATTCACAGCCGAATTCTACCAGAGTTACAAAGAGGAGCTCGTACCATTCCTTCTGAAACTATTCCAATAAATAGAAAAAGAGGGAATCCTCCCTAACTCATTTTATGAGGCCAGCATCATCCTGATACCAAAGCCTGGCAGAGACACAACAAAAAAAGAGAGAATTTTAACCAATATCCCTGATGAATGTCGATGCAAACATCCTCAATAAAATACTGGCAAAACGAATCCAGCAGCACATCAAAAAGCTTATCCACAATGATCAAGTTTGCTTCATCCCTGGGATTCAAGACTGGTTCAACATGTGCAAATCAATCAACATAAACCATTACATAAAAAGAACTAATGACAAAAACGACGATTGTCTCAATAGATGCAGAAAAGGCCTTTGACAAAATTCAACAGCCCTTCATGCTAAAAACTCTCAATAAACTAAGTATTGATGGGACGTATCTCAAAATAATAAGAGCTATTTATGACATACCCACAGCCAATATCATACTGAATGGGCAAAAATTGGAAGCATTCCCTTTGAAAACAAGCACAATACAAGGATGCCCTCTCTCACCACTCCTATTCAACAAAGGGTTGGAAGTTCTGGTCAGGGCAATCAGGCAAGAGAAAGAAATAAAGTGTATTCAATTAGGAAGAGAGGAAGTCAAATTTTCCCTGTTTGCAGATGACATGATTGCATATTTAGAAAACGCTATCATCTCAGCCCCAAATCTCCTTAAGCTGATAAGCAACTTCAGCAAAGTCTCAGGATACAAAATCAATGTGCAAAAATCACAAGCATTTCTGTACACCAGTAACAGCAAGACAGCCAAATCATTCGTGAACTTTCATTCACAATTGCTACAAAGAGAATAAAATACCTAGAAATCCAACTTACAAGGGACGTGAAAGACCTCTTCAAGGAGAACTACAAACCACTGCTCACGGGTCGCCATAGCTCACGTCTGTAATCCCATCACTCAGGTAGGCAGAGGTGGGCAGATCACTTGAGGCCAGGAGTTCGAGACAAACCACTGCTCAAGGAAATAAAAGAGGACACAAACAAATGGAATCACATTCCATGCTCATGGATAGGAAGAATCAATATGAAAATGGCCATACTGCCCAAGGTAATTTATAGATTCAATGCCATCCCCATCAACCTATCAATGACCTTCTTCACAGAATTGGAAAAAACTACTTTAAACTTCCTATGGAATCAGAAAAGAGCCTGCATTGCCAAGACAATCCTAAGCAAAAAGAACAAAGCTGGAGGCATCACACCACCTGACTTCAAACTATACTACAAGGCTACAGTAACCAAAACAGCATGGTACTGATACCAAAACAGAGATATAGACCAATGGAGCAGAACAGAGCCCTCAGAAATAACACCACACATCTACAACCATCTGATCTTTGACAAACCTGACAAAAACAAGAAATGGGGAAAGGAATCCCTATTTAATAAATGATGCTGGGAAAACTGGCTAGCCATATGTAGAAAGCTGAGACTGGATCCCTTCCTTACATATTATACAAAAATTAATTTACGATGGATTAAATACTTAAATGTTAGACCTAAAACCATGAAAACCCTAGAAGAAAACCTAGGCAATACCATTCAGGACATAGGCATGGGCAAGGACTTCATGTCTAAAACACCAAAAACAATGGCAACAAATCTAATTAAACTAAAGAGCTTCTGCACAGCAAAGGAAGCTATCAGCAGAGTGAACAGGCAGCCTACAGAATGGGAGAAAATTTTTGCAATCTATCCATCTGACAAAGGGCTAATATCCAGAATCTACAAACTTAAACAAATTTACAAGAAGAAAACAAACAACCCCATCAAAAAGTGGGTGAAGGATATGAACAGACACTTCTCAAAAGAAGACATTTATGCAGCCAACAGACACATGAAAAAATGCTCATCATCACTGGTCATCAGAGAGATGCAAATCAAAACCATAAGGAGATGCCATCTCATGCCAGTTAGAATGGTGATCATTAAAAAGTAAGGAAACAGCCTGGCATGGTGGCTCATGCCTGTAATCCCAGCACTTTGGGAGGCTGAGATGGGTGGAACATGAGGTCAGGAGATCGAGACCATCCTGGCTAACATGGTGAAACCCCGTCTCTACTAAAAATACAAAAAATTAGCCAGATGTGTTGGCGGGCGCCTGTAGTCCCAGCTACTAGGGAGGCTAAGGCAGGATAATGGTGTGAACCCAGGAGGCGGAGCTTGCAGTGAGCCGAAATCGTGCCACTGCACTCCAGCCTGGGGGACAGAGCATGACTCCATCTCAAAAAAAAAAAAAAAAGGAAGGAAACAACAGATGCTGGAGAGGATGTGGAGAAATAAGAACACTTTTACACTAGTGGTGGGAGTGTAAATTAGTTCAACCATTGTGGAAGACAGTGTGGCAATTCTTCAAGGATCTAGGAATACCATTTGACCCAGCAACGCTATTACTGGGTATGTACCCAAAGGATCATAAATCATACTACTATAAAGACACATGCACATGCATGTTTATTGCAGCACTATTCACAATAGCAAAGACTTGGAACCAACCCAAATGCCCACCAATGATAGACTGGATTAAGAAAATGTGGCAAATATACTGATGGAATACTATGCAGCCATAAAAAAGAATGAGTTCCTGTCCTTTGCAGGGACATGGATGAAGCTGGAAACCATTATTCTGAGCAAACTGTCACAAGGACAGAAAACCCAACACCACATGTTCTCACTCATAGGTGGGAATTGAACAATGAGAGCACTTGGACACAGGGTGGGGAACATCACACACCTGTTGGGGGTGGGGGACTGGGGCAAAGGATAGCATTAGGAGAAATACCTAATGTAAATGATTGATGAGTTGATGGGTGCAGCAAACCAACATGGCACATGTATACCTATGTAACAAACCTGCAGGTTGTCCATATGTACCATAGAACTTAATGCATAATTAAAAAAAAAGAAAGAAAGGATAATAAAGGGGGATGGTTAGTGGATAGAAAAACACAAATAGAATGAATAAAATGTAGTATTTCATAGCACAATAGGGTGACTATGTTTAACAATAATTTATTGTGTATTTTAAAATAACTAAAAGTCGAATTGGAATGTTCCTAATAGAAAGAAATGATAAATGTTTGAGGTGACGAATACCCCAGTGACCATGATTTGATCATACATATTGTATGCCTGTATCAAAACATCACATGTGCCCGATAAATATGTATAACCGTTATGTATTCATAATAATTAAAAATAACTAAAAAAAAAAGAAAAAGCTCTGGTAAAAGAAAAGTCACATCAAACAATTGATGGGCCGAGAGATGAGTCATAATGCTCCCTTTGGGTAGATTTTAGGCAGAAAACTCACATCCCTTGGTTCTGGGCCCAGTTGGCAGCACCAAGGCAGACAAATGGAGTCACATCATTTAAATGCTGGCTCCAGCCATATGTCACAATCCCATCTGGCTGGTCCCACGCAGAAGAGTCAAATAGATGATGGGCAGAGGCATAGGTCACAATCACACTTGCACACAATCACACTTGCAAAAAATCACACAATCACACTTGCAAAAAAGGTTCACAGATGAGATAAACACTCCTGGACACGTCCTGGTTTTCAATATGAGAGTAAATACCACCCGTAGGTTGATTCTAAGTACAGGAGTCAAAATCTCAATGGTGGACTCTGTTCGTGCATTGGAGCCTAGGTTTTTTGTGCAGAGTGTGTTCTTTTAGTGGAGTCACAGGCTCACAGGTGTGTTGAATGTTGGTCTGACAGACATTAACACACCTGTGGATGACAACTACATATGAGAGTCAATTTTCTAACTTTGTACTCTGTCTAGATTTGAGATTCCAAACCTCAACAGGGGGCTGTGTTCATGTGTGAGGTTTTTGCCTGGGCTCTGTGTTTAATCTTTCCTGTTGGCTGGGTGTGCATAAAAGTGGCACAATGTCACCTGTATGCTGGGTCCTGTTAGGACACTCTCTGTATCATCCGAGAACTTTATATGATATGCATGAGAGATGCAAATTCTCTCTGAGACCTTTTTACTGGTATGGACTCATGTTTGAACCTGTGGCACTAAGCAAAGGTATAAGAGTCAACACCTTTCCCATTGGCTGGGTCAAGATAGGAGAGTCTTCACCTGCCTATGATCTAGGTTTAGAAATGAGTAACAATCCCAACTTTAGCTGAATAGTCAAATATAACAGTCACTATTCCAACTGTGGACTACACCCATATGTGAGATTAAGGACATCACCAGTGGATTCTTTCCATGTTTAAGAGTGACAATTATAACACTTGGTGAAGTATGCATATGAGAAACACAATCTCATATTTTTGATCGCCCTTTGATGACACTGTCTGTAGTGGAGAGACACATCAGCTAGGTGCTTGTTCCGGCAATATGTCACAATAGCTCCTGAGGGAACGGCCCAGGCAGCAAAGTCACATCACCTAGGTGAAAAGCCCAGAAATACGTTGAAATGCCCCCTGTGGGTTAGGCTCAGGAAAAAAAACGAGATTTACATAAACTAGAGGCTGGGCCACCTAGATTTTCCAATTACCCTAGCCAGCAGGATAAGAGGAAAGTCATATCATATAAACACTGGCCCAATCAATGTGTTACAATCTTCACTGTGGATAAGTCCCAGGAAGAACGGGAGATCCACATTATTTGGTGATGGCCCTAAGATATGTCACGGTGACCCCTCGGGCAGGGACCAGATTGAATAATCACATCACCTATGTCCTGGGCTCTGTGACATGTCACTCTTTCTTTTGTGGACATAATTAAGAAAAAAGAGAACAGTCACATCACCTAGGTGCTGGGTTCAGAGACATGTCACAATTTCTCCTATGGGAAAAGCCAAAGTAAGAGAGAAGACTCACATCAAGTTGTTAATTAGCCCAGAGATATGTGACAATGCCTCCTTTTGGAAAGAAGCAAGCAGGAGGCTCACATAATCTTAATGCTGGAATCAGAAATATGTCACAATGCCTTCTAAGGGCAGGGCCAAGGTAAAAGTTAACATCATATTGATATTGGACTCAGCAATGTGTCACAATCTCTTCTGTGGGCAGAATCTAAAAGACAGAGAGTGAAAGAGAGAGAGAGAAGAGCCACATCAGCTAGGCTTGGCTGGGCCCAGTGATATAATCACTGATGCTGGGCCCAGTGATATGCCATAATTTTTCCTGTGAGCAGAAATAAGGCAAGAGAGTCAGATCACATGGTTGATGGGTACAGAGATGTGTTCCAATGTCTTATGTAAATAGGGCCCGGGCAAAAGAGTTACATTACCTGGGTGCTAGCCATTATGTCACAAATGGCTCATGTGGGTAGGGCAGGGGCAGAAGTCATATAACCTGAATGTGAGGCCAAGTGATATGTCACAATGCCCCCTGTGGAATGTGGAGAGGTGACTCACATCACCTAAATGCACAGCCCAGCAATATGTCAAACTACCCACTGTGTGCAGCTCCAAGAATAGAGAATAGAGTCACATCATCTAGGTGCTCAGTCCAGCAATATGTCAAAATGTTTTTCTGGGGACTAGGACCAGGTAGAAGGATCCAATTACTCAGGTGCTGGGAAAAGGCATATGTTACAATCACACCTGCAGGATGATTTAGAGATGAGATTAGCAATCTCACACATGTCTTGTTTCCAGGTATGAGAATCAATACTTTGCATGTTGGGTCAAAGTACATGAGTCCCAATCTCAATCATGTACTTAGTCCATGCATGAAAGCCTCAATCCTTCCTGATTACTGTTTCTTTTTAGTAGTCACAGCTTTAAAAGTGTGCTGAATATTGGCCTGAGAGTCACCAATACCTGTGACTGGATTCACATATGGGGGACAATTTTTTAACCTTTGACTGCCTCTGGGTTTTAGATTCAGAACCTCAACAGTGAGCAGTGTTCATGTACAAGAATGGTGATGATTACTGTAGGCTGCTTGTGCATACAAGTGTCACAGTTTCCCTTGTGTGCTGGGCCCTTATAGGATACTCTCTATACCACGTGAGGGCTTCATATAATATGCATGAGAATCTCTATTTTCTCTGAGATTTTCTTGCTGGTAGAAACCCATAACTGTATTTGTGGCCTTAAGTCCAGGAATGAAAATCAACATGTCTCTAATTGGCTGTGTCCAGATAGGAGAGTTCTCACCTGCCTATGTCAGTTTAGAAATGATTCACCATCCTAATTGTTGCTGGATGTTCACACATCACAGTCACAATTCCAACTGTGACCTGCATCCACATGAACAATTAAGAATCTTACCAGTTGGTTCTTTCCATGTATGAGAGTGATAATCCTAACAGTTGGCAGAATGTGCATACAAGAAACACAATCTCAGCTGTACACTGCACCCTGTGATGGGACCCTCTGTACCACCTGAAGGCTTTATACTGTATGCTAGAGAGTGGTTAATCCTTTATGACATTCATACATTGAGAAAGCACAGAATCCAATTCATTTCTCTAATCCTAGCTATGGGAGACAACATGTCTGATATTGGCTGGTTCAAAATATGAGAGTCATCATCCCATTTGTAAGCTGGGCCAAGATATATGTCACAATATCACTGTGGGTAGAGAGTGAGCAAGAGAGTCACATCACCTGGGTAATAAGCCAAGGCTACGTTACAATCTTCCGGAGGGCAAGGACCAGGCAGAAGGGTCAAGTCATCTTTGTTCTTGGCCAGTGGCATGTTATAATTCTATCTTGGAACCAAGTCACAGGCAGCAGAGTCATGTCACCTGAATGCTGGGCCAAACAATATGGGTCACAATGCTCTCTATGGGCAAGGCCCAGGCAGTAAGAACATATCATCTGGTTGCTGGGCCCAGCAATATGTCACAGTCTTTTTCGTGAGCAGGGTGCAGGACAAAAAAAGAGTCAAGTGTTTTAGGTGATGAATGCAAAGATATGTCACAAAGTGCACTGTAGGCAAGGCCTATGCCGAAGCCTCTCATCCCCCAGGTGTCAGGCCCAGTGCTGTATCACAATACCCAAAATATGGCAGGCTCAGGCAAAAAAGGAAAGTGACAATATCAAGATGCTGGGTCCAGTGACATGTCACAATCCTGTCTGACAGGGCCCAAACAGAAGATGAGAGTCACATTACTTAGGTAATCAATGAAAATATATGTCACAATACCTCGTGGGCAGGACCCATGCAGGAGAGTCACACCAAGTAGGTCTTAGACTCAGCCACATGCTACACTACACAAAGTATGCAGGGCCCAGGCAGAGAAGGACAGAGACATCACCTCGATGCTGTGCCCAGCGATACATCACATTCCCTGTTTAAGCAGAGCCCAAGCAGTGGAGGAGAGCACATCACAGAAGAGCTGGGATCAGCAATCTGCCACAATCACCCCTGTGGGCAGGGCCTATGCAGGAGAGTCGCATTACCTGCATGCTGGGCCCAGTGATACATCACAATTCCTCCTGTGGGAAGGAGCCAAGCAGCAGGGAAGTGTCACATCACCTAGGTACTAGGTGAAGCAAATCATCACATTACCCCTGGGTGGCAGGGGGGTGGTCCAGGTAGAAGGCTCACGTCACCTAGGTAGAAAAACTAAATGTATGTCACAATGCCCCCTGAGCACAGGGCTCAAATAGAAGTGGAAAGTTGCATAACTTAGAGGCTGGTTTCAGCTATGTGTCACCATCACTTTAGTGAGCAGGGCCCAGGCATATGAAAAGAGTCACATTTAGGTGCTCAGTCAAGTGATATGTCACAATATTCACTGTGTACAGGGCCCAGGCAGAAAAGGAGAGCAACATCAACTAGAAGATGGGTCCAGGAGTATGTCTGCTGTGGGGAGACCAGGCAGAAGGATCACATCACCTGTGTGCTGGACCCAGTGATAAGTTACTCTCCTTCTCATGGGCATGGTTGAGGCAAGAGAGAAGAGTCACATCACCTAGATTCTGGGCCCAGAGGTTTATCATACTCTGCCCTATGGGCAAAGCCAAGGTCAGAGAAAAGAGTCACATCAAATAGTTAATTAGCCCAGAGATATGTCACAAAGCTCTCTGTGAGAAGGCTCGAAGCAGGATACTCACATCACCTTCAAGCTGGGCCCACCAGTATATCACAGTGCCGTTTGAGGGCAGGGCCCAGGCAAAAGAGCAACATTACGTTGGTGTTGCGACCAGCAATATGTCACAATATTCCCTGCAGGCAGAACCTAGGAAAAAAAGAAGAGTCAAATCAGTTAGGTGCTGGGATCAGTGATAAGTCATAATCTCATTTTGGTTTTTTGTTTTACTTTGTTTTTTGTTTTTCTGAGACAGAGTTTCACTCTTGTTACCCAGGCTAGAGTGCAATGGCATGATCTCAGCTCACTGCAACCTCTGCCTCCCAGGTTCAAGTGATTCTCCTGCCTCAGCCTCCCAAGCAGCTGGGATTACAGGCATGTGCCACCACACCCAGCTAATTTTTGTATTTGTAATAGAGACAGAGTTTCACCATGTTGGCCAGGCTGGTCTTCAGCTCCTGGCCTCAGGTGATCTACCTGCCTCAGCCTCACAAAGTGCTGGGATTACAGGCATGAGCCACTGTGCTCAGCCACAATCCCATTTTGGAAGAGTCACATCACTCACAGAATTGTGTCACAATGCCCTCTGCATGCAGGAGCAAGGCAGAAGAGTAATTTCTCCTGGGTTTTAGAGCAAGAAATACGTCACAATGGCCACTATGCTCAGGGACCAGGCATGGAAGTTATATAACCTGGGTGTAGAGCCCAGCGATATATGTCACAATGCCCCCTGTGCACAGTGCCAAGGCAGGAGAAGAGAGTCATCACCTGAGTGCAAAGACAAGTAATGTGTTATTTGCCTTATTTGGACAATGCCAAGGCAGGAGAATAGAGTCATATTACCTAGTTGTTGGGTCTAGCAATGTCACAATCCCATCTATGGACTGGGCTCTCACAGAAAAGTAAAATATCTCAAATGCTGGAGAGGCATATTTCTTATCACCTTTGAGCTGGGCCCACCAATATTTCACAATGCATGAAAGGCATCATAATCACACCTGCATGAAAGGCCAGGGATGAGATTAACAATCCTGCACATTTCTCAATTGCAGGTATGAGAGGAAACACTTCCTGTATGTTGGGTCTACAGACTTGATTCACAATCTCAACAGTGGACTGAAGCCACGCATGAAAGCCCCAATGTGTCCTGCAGACTGTCTCCTTAGCGGAGTCACAGTCTCACGAGTGTGCTGAGTCTTGGTCTGAGAGTCACCAACCCACCTGTGGACTGGATTCACATATGAGAGTCAAATTTCCACCTTTCAACTGCTTCTGGATGTGAGATCCAGGACCTCAGCAATGGACTGTGTTAGTGTTAATGGATGACAATCTTTACTGTCATCTGGGCATGTGTACAGCAGTCACAATCTCACCTGTGTGCTGGGTCCTGTTAGGATACTCTCTCTACAAGTTGAGGGCTCTTTATGGTATGTGTGAGAGTCACAATCTGCTCTGATACCTCCAGGCTGGTATGGGCCCATGATCTTATCTGTGGCCATAAGCCCACATCAACATCTCTCCAATTGGCTGGGTCCAGATGTGAGAGTGCTCAATAAACCTATAAGCTTAGTTTAGAAATGAGTCACTATCCCAATTCTATCTGGATATTCGCATGTGACTGTCCCAATTCTAACTGTGGACTGCATCTTTTCATGAGATTTAGGACCTCACGAGTGGCCTCTGTCCATGTGCAAGGGTGACCATCCTAACCGTTGTCAAAGTTTGCATATGAGAGACACAATCTCAACTCTGTGCTGGGCCCCTTTATGACACTCTGTACCACCCAAGGGCTTTATGTGATAGGCAAGAGCATGACAATCCCCTGTGATTTTTGTAAAAGGAAATAACCCAGACTCTTACTGTTTTGCTAAGCCAAGCTACAAAAGACAGTGTCTCTCCTACTAGCTGGTTCAAAGTATGAGAGTAATCATCACACCTGTGAACTGGGCCAAACTATATGTCACAACACCACCTGTGCATAGAGAGTGAGAAGGGACATCAAATCCCCTGAGTGTTGGTCCAGTGACATGTCACAATTTTCACTGTGGGCAGGGTGCAGGCAGGAAAAAAAAAGTCACAACACCCAGATGCTTGGCCAAAGATATATTACAATCTTCTGAAAGCAGGGCACAAGCAGCAGTCATATCACCTGGGTGTGGGGCACAGTGATATGTCCCAATTTACTCTGTGAGCAGGGCACAGGCAATAAGAATCACATTACCAGGGTGTTGGGCCCAGCGATAGGTCACAATGACCCCTGTGGAAAAGGCCAGGCAGGAGAGACACATTACCTAGTTGCTAAGCCCAGTGATATGGGCACCCTGTTGGCAGGGTGCAGGTAGAAAAGAAGAGTCACAACATCTAGGTGACACATGCAGAGATATGTCACAAGTCTCCCTGTGGGCAAGGCCCAGGCAGGAGTGTACTATCCCGTGGATGTTGAGCCCAACAACATGTTAAAATGCTCAAAGTATATGGGGACCAGGCAAAAGAAGAGTCACATCACCTAGGTGCTGGTACAGGGATATGTCACAATCCCCTTTTTTAGCATGTCCCAGGCAGAAGAGGAAGGTCACATCACCAAGGTGATGAATCAAAGGTATGCCATAATACTCCTGGTGTCAGGGCCCATGCAGGATGGTCACATCACCTAACTGTCAGACCCAGTGATATGTCACAATGCACAATGTATCCAGGGATCAGGCAGGATAGGAGAGTAACATCACCTAGGTGTGGCTCTCAGCTATAAATTAAAATCTATATTGTGGGCAGAACCCAAGCAGTGTAGAAAAGTCAGATCACCTATGTGCTGTGTTTAGTAATAGGTCACAATGCCCCCTGAGGAAAGGGTTCAGAAAGAAGCGTCAAATCACCTAGGAGAGGCCCAGGCAGGAGAGTAGAGTCATGTCACCTAAGTGCTGGGCCCAGAGATATGTCACAATTACTTATTGGCCAAAGCCCACATCAGATAAAAGAGTCATCTCAAATATGTTGTAAGTTGATGAGCCCTGAGATATGTCACAATGTCCCCCCTGAACAGAGTCAAAGCAGGAGATTCATATCACCTCGGTGCTGAGCCCAGTAAAATGGCACAGTGCCTCCTGAGTGCAGGGCCAAGGCAAAAGAGCAACACCAACTTGGTGTTGAGCCCAACCATATGCCACAATCCACTCTGGGAGCAGGTGTCAGGCAGGAGAAAAAAGTCACAACACCTGGGTTATGGCCCAATACATGTGTCACCATCTTGCCCATGGGCAAAGCCCAGGTAAGACAGGAGAGTCACATCAAATAGTCGATGGGCTCAAAGATATGTCACAATACTCCCTAATGGGAGTGCCCAGGCTGGAGTGTCACATCAACCAGTTTTTTTTCCTCAACTGCTTCTTCCTAGATTGAGTCCTGTGACTTGATTAGAATTAAGTGTGCTGAAATCCTGCAAGCGTCAGCTTCTCGGTAGCACCTGAGCTTTTAGAAACCTATTCCATTCACTAGGTAGTGCCATTTATAGCCTTCCATTAGAGGTGAGCAGAAGAAAACTGTTTAACTGGCAGAGGGATATGTTTAACTAGCCCAGAGATATGGAAACATTCCCCTGTAAGTTGGGCTCAGGAAGAAGAAGTTACATAACATAGGAGCTGGGCTCAGCTTTATGTCACAATAACCCCTGTAGGCAGGGCCCAAGCATAATAGGAGAGTCTTATTACCTAGGTGCTGAGCCAAGCCATATGTCACAATCTTCACTGTGGACAGGGTCGAGGCATAAGAGGACAGTCGCATCTCTGATGGGCCCACAGATATGTCACAATGACTCCTGCAGGCAGGGCCCAGGCAAAAGAATCAGCCAATTAGCTCAGCAAACTTGGATTCAATCAAACAATTATCTAAATAGCAACTGCAGATTCATCAAGTCAGGCCCAAAATAATGGACGTGACAGCACATTCCTACACTGAGAAGGTAGGCGGGTTCCTGAACTGCTGATGTGGTCATAAAGCATTAAATTGCTATGCTGTCAGCTTACTTCAAAGATCTCACCTTCGAAAGTGAAGCTTTGTTTGTGCTTAAGTAAAGAACATTGTACGGCAATGTAAAATTCTGGGTTTGTATTGTGGCATAGAGTAGGATAGTAAGTCCGTATCTGCATCCTGATTATATACTATGGTATTGAAAATGTCTTTTTGTGAACATCCTGTGTACACCTAAATATTTACATAGATGTACTTATCTATCTAAATATTTACATAGATGTACATCTTCCTGTGTACATCTATACCCAGATATATTCATTTTTGTATTTTTATTCATAAAAAGTAAAGATGTAGAAGGTGGAAGGGTTGATAGGTATTGATACTGATACTGATATATAAAAATAATTCCATAGATGTATAAAACGTTCTGACCAATAAACTCTATCTACAGTAGTACACAAATGGAGGCATGCTATAATGTCCATCCATCTGCATTTAACTTATACAAAATAAGCATTGGTCCTTGTTGCTGACTTCTGGGAGATAAAAATTCACTAAGGCCATGACAGTCATTCATGCCAAATCAAGGATAACCCTTTTTATTCTGATGAACACAGAACCAAAATTAAATTAGCCTCTGCTGAAAAGCCCTAACTCAAATGTGCGAATGCTGAAAATTTTTATTTAAAGCTTCCAACAATTGAGATAATTCTTTTTTTCTGAACGTGTGACAAAAAAAAAAATTATTGTATTGCATTTTGTTGGCTGGAGAAGCAACTCTATTTGGTAGGAAATGAATAGTCGAGGTCTGTGACTTGAAGATACATTGCTGTACTGACAGTGAATTTTAGTTTTCTGTGGACATACGCAGGGTTATATAAATACGTTTATTCAATGACCATTTATGAGTATGTCTTGGAAAAAAAATAAAAGTATGTCAGAAGTCATTACCCTACGCATGCTCCTCAACACATGTGAATACAATCAGCCAATTAGCTCAGCCCAGGTGATTCATATTAGCAGATTAGGGCAGCCAAAATGATTCTAATCAGTCGATGAATTAGCTCAGCAAAGGTGATTTCAATTTATTAATTAGCTGAGCCTGGGTGAGTGTAATCAGTCAATTATGACACACCAGGTGATTCTTATTAGCCAATTAGCTAAGCCCAGGTCATTTCAGTCAGCCAATTAACTCAGCCTAGGTGAACTTTCTCTGAGACGGGGTCTCAGTCTGTCACCCAGGCTGGAGTGCAGTTATGCAATCTTGGCTTACTGCAATGTCTGCCTCCCAGGTTCAAGCAACCTCCAGCCTCAGCCTCCTGAGTAGCTGAGACCACAGGCATGTGCCACCATGTCTGACTAATTTTTGTATTTCTTGTAGAGATGGGGTTACCCCACGTTACCTAGGCTTGTCTCCTCATTTTGAACTTCTTTTTTTGTCTCTAACTTCTGTGCTCAAAAAGATCCACCTGAAATAAACAAGTGAGAAGCCAAGATGGCTGAATAGGAACAGCTCCGGTCTACAGCTCCCAGCCTGAGTGACACAGAAGATGGGTGATTTCTGCATTTCTGTTTGAGGTACCGGGTTCATCTCACTAGGGAGTGCCAAACAGTGGGTGCAGGACAGTCGGTGCAGTGCACTGTGTGTGAGCCGAAGCAGGGCGAGGCATTGCCCCACTCAGGAAGCACAAGGGGTCAGGGAGTTCTCTTTCCTAGTCAAAGAAAGGGGTAACAGATGGCACCTGGAAAATCGGGTCAGTCCCACCCTAATACTGTGCTTTTCCAATGGGCCTGGAAAATGGCACACCAGGAGATTGTGTCCCGCACCTGGCTCAGAGGGTCCTATGCCCACAGAGTCTTGCTGATTGCTAGCACAGCAGTCTGAGATCAAACTGCAAGGAGGCAGTGAGGCTGGGGGAGGGGCACCCGCCATTACCCAGGCTTGCTTAGGTAAACAAAGCAGCCAGGAAGCTCGAACTGGGTGGAGCCCACCACAGCTCAAGAAGGCTTGCCTGCATCTGTAGGCTCCACCTCTGGAGGCAGGGCACAGACGAACAAAAATTCAGCAGGAACCTCCACAGACTTAAATGTCCCTGTCTGACTGACGGCTTTGAAGAGAGTAGTGGTTCTCCCAGCACGCAGCTGGAGATCTGAGAACAGACAGACTGCCTCCTAAAGTGGATCCCTGACCCCTGAGCAGCCTAACTGGGAGGCACCCCCCAGTAGGGACAGACTGACACCTCACTCGGCCAGGTACTCCTCTGAGACAAAACTTCCAGAGGAACTATCAGACAGCTGAATTTGTGGTCTCATGAAAATCCGCTGTTCTGCAGACACCGCTGCTGACACCCAGCCAAATAGGGTCTGGAGTGGACCTCTAACAAACTCCAACAGACCTGCAGCTGAGGGTCCTGTCTGGGAGAAGGAAAACTAACAAACAGAAAGGACATCCACACCAAAAACCCATCTGTACATCACCATCATCAAAGACCAAAAGTAGATAAAACCACAAAGATGGGGAAAAAACAGAGCAGAAAAACTGGAAACTCTAAAAAGCAGAGCACCTCTCCTCCTCCAAAGGAATGCAGTTCCTCACCTGCAATGGAACAATGCTGGACGGAGAATGACTTTGATGAGTTGAGAGAAGAAGGCTTCAGACGATCAAACTACTCCAAGCTATGGGAGGAAATTTAAAACAATAGCAAAGAAGTTAAAAACTTTGAAAAAAAACTAGATGAATGGATAACTAGAATAACCAATGGAGAGAAGGGCTTAAAGGAGCTGATGGAGCAGAAAGCCAAGTTTCAAGAACTACACAAAGATGGCAGAAGCCTCAGTAGCCGATGCGATCAACTGGAAGAAAGAGTATCAGTGATGGAAGATGAAATGAATGAAATGAAGTAAGAAGGGAAGTTTAGAGAAAAAAGAATAAAAAGAAATGAACAAAGCCTCCAAGAAATTTGGGACTATGTGAAAAGACCAAACCTACATCTGATTGGTGTACCTGAAAATGACGGGGAGAATGGAACCAAGTTGGAAAACACTCTGCAAGATATTATCCAGGAGAACTTCCCCAATCTAGCAAGGCAGGCCAACATTCAGATTCAGGAAATACAGAGAATGCCACAGAGATACTCCTCGAGAAGGGCAACTCCAAGACACATAATTGTCAGATTCACCAAAGTTGAAATGAAGGAAAAAATGTTAAGGGCAGCCAGAGAGAAAGGTCGGGTTACCCACAAAGGGAAGCCCATCAGACTAACAGCTGATGTCTTGGCAGAAACTCTACAAGCCAGAAGAGAGTGGGGGCTGATATTCAACATTCTTAAAGAAAAGAATTTTCAACCCAGAATTTCATATCGAGCCAAACTAAGCTTCATAAGTGAAGGAGAAATAAAATACTTTACAGACAAGCAAATGCTGAGTGATTTTGTCACCACCAGGCCTGCCCTAAAAGAGCTCCTGAAGGAAGCACTAAACATGGAAAGGAACAACCGGTACCAGCCACTGCAAAAACATGCCAAATTGTAAAGACCATCGAGGCTAGGAAGAAACTGCATCAACTAACGAGCAAAATAACCAACTAACATCACAATAACAGGATCAAATTCACACATAACAATATTAACTTTAAATGTAAATGGGCTAAATGCTCCAATTAAAAGACACAGACTGGCAAACTGGATAAGGAGCCAAGACCCATCAGTGTGCTGTATTCAGGAAACCCATCCCATGTGCAGAGACACACACAGACTCAAAATAAAGGGATGGAGGAAGATCTATCAAGCAAATGGAAAACAAAAAAAGGCAGGGGTTGCAATCCTAGTCTCTGATAAAATAGACTTTAAACCAACAAAGATCAAAAGAGACAAAGAAGGCCATTACATAATGGTAAAGGGATCAATTCAACAAGAAGCGCTAACTATCCTAAATATATATGCACCCAACACAGGAGCACCCAGATTCATAAAGCAAGTCCTGAGTGACCTACAAAGGGACTTAAACTCCCACACAATAGTAATGGGAGATTTTAACACCCCACTCTCAACATTAGACAGATCAACAAGGCAGAAAGTTAAAAAGGATATCCAGGAATTGAACTCAGCTCTAAACAAAGTGGACCTAATAGACATCTACAGAACTCTCTACCCCAAGTCAACAGAATATACATTTTTTTCAGCACCACACCACACCTATTCCAAAATTGACCACATAGTTGGAAGTAAAGCACTCCTCAGCAAATGTAAAAGAAGAGAAATTATAACAAACTGTCTCTCAGACCACAGTGCAATCAAATTAGAACTCAGGATTAAGAAACTCACTCAAAATTGCTCAACTACATGGAAACTGAACAACCTGCTCCTGAATGACCATTGGGTACATAATGAAATGAAGGCAGAAATAAAGATGTTCTTTGAAACCAAGGAGACCAAAGACACAACATACCAGAATCTCTGGGACACGTTCAAAGCAGTGTGTAGAGGGAAATTTATAGCACTAAATGCCCACAAGAGAAAGCAGGAAAGATCCAAAATTGACACCCTAACATCACAATTAAAAGAACTAGAAAAGCAAGAGCAAACACATTCAGAAGCTAGCAGAAGGCAAGAAATAACTAAAATCAGAGCAGAACTGAAGGAAATAGAGACACAAAAAACCCTTCAAAAAATTAATGAATCCAGGAGCTGGTTTTTTGAAAAGATCAACAAAATTGATAGACCGCTAGCAAGACTAATAAAGAACAAAAGAGAGAAGATTCAAATAGATGCAATAAAAAATGAAAAAGGGGATATCACCACCGATCCCACAGAAATACAATCTACCATCAGAGAATACTACAAACACCTCTATGCAAATAAACTAGAAAATGTAGAAGAAATGGATAAATTCCTCGACAAATACACCCTTCCAAGACTAAACAAGGAAGAAGTTGAATCTCTGAATAGACCAATAACAGGCTCTGAAATTGTGGCAATAATCAATAGCTTGCCAACCAAAAAGAGTCCAGGACCAGATGGATTCACAGCCGAATTCTACCAGAGGTACAGGGAGGAACTGGTACCATTCCTTCTGAAACTATTCCAATCGATAGAAAAAGAGGGAATCCTCCCTAACACATTTTATGAGGCCAGCATCGTCCTGATACCAAAGCCTGGCAGAGACATAACCAAAAAAGAGAATTTCAGACCAATATCCTTGATGAACATTGATGCAAAAATCCTCAATAAAATACTGGCAAACCGAATCCAGCAGCACATCAAAAAGCTTATCCACCATGATCAAGTGGGCTTCATCCCTGGGATGCAAGGCTGGTTCAACATATGCAAGTCAATAAATGTAATCCAGCATATAAACAGAACCAAAGACAAAAACCACATGATTATCTCAATAGATGCAGAAAAGGCCTTTCACAAAATTCAACAACCCTTCATGCTAAAAACTCTCAATAAATTAGGTATTGATGGGACGTATCTCAAAATAATAAGAGCTATCTATGACAAACCCACAGCCAATATCATACTGAATGGGCAAAAACTGGAAGCATTCCCTTTGAAAACAAGCACAACACAAGGATGCCCTCTCTCACCACTCCTATTCAACATAGTGTTGGAAGTTCTGGCCAGGGCAATCAGGCAGGAGAAGGAAATAAAGGGTATTCAATTAGGAAAAGAGGAAGTCAAATTGTCCCTGTTTGCAGATGACATGATTGTATATCTAGAAAACCCCATTGTCTCAGCCCAAAATCCCCTTAAGCTGATTAGCAACTTCAGCAAAGTCTCAGGATACAAAATCAATGTACAAAAATCACAAGCATTCTTGTACCCCAATCACAGACAGAGAGCCAAATCATGAGTGAACTCCCATTCACAATTGCTTCAAAGAGAATAAAATACCTAGGAATCCAACTTACAAGGGATGTGAAGGACTTCTTCAAGGAGAACTACAAACCACTGCTCAATGAAATAAAAGAGGATACAAACAAATGGAAGAACATTCCATGTTCATGAGTTGGAAGAATCAATATCATGAAAATGGCCATACTGCCCAAGGTAATTTATTGATTCAATGCCATCCCCATCAAGCTACCAATGACTTTCTTCACAGAATTGGAAAAAACTACTTTAAAGTTCATATGGAACCAAAAAAGAGCCCGCATCGCCAAGTCAATCCTAAGCCAAAAGAACAAAGCTGGAGGCATCACGCTACCTGACTTCAAACTATACTACAAGGCTACAGTAACCAAAACAGCATGGTACTGGTACCACAACAGAGACATAGATCAATGGAACAGAACAGAGCCCTCAGAAATAATGTTGCATATCTACAACTATCTGATCTTTGACAAATCTGACAAAAACAAGAAATGGGGAAAGGATTCCCTATTTAATAAATGGTGCTGGGAAAACTGGCTAGCCATATGTAGAAAGCTGCAACTGGATCCCTTCCTTACACCTTATACAAAAATTAATTCAAGATGGATTAAAGACTTAAATGTTAGACCTAAAACCATTAAAATCCTACAAGAAAACCTAGGCAATACCATTCAGGACATAGGCGTGGGCAAGGACTTCATGTCTAAAACACCAAAAGCAATGGCAACAAAAGCCAAAATTGACAAATGGGATCTAATGAAACTAAAGAGCTTCTGCACAGCAAAAGAAACTACCATCAGAGTGAACAGGCAACCTACAGAATGGGAGAAAATTTTTGCAACCTACTCATCTGACAAAGGGCTAATATCCAGAATCTACAACGAACCCCAACAAATTTACAAGAAAAAAACAAACAACCCCATCAAAAAGTGGGTGAAGGACATGAACAGACCCTTCTCAAAAGAAGACATTTATGCAGCCAAAAAACACACATGAAAAAATGCTCATCATCACTGGCCATCAGAGAAATGCAAATCAAAACCACAATGAGATACCGTCTCACACCAGTTAGACGGGCCATCATTAAAAAGTCAGGAAACAACAGGTGCTGGAGAGGATTTGGAGAAATAGGAACACTTTTACACTGTTGGTGGGACTGTAAACTAGTTCAACCATTGTGGAAATCAGTGTGGCGATTCCTCAGGGATCTAGAACTAGAAATACCATTTGATCCAGCCATCCCATTACTGGGTATATACCCAAAGGACTATAAATCATGCTGCTATAAAGACACATGCACATGTATGTTTATGGTGGCACTATTCACAATAGCAAAGAGTTGGAACCAACCCAAATGTCCAACAACGATAGACTGGATTAAGAAAATGTGGCACATATACACCATGGAATACTATGCAGCCATAAAAAATGATGAGTTCATGTCGTTTGTAAGGACATGGATGAAACGGGAAAACATCATTCTCAGTAAACTATCACAAGGACGAAAAACTAAACACTGAATGTTCTCACTCATAGGTGGGAATTGAACAATGAGAACTCATGGACACAGAAAGGGGAACATCACACTCCGGGGACTGTTGTGGAGTGGGGGGAGGGGGGAGGGACAGCATTAGGAGATATACCTAATGCTAAATGACGAGTTAATGGGTGCAGCAAAACAACATGGCACATGGATACATATGTAACAAACCTGCACATTGTGCACATGTACCCTAAAACCTAAAGTATAATTAAAAAAAAAAAAGAAACAAGTGAAGACAAAAAAAAAAAAGACCCACCTGCCTTGGCCTCCTAAAGTGGTGGGATTACAGGCATGAGTCACTGCACCCAGCCTTAAGCCCAGGTGATTTTAATCAGTTTAGCTCCGGTGAATTCAATTGTCCAAGTAGCTGAGTTCAGGTAATTCCAATCAGCCAATTAGCATAGGCCAGTTAGACCCAATCAGCAAATTATCAAAATGGTGACTATGGATAATTCAAGGCAGGCCCAAAATGGCAAATGGGATTAACACATTCATACACTCAGAAGCAAAGCAGGACTCTGAAATGCCAACCTGGACATAAAGTGTTACATAGCTTTATGGTTAGCTTACCTTCCAGACCTTGCCTTTAAGAGACAAAGCTTTGAAAATATTTAAACAAACAACATTGTATGACTATGTTCCATTCTAAATTGCGATTGTGCCAGAGATTAGGAAGTAAGTCCACATCTGCATTTTTAGTATGAAGTGGGGTATTAAAATGTCTCTTGGTGAACATCTTGTATATACATAAATATTTACATAGATGTACTCATATAATCTAGTATATGTGTGCTCATTTATCTAATGACCTATGCAAATTTATGTCCAGATAAGCAAAGTACAGATATGTTGCCGGGTGCAGTGGCTCACGCCTGTAATCCCAGCACTTTGGGAGGCCAAGGCAGGCAGATCACAAGGTCAGGAGTTTGAGACCAGTCTGGCCAATATGGTAAAACCCTGTCTCTACTAAAAATACAAAAATTAGCTGGGCATGGTGGTGTGCACCTGTAGTCCCAGCTACTTGGGAGATTGAGGCAGAAAAATCGCTTGAACCCAGGATGCGGAGGTTGTAGTGAGCCAAGATCACATCACTGCATTCCAACCTGGGCAACAGAATGAGACTCCACCTCAAAAAAAAAAGAACATATATGTAGAGAGTAGAAGTGTATACTATATACTGATAGTAATATACAAAGGTAATAGTAATATACAATATTAGTATACTAATATACTATTAATATATACTATATATATACTATGTATATATAGTATATATATTATATATACACTATGTATATATAGTATATATATTATATATACATAGTATATATATAATATATGTACTATATATAGTATATAGTTATAGATAGTATATATTATATATTATGTATAGTTATATATAGTATATATAATTAATATACCATAATATTAATATACTAATAATATTATACAATAGTATAATATTAATAATACTATTATAATATAGTGTAATAGTAATATACAAATATACCTTCATAGATGTATAAACTTATCTGCCCTATATCTAAATTAGCAGACAAATGGAGGTATGCTCTTTGCACATCTCTCTGAATTTAACATATAAGAAGGAAGGCTTGGTCTTTGTTTCTAACTTCTAGGAGATAAAAATACAATAAGGCCATGGAAAACGTTAAGTGCTGGGTCAAGGTCACCCTTTTTTTCTTCTGCTGAATGCAGGACTAGAGATAAAGTAGCCTCAGCTTAAAAGCCCTCTGTCAAACTTGAAAGTGCTAAAAAATTCTTTACAGCTTCCACCAATTTAGGGGATTTTTTTTTTTGCATGGGAAATGAAAATACAATTATCTGTATTGTATTTCTTTTACTGGCTGAAGAAATGAGTTTTTAAGTAAGGCAAGAAGATCTACGAGTTCTTACTTGAAGACAGACTACAATGCTTAAAGCAAATTTCAGAGTTTCTTGGATGCTTTTCTCTGTAGACTTAGATACAGGTATAAGACATGTAGATAAGTAAACATATAAAACAGGGTTGTATAAATATGTCTATGTAATGTTCACCTGTGAGTATGTCTTGTAAAAAAGCCCCAAAATAAATGGGACTCAGTGATTAATTTCCTACTAATCTCTCTCATGACAGGTGAATCCAATCCGACAATTAGCTCAAGGCAGGTGATTCAAATCAGCAATTACCTCAACTCAGGTGAATACAATCAGCCTATTAGCCCAGCCTGTGTAATTCTAATGAACCAAATAGCTCGATCCAGGTGAATCTAATCAGCCAGTTAGCTCATCCTGGGTGATTCTAAAAAGTCAACTAGCTAAGACAAGGTGATTTCAATAAGTCAATTATCCTAGCCCATGTAAATTGAATTGGCCAATTAGCTCAACACATGTGTTTCCAATAAGCCAGTTAGCTCAGTCCAGGTGAATACAATCAGCCAGTTATCTAAACCAATGTGGTTC
This sequence comes from Nomascus leucogenys, assembly GCF_006542625.1. Classification (NCBI taxonomy): domain Eukaryota; kingdom Metazoa; phylum Chordata; class Mammalia; order Primates; family Hylobatidae; genus Nomascus; species Nomascus leucogenys. The sequence goes on along the minus strand of NC_044383.1, from coordinate 70,999,152 downwards.
CAAATAGCCATTTAGCTAAGCCCAGGTGGTTACGGTCAGCCACTTACCTCATTGACATACTCATATAATTCTGTGTGTGTGTTTTTTAAAATCTATCCATGTATGTCTATATTCAGATGTATTCATCTTGGTACCTATATTCATATAGAATAAAGACATAGAGGATAGATATATTGGGAGGTATTGATACAGAAAGTAATATAAAAAACTTCAATACATATATAGACTTATCTGTCCTGTAAATTATGTCTAGAGTGGTACATAAATATAGACTGTGAAATACATCCTGTTAGATTTAATGTGTATGTGTGTACATATATGTGTATGTGTGTATATATATATATATATGTATATATGTGTGTATATATGTGTCTTGCCTTTAGAGACGAAGCTTTGAAAATATTTATACAAACAACATTTTATGACTACGTTCCATTCTAAATTGCTATTGTGCCAGAGATTAGGGAGTAAGTCCACATCTGCATTTTTAGTATGTAGTGGGGTATTAAATTGTCTCTTGGTGAACATCCTGTATATACATAAATCTTTACATAGATGTACTCATATAATCTAGTATATGTGTGTTCACTTATCTAATAACCTATGCAAATTTATGTCCAGATGTGTAAACTACAGATATGTTGTAAATACATACAGATATATATATAGCAGTGATCCTTATTGCTCAATTCTGGGAGTTGGAAAAGCCCTAAGGTCATGCGAGTCATTCATTGCCAGGTCAAGAATGATCTTTTTATTCCAGTGATAAATTAGACCCATTTCAAAGGCTATAACTCAAATTTGAGAATGCTTATTTCTTCCTATTAAGGCTTTCATCAAGAAAAGGGCTCTTGTTCTTAACTCTGAGCATGTGATGTAAAAATAAACTTCTGTGTTTTTTTCTTTGTGGCTGTAATATGGTTTTTATGGTAATAAAAATTACGTCTGTTTTCAGAAGACAGACTGTGATATTGGACTCAAATATCTTGGTATATGGTACCTGGACAAATTTCAACCAGACAATAGTGAACGTGTGCGGAAGTGCCAAAGGTAAATTTTTTTGGTGATGTCAAAGCTTTCTTGTGAGAAAGGTCAGGCTCAATGTTTTCAGGCATCTCTGGTTCTTCATAAATGGATGATTACAATCACACTAAGCTGGTTTGATGAGACACTACATTACAAACAACTAGGTGCCAGGTGACAAAGACACTTTTACATTTATAAGAATAATGTGATGTGTGTGGCTTGGATTGGATCAATCTTCACTGAGTTAATTGACTAATTGGATTCATCTGGCCTGGAGGGAAAGAAAATTCGAAGTATTTCCGACCTATTTTTTCTTGGGGGCTTTTTTGTACATATAGATAAAAATATAAGATTAGTGAATAGATAAACATACACACACAGAATGGGTCCCCTGGGTATGTTCATACAAAGTCCATGAATCCTACATGTCTGGTTAAAAAGCCTGAGGAAAAAAGTACGTCAGAGGTCATTTCCCTTCGCAACTCCTGCAAACCAGGCGAATTTAAGAAGCCAATTAGCTCAGCCCAGGCAAATTCAGTTGGCCAATCCACTCAGTGGAGATAGTGTGAATAGCCCATTAGCGAAATTGGAAAAATGAAAGCATCAAGGCAGGCACAAAATGGCTGATATGAACAACACAGTCATAGAGTGAGTAGAAAAGCAGGTCCCTAAAATGTTAAGGTGAACATAAAGTCTTACACGGCAGGAATGGAAGCTTCTTTCTCAGGCTTTGCTCTTTAACATAAAGTTTTGTTGATATTTATACATAACATTATATGACTGTATTTCGGTCTGTGATGGTATGGAGTCATATAGGTGAGAGTAAGTCTAGGTCTTTATCTTCCAGACAGAATGGGGAATTAAAAATGCCTCTTAAGCTGGGTGCAGTGGCTCACTTCTGTAATCCCAGCACTTTGGGTGGCCGAGGCAGGCAGATCACAAGGTCAGGAGTTCAAGACAAGCCTGGCTAATATGGTGACACCCTGTCTCTACTAAAAATACAAAAACTAGCTGGGCGTGGTGATGCGGGCCTGTAGTCCCGGCTGCTCAGGAGGCTGAGGCAGAAGAATCACTTGAACCTGGAAGGCAGAGGTTGCAGTGAGCCGAGATCAGACCACTGAACTCCAGCCTGGGTGACAGAGCGAGACTCAGTCTCAAAAAAAAAAAAAAGGCCTCTCAAAAAGCACCTTCTGAGGCCGGGCGCGGTGGCTCACGCCTGTAATCCCAGCACTTTGGGGGGCTCCTGTAATCCCAACTACTCGGGAGGCTAGGCAGGAGAATGGCATGAACCCGGTAGGCGGAGCTTGCAATGAGCCGAGATGGTGCCACTGCACTCCAGCCTGGGCAACAGAGCGAGATTCCATCTCAAAAAAAAAAAAAAAAAATCTTCTGTGTACATGAACATTTATGTAGACAAATATATAATTCTGTATGTGTTTATCTCCTTATGTATATCTATATCCAGATTTATCTATCATTCTATATGTATTCATACAGAATAAAGATATAGAAGGCTAAAGCATTGATAGGTATTTCTACTGACAGCAATAAAAAAAATTCCATACATATAAAATCCTGTTTGCCTTTTAAACTACATCCACAAGAATGCACAAATGGAGGTATTCTCTGACATACATTCTGCTGCATTTTATGTATATCAAGAAAGAATTGGCCCTTGTTGCTCACATCTGTGAACAGAAAATGTAATAAGGCCATGGGACTCATTCTCTGTCAAGAATGACCCTTCTCATTCTAGTGAACGGAGACAAGAGATACATAAGCCCCAGCTTAAAGACCCTCACCCAAATTTGCAAATTTAAGTTTTCTTTGGATAGATTTTTTTTGTAGATTTAGATACAGATATAAAATACATAGATGAATTAACACATAGAAATCACAGGGTTATGCAAATATGTCTATGTAATTTCCATTTGTGAGTGTGTCTCATAAAGAAGCCTCAAAATAAAAGATGTCATTTTACTACTGATTTCCCTCAAGACAAGTTAATTGAGTCAGCTGATTAGGTCAGCCCAGGTGATTTCAGTCATTGAATTAGCTCAGCCCAGGTTCTCCAATTAGCCAGTTAGCTCAGCCCAGGTGAATAAAATCAGCCAATTAGCTCAGGCCAGGTAATTCCAATCAGCCAGTTAGCTCAGAGAAGTTAGACCCATCAGTCAATTATCAAAATATCAACAGTGAATTTCTCAAGGAAGAATTACAGTGGTTGATGGGAGTAGTGCATGCATAGATTGAAAATAAAAGCAGGGCCATGAGATGCTAATCTGAACATAAACTATTACATTCGTGTACTGTCATCTTCCCAAATCTTTCTCATGTAGGAGAAACTTTGTTTACATTTAAACAAACAATATTATATGTCTATGTTTCATTCTGGAATACTATTGTGTCAGAGTAGAGAAGTAATTCTACATCTTTATCTATAATATATACTAGGGTATTGAAAATGTCTTTTGGCCAACATAATGTGTATATGTTAATATTTACACAGATGTAGTCATATAATCCTGTATGTGTGTGTATGTTTATCTATGTATGTCTATATTCAGATGCATCCATCTTTGTATCTATATTTATAAAACATAATGATGTATAGCCAGGTGTGGTGGTTCACACCTGTAATTTTAGCACTTCAGGAGGTTGAGGTGGGTGGATTGCTTGAGCTCAAGAGTTTTAAAGAGCTGGGTGTGGTGGTATGTGCCTGTGGTCCCAGCTAATTGGGAGGCTGAGGTGGGAGGATTGCTTGAGCCCAGGGGACAGAGGCTACAGTGAACCTACATGGCGCCACTGCTCTCCAGCCTTGGTGACAGAGTGAGACCCTGTCTCAATAAAAAATAAGAATAATGGTGTATTAAGTGAAAATATTGATAGATATTGGTAATGATTGTGACATAAAAAGATGCTTTTATAGATGTATAGACTTAACTTCCCCATAAACTATACAAAAAATAGTACAAAAATGGAACAATGCTCTTACATACATCTTTCTGCTTTTAACAAGAAAGCATCATTTCTTGTTGCTCACTTCTGAAAAATAAAAATATGCTAATGTTATGAAAGACATTCATTACCAGGTCAATGGTGACCAGTCTCTTTCTGGTAAACACAGGACCAGAAATAAAATAGCCTCAGCTTAAAGGCCCTCACCCAAATGTGAAAGTGCTGAATAATTGTCTTCAAAACTTTCATAAATTTAAAGAATCTTTTTCAAACATGTGACACAAGAATCAATCCTTGTATTTTTGTTTTCTTTGCTGAAGTAGTGACTTTTTGGGTAAGAGAATAAAAGCCAAGGGCTGTAACTTGAGCATTTACTTCAATACTGGAAAAAAAATGTTAGTGTTATTGAACACATTTCTCTGTAGATTTTGATCTAAATATGACATATATAGATAAACATATACAAACACACAGGGTTATGTAAATATGTCTATATAATATCGATCTGTGAGTACTTTTTTGTAAAACAGCCCCAAAATAAAAGTAAATCCGATGTCATTTTTCTACACATTCTCTTTAGAAACGGTGAATCCAATCAGTCAATGAGCTCAGCTCAGGTGAATCCAGTCAGCCAATTAGCTCAGTCCAGGTGACTTTAATAAGCTCATTACCTCGACTCAGGCAGATCCAATTATGCAATTGTCTAAATAGGGACTGCAGATTCATCAAGTCAGGCCTAACACAGTGAATGTAAATAGCATGTTGATACAGTGAGAAACAAAGCAATAGCCTGAAATGCTAGCCTGGAAATATAGCATTACATAGCTGTACTGTCAGCTCGCTTTCTAGACTTATTCCCTGAACCTGAAGCTTTCTTTACGTTTATACAAACAACATTGCTTGGCTCTGTTTCATTTTGAGATGTTATTGTGCCATAGAGTACCGAAGTTAGTATACATTTGTGTTCTTAGTATATACTAGAGCATTTAAAATGCCTTTTCAGAACATGCTTTGTATACATAAATGTTCACATAAACATACATAATTCTGCATGGATTTTTGTTTACCTTTCGACCTATGTGTATCTATATGCAAATATATTTAGCTTTGTATGTATACTCATACAGAAAAAAATGTGGAAAGTGGAAATATTGATAAGTGTTGATTCTAATAGTGGTAAAAAAAGACTTTTATACACGTATAATCTTAACTGTCTTATAAACTATATCCAGAATCACACATATGGGAGGATGTTCTTAAACACAACTTGCTGCATTTAACATATATGAAGAAAGCATTGTTTCTAGTTTCTTTCTTCTAGGAAATAAAAATGCACTAAGGCCAGGGGAGTCATTCATTGTCAGGCAAAGCTGGATCCTGGCCATATTTCAACCAGATGATAGTGAACATATGCTGAAGTGTTAGTGGTGGCTCTTATTCTCCAGGCTGAATCTTTGTGAGAAAGGCTAGAGTCCCTGGTGTCAGGCACCTCTGGCTTGTCCTAGTTGTGTGGTTAGGATTCCACAGAGCAGGTTTGATTAGACCCTGAATTAAAAACACTCGGGTGCCAGATAACAAGAACATTTACACATGTATAAGAATAATGTGATACGATATGTAGCTTGGGTTGGGTAAATCACGACTGAGCAATTAGCCTATTAGGTTGACTTGATTCACCTGGTCTGGAAAGAATGAAAATACAAATGACCTCTGACCTAGCTTCATTTTGTTTTGTACATGTATTTATAGATATAATATATGTGGATAGTGAAACATATACACCCAGAATGGTTCACATAGGTGTATCTAGGTAAAGTCCATTTGTGCTTATGCCTGGTAAAAAAGCCTCAGAAGGAAAGTAGATCAAAGTTCATTTTCCTTTACTGCTCATCCAGACCAGGTGAATTCAATAAGCCAATTAGCTAAGCTTGGGTGATTTTAATCAGCCAAATTAGCTCAGCCCAAGTAAGTATAATCAGCCAATTAGCTAATTTGGGAAAGCAGAAGCATCAAGAAAGGCCCCCAATGGTGGATATAAATAACAGGCATGTAGTGAAAAGAAAAAAGCAGGGCCTTCAAATTCCAAGTTTTCCATAAAACCTTACATAACAGTACTGGAACTTACTTCCCAGGCTGTGTCCCTCAATGCAATTGTATAGCTGGGTTCCAGCCCGAGATGCTATACAACCATATATTTGAATGTAAGTCTATGCCTCAACATCAGTTTTGGCTGGAGGAGGATGTCTCTTGAACATATTTTGTATACACAAATATATTTACATAGACAAACTCATATAATTTTATGCTTGCCTGTATCTACTTACAGATATCTATATCCAGATCTAATTATCATGCTCTTTATATTCAGAGTAGAGACATAAGAGGTAAATGTATTGATAGATATTTGTACTGTTACATAAAAAGAAACTTCCATACATGCAAAATTTTATTTGCCATTTAAACTATATCCTCAAGAGTACACTAATAGAAGCATGTTCTGACATACATAGTTTTCATGTATTGCATATCAAGAAAAATTATTTTTTATAGCTCAAACCTGTGAGCAGAAAATAAACTAAAGCCATGGTATCATCCATTGCTAAGTCAAGGAATACCTTTTTTTTTTTTCTGGTGAACTTGAGAACAGAAATAAAATAGGCTTAGCTTAAAGAACTTGACTTGTTGTAGGAGCACCTTCCCACATACCTCTCCTTAGAAGACTTTCTACCACGTGATTCTGGCCTGAGGGGGGCATAGAAAGTGTGGGGTTGGGAAACAAAGCTAACTTGAACTGGCATTGATCACAATGTATCTTCCAGGCTTCCCCCGGCAGCAGCAGGCCTCACATAGACTCCAGAGTTCCCAAATCGTTCCATCAGACAGATTCTGCCAGCCTCCCTTTTGCCTAGGAGGGGAGACAGATGACTGGTGCTTCCTGCTCTGCCACCTCCCCAGATTTCTCTCTGAATGTGTTGTCACACGCACTTCCTTTCCTCTCATTGGAAGTAATCTTCTAACAACTCGTGGTCCTGCAGCTTTCTCAGGCTCATTTCCCTCCCGATAAGAAAAAGAAGCGAAAAAAATATGGACAAATTGCTGTCTGTAGGCAGCAAATGCAAATCAAGGCCCTCACCTTCAAGAAAGAAGTAGAATGAGGAAAAAGGCTTATTGATCCTTTTGTGATTGATCAAGAATCATACATCTAGATTTATCTGTATTCTAGAACTAGAAAAAATCTTTAGTGCACAAAGTTAAATACTGCAATGCTTTCTACAATATTCAAAACCACCAGAGATTAGGAGCACTTCACTCAATGGGGCTTGTGCCCTTAAAAACAAACAAACAACAACAAAAAACAGGTTCCTGAGATTGATCTGTCTCAACACTTTTGTTCTCAATCCCGGTACTATCACTATGCATCTGGACTGAAACACAAACCGAAAAAAATAAACACATAAATGACATGACCAGAGGCCAGGCGCAGTGGCTCATGCCTGTAATCCCAACACTTTGGGAAGCCAAGGCAGGTGGATCGTGAAGTCAGGAGATCGAGACCATCCTGGTCAACATGGTGATACCCCGTCTCTTCTAAAAATACAAAAATTAGCTGGGCGTGGTGGCATGTGCCTGTAATACCAGCTACTTGGGAGGCTGAGGCAGGAGACTCACTTGAACCCAGGGGGCAAAGGTTGCAGTGAGCCAAGATGATGCCACTGCACTCCAGCCTGGTGACAGAGCAAGACTCTGTCTCAAGAAAAAAAAAAAGAAATGACCAGGATGGAGATGGTGACTCATGCCTGTAATCCCACCACATTGGGAGGCCAAGATGAGTGGATCATTTGAGGTCAGGAGTTCAAGACCAGCTTGGCCAACATGGAGAAACCTTGTCTCTACTAAAAATGCAAAAATCATCCGGGGGGCAGGGGGCGCACCTGAAGTCCCAGCTACTTGGGAGGCTGAGGTGGGAGAATTGCTTAGACCAGGGAGGCAGAGGTTGCAGTGACCTGAGATCCCACCACTGCACTCCAGCTTGGGTGATACAGTGAGACAAAATAACAATAATGTCAAAAAAAGAAATATATATGAGCAGACCCTGGGCAACATAGTGAGACCACATCACTGCTAAAAAGATGGATAGATAGATAGATAGATAGATAAATAGATAGAACAAGCCAGGCATGGTGGCTCATGCCTGTAATTCCAGCACTTCGTGAGGCGAAGGTGGGCATACTGCTTGAGCACAGAAAACATAGTGGAACCTGTCGTGTGTGTCCATGTGAAGAGAGTCCACCAACAGACTTTGTGTGAGCAACAAGGCTGTTTATTTCACTTGGGTGCAAGTGGGCTGAGTCCAAAAAGAGAGTCAGCAAAGGGAGATAGGGGTAGGGCAGTTTTATAGAATTTGGGTAGGTAGTGGAAAACTACAGTCAAAGGGGGTTTTTCTCTTGTGGGCAGGAGCGGGTGTTACAAGGTGCTTGGTGGGGGAGCTTCTGAGACTCATTGTCCAGGAGAAGGAAGATCACAAGGTTAATTGATCATCAGGGAGGGGCAGGAACAAATCACAATGGTGAAATGTCATCAGTTAAGGCAGGAACCAGCCATTTTCACTTCTTTTGTGGTTCTTCTGGAACAGGAATTAAAAGAAATTAAAGAATGTGTAAGCAGAAACTCAGTTGTATATAAGAAAACCCAACTCCCCCGAGAAAGAGAAAGAGCTGGAGTCCTTTAAAAACTGCCTGTTTTTCCATCGCTAGTGAGCTTTCTCTCTCCTCCCTTCCCAGGCATTGTGAAGACCCTGATTCCCTAGCTGTGCAGCTGCAAGGTCACTAGACAGATAAACTCAAGTCAAAAAACGTGTTTTTCCTTGAAAAGTAAGAAATGATGTAATGCATGTCTCAACCAAATAACTGTCTTTGTTTCTCACTTCTGTAGTGTGATTTCTCCTGCACAGATCTCCCCCAATCCACAAAATGTCTAAAGGGTAACTTCACTCTTTGTTGAGGGCTCAGTCCTTTGGATGTTAATCCGACTGGGCCGGTGAATGGAAATAGTTAATAAATATCCTCCTGAACCTCATCGGTCTCTCTGATTCCTTAAAATCTGGCTACACTTCAGTTGCCTCAGGCCATCTAGATGTATACATGCAAGCTTGGGCTCAGAGGTCTGACATTCCTGTCTTCTTATATTAATAAGAAAAACAAGACAAAATAGTGGTGAAGTGTTGGGGTGGCAAAAATTTTTGGGGGTGGTATGGAGAGATAATGGGCGATGTTTCTCAGGGCTGCTTTGAGCAGGATTAGGGGCAGCGTGGGAACCTAGAGTGGGAGAGATTAAACTGAAGAAAGATTTTGTGGTAAAGGGTGATATTGTGGGGTTGTTAGAAGGAGCATTTATCATATAGAATGACTGGTGATGGCCTGGATGTGGTTTTGTATGAATTGAGAAACTAAATGGAAGACACAAGGTCAGAATAAGAGAAGGAGAAATACAGGTATTAAAGGACTAAGAATTGGGAGGAGCCAGGACATCCAATTAGAGAGTGTCCAAGGGGGTTCAGCATAATTATTTGCCTGGTTGGCGAGTTTTGGGGCTCTATCCTTGAGTTTTTTTATGTTGTCATATACCAGGCCAGATTGATTTAGGTAAAAACAACATTCTTCATTTGGAAATATGCAACTTCCTCCTTTTTCAGCAGTGAGTAAGCCAAGGCCTACTTGTGTCTTCTTATATTAATCAGAAAAATAACAGAAAATTGTGGTGAAGTGTTGATGTCATGAGAGGAATAGAAAGTTGTTTGGTCCTATTTGCAAAATGATTTTTTGGGGTAAGGAAAACTAATGTACATGTGCCTGTCCAATTAATAGGCAGATACATGTAGGTGGAGGAGCCACAGAGGAAGAAGAGACCTTTCTAAGGCAAAATTGGAGCACCAAAAGAGGTATCTTGCACCCAGACTTTTAGGGATCTAGTGAGGGCAGCAGCCATTAAAGGTTGTAATGGGGACTGATAAGGCAACTGGGTAGTGGGGGAGGTTCAATTTTTATGGTGTATGAGAAAGTGCATAGTGTCTACAAGAAACCTTTCATTGCTATTCATGAGGTTGGGTATAAGCAAACAAGAAAGGGGGCTGGGAGGAGAATCGGAAGAAAAAGGGGAAGGTAGTCAAGGATGGAGTGAAATGCAGGGCAAATGTCTTAAAGGAAATGAAGGGTTCTAAGAGGTGGGCTAGTGGCTTGTAACCCACACAGGAAAGGTTTTGAAAGGACAATAGAATGAAATGAGCCTGTCAGGATGGAAGGAAGAGTTTTCCTTGGTCCAAGAACCATTTGCCTTGTGTGGGAAGAGATTGATAGGTGGAAATTTCCATGGGAGAGTAGGTGGGAGTGACCGATGAGAAAGAGAAAAACTGGCCTTGAGGGACAGAAGTTGGAATGCTAGTTGCTTCTTTTTTTTTTTTTTTTTTGAGATGGAGTCTCACTCTGTCGCCCAGGCTGGAGTGCAGTGGCATGATCTCGGCTCACTGCAGGCTCCGCTCCCCAGGGTTCTCATCATTCTCCTGCCTCAGCTTCCCAAGTAGCTGGGATTACAGGCGCCTGCCACCTCGCCCAGCTAATTTTTTGTATTTTTAGTAGAGACGGGGTTTCACTGTGTTAGCCAGGATGGTCTCAATCTCCTGACCTCGTGATCCGCCCACCTCGGCCTCCCAAAGTGCTAGGATTACAGGTGTGAGCCACCACGCCCGGCCCAATGCTAGTTGCTTCTTTAGCTACCTTATCAGCATAAGCATTGCCCTGAGTGATGGGATCTGATGCCTTTTGATGGCCCTTGCAGTGAATGACTCCAGTTTCTTTGGAAGTAGAGCAGCTTTAAAAAAGTTTTTATTAAGGAGGTATTAATGATTGAAGACCTTTGTGTAGTGAGGAAACCTCTTTCTGCTCATGTAATAGCATGGTGATGAAGCATGTGGAAGGCATACTTGGAATCGGTATCGATATTGACATGTATTCCCTTTGTAAGAATGAGGGCTCAAGTTAAGGCAATGAGTTTAGCTTGTTGAGAGGTAGTGGACGGGGGCAGGGCCATAGCCTCAATGATAGATGGAAGGCACTATAGCATAGCCTGCCTTTGCTGGTGATTGGTGATTGGGTCTGGAAGAACTACTATCAACAAACCAAGTGCAGTCTGGGTGGGGAAGAGGAAAGAGGGAAATATGGGGAAATGGGGAGAATGCCATGTGGATTAGAGAGATATAGTCATGGGGTTCAGGTGTAGTATCAGGAATAAGATGAGGGGCCAGATTGAAGTCTGGGCCAGGAACAATGGTAATTGTGGGAGATTTAACAAATAGTGAGTACAGTTAAAGGAGCCAGAGGGCAGAAAGTATATGCATCAAGTGCGAGGAGGAAAATAGATTTTGAAAGTTATGGCAACTGTAGAGAATAAGTGGAGCATAGCTTGTGATTTTGAGGTCCTCTAAAAGTATTAAAGAGGCAGCAGCTGCTGCACAGAGACATGAGGGCTAGCCTAAAACAGTAAGGCCAAGTTGTTTGGACAGAAAAGCTGCAGGGTGCAGTCCTGGATCTCATGTAAGAATTTCAACTGCACAGCCCTGTATTTTGGCTGTGTGTAATGAAAAGGGTTGGGATGAGTTAGGGAGAGCTAGTGTGGGAGCAGCTTCTAGGGCTGTTTTTAAGGAATGGAAAGAGGAGTGGGGAAAGGATCCAGGATCTATGAGGTCAGCTAGGTTTCCTTTTGTGAGTTTACATGGTTTAGTCAGGATGGCAAAAGCAGGTATCCAAAGGCAAAAATATCTAACCATACCTAGGAAGGAAAGGAGTTGTTGCTTTGTGGAAGGGGTTGGGGTTTGGGAAATCAGCCAGAGACAATCAGCAAGGAGAGCATGTGTGTTTTTATGAGGAATTATGCCAAGATAGGTAACAGAAGATAAATCTGGGCTTTGGAGGGGGATATCCTTTTGAGAATAGATGTTGGAGGAGCAGGAGGGTCTCCTGTTGGGAAGAATCATAGGAGGGGCTATAAAGTAGAAGGTCGGCAAAATATTGAATAAGGTGAGAAGCAGATGGATGGAAAGAAAGTAATCATGAGAAAGGGCGTGACTAAAGTAATGAGGGCTGCCCCTGAAGCCTTGTGGCAGTACAGCCTAGGTAAGTTGCTGAGGCTGATGGGTGTCAGGGTCAGTCCAAGTGAAAGCAAAGAGAGGCTAGGATGGAGGATGTAAAGGAATAGTAAAGAAAGCATGTTTGAGATCCAGAACAGAATAATGGGTTGTGGAGAAAGGTATTGAGGATGGGAGAGTATATGGGTTTGGCATCACAGGGTGGGTAGGCAAGACAATTTGGTTGATAAGGCAATGATCCTGGACCAGCCTGTAAGACTTGTCCAGTTTTTGGACAGGTAGAATAGGAGAGTTGTAAGGAGAGTTTGTAGGCTTTAAGAGGCCATCTTGTAACAGGTGAGTGATAACAGGCTTTAACATTTTTAAAGCCTGCTGTGGGATGGGATATTGGTGTTGAGTGGGGTAAGGGTGATTAGATTTTAATGGGATGGTAAGGTGTGCATGATCAGTCACCAAAGTAGGAGTAGAGGTATCCCATACTTGTGGATTAAGGTAGGGAGACACAAGGGGAGAATGTGAAGGAGGTTTTTAACTGGAGAAAAGAGTGACAATGAGGTGTGACTGTAGCCCAGCAATAGTCAGGGAAGCAGATAATTTAGTTAAAATGTCTTGACCTAATAAGGGAGCTGGGCAGATAGGGATAACTAAAAGGGAGTGCATAAAAGAATGTTGTCCCAGTTGGCACCAGAGTTGGGGAGTTTTAAGAGGTTTAGAAGCCTGACCATCAATACCCACAACAGTTATGAATGCAAGGGAAACAGGCCCTTGAAAAGAAGCTAATGTGGAGTGGGTAGTTTCTGTATTGATTAAGAAAGGGATAGACTTACCCTCCACTGTAAGAGTTACCCAAAGTGTCTGTGATGGTCTAGGAGGCTTCCAAGGCAATTGGGCAGCACCAGTCTTCAGCTGCTAAGCTGAGAAGATCTGGGAAGGAGCCAGTCAGAGAGTCTTGGGCCAGAGTTCCAGAGGCTCTTGGAGTGGCTGCTGGGTGAGTTGGACAGTCAAATTTATAGTGGGGTCCTACACAGATGGGACAGGGCTTAGGAGGAATCCTGGACTGCATGCATTCCTTAGCCCAGTGGCCAGATTTCTGGCGCTTGAAGCAAGATCCTGGGGAAGGAGATCCTGGGGAAGGAGGTCCTGGAGGAATGCCTGGCTGCTGTGGTTTAGGCATTTTGAAGGTCTTGTGTGCTGGAGATGTGGCTGTGGTTTTTCTCTCACAGCAGAGGCAAGTAATTGCAACTCAGAAATATGTTGCCATTTGGCTGCCTCTTCTTTATTATTGTACACCTCAAAGGTGAGGTTAATTAAGTACTGTTGTGGGGTTTGAGGGCTGGAATCTAATTTTTGGAGATTTTTCTAATATTGGGAGTGGATTAGGTAATAAAAGGCACACTGAGAATAAGATGGGCTTCTGACCCTTCTGGGTCTAGGAGGGTAAATTGTCTAAGGGTTGTTGCCAAATTGGCCATGAACTTGGCTGGGTTTTTATATTTGATGAAAAAGAGCCTAAACACTAACTGATTTGAGAGAGGTCAGATAAAGAAAAAGGAGCATTAATCTTGACTATGCCTTTAGCTCCAGCCACCTCTTTAAGAGGAAATTGTTGAGCAGCTGGGGGTGGGCTAGTGATGGAATTATGCCATAAGTCAGACTGGATGTGAGGAGGGGAGGTGACAGAAGGATTATAGGGTGGAGGAGTGGAGGCTGAGGAAGAATTGGGACCTGGCTCAGCCTGGTGAGGAGCAGCCTGGGGTGGAGAGGAGAGGTCAGATGGGTCCATAGAAAAGGAAGATTCAAAGGACTCAGGGCTTGGGATGGAGAATGAAGGAACAGACAGGAGAGAAAGAAGAAAGATTTGGGATGAGTCGCATTGGGAGCAGAGACTAGGGAGGGACCAATGTGTAAAAGAATGCCTGGAAGTCAGGCACTTCAGACCATTTGCGCATTTTATGACAAAAATTACCTAGGTCTTGTAGGATAGACAAATTGAAAGTGCCATTCTCTGGCCACTTGGAACTATTGTCAAGTTTGTGTTGGGGCCAAACAGTATTAAAAAAGAAAATAAGACATTTAGGTTTTAGGTCAAGTGTTAGTCAAAGGAGTTTTAGGTTTTTAAGAACACAGGCTAAGGGAGAAGAAGGGGGAATGGAGGGTGGAATGCTGCCCATTGTGAAAGAGGCAAGCCCAGAGAAAAGAGAGGGTAGAGACATGGAGAGAGGGGGCATGGTACTTGCCACCCAGGGGAGGTGGTATTTGCCACCAAGGGGAGGTGGCACTTGCCACCAAGGTGAAGGATCAAGGCAGGCGTCCCTGCAGTGATCAGACATCCCTGAAGTGTGGGTGAATAATCAGGCAGGCGTCCCTGCAGTGACTTAGACACCAAGGGAAGACTGTCTTCCCGAGTCTGTGACCAATGCCAGAGTTTTGAGTTCACGGATAAAATGCATCTCTTCTGTCTCTACCAGGAAGGGAAAGGAGGGATAGTGAGAGAGGCTGGAGAAGAGGAAAAAAAAGAGGCCACTTACCAGACTTAAAATTGATGAGATGTTCCTTGGGCTGGTCTGAGGACCCAAGGTCATAGGTGGATCTCCTCATTGAGTGAGGGTGAGGACAGGGGACTGGTCTCCCAAAGGAATCCCACTGTCCCAGGTCTTCAGCACCAAATGACACATCTGTGTGAAGAGAGTCCACCAACAGGCTTTGTGTGAGGAACAAGGCTGTTTATTTCACTTGGGTGCAAGTGCGCTGAGTCTGAAAACAGGGTCAGCAAAGAGAAATAGGGGTGGGGCAGTTTTATAGGATTGGGGTAGGTAGTGGAAAATTACAGTCAAAGGGAATTTTTCTCTTGCAGGCAGTGGGGGGATTACAAGGTGCTCGGTAGGGAAGCTTCTGAGACTCATTGTCCAGGAGAAGGAATGTCACAAGGTTAATTGATCCATCAGGGTGGGGCAGGAACAAATCACAATGGTGGATTGTCATCAGTTAAGGCAGGAACTGGTCATTTTCACTTCTTTCATGGTTCTTCAGTTGCCTCAGGCCATCTGGATGTATATGTGCAGGCTTGGGCTCAGAGGCCTGACAGAACCCTGTTTCTACAAAAATAAAATGTACAAATCACAAAATAAGGTTAGCCAGTGGCGGGTGGTGTGTGCCTGTAGCCTCAGCGACTGGGGAGTGTGGGGGCTGAAATGAGAGGACTGCTTGAACCTGGGAGGTTGAGGCTGCTGTGAATTAAGATCACACCACTGTATTGCAGCCTGGGGACAAAGTGAGACCCTGTCTAAAAATAAAAGTAAATAATAATAATAAAAACAAACAGTAACAAGTGACAAAGAAAGAACAAACAATATTAAAATTTTTTTAATGGAGTGAACAAAGGTAAAAGGTAAATAAGATCCTAATTAACTGTACCCCCCATCTCCCTCTGGCAGGGTTTTCTTCTGTCACCCAGGCTGTAGGGCAGTGGTGCGATCATGGCTCACCGCAGCCTCGACCTCCCAGGCTCAAGCGATCCCTGTAGTTTCAGCCACTTGGGAGGCTGAGACAGGAGCAAGCCCTAAGCCCAGGGAGGTCGAGGCTGCAGGGAGCTGTGGTTGCTCAACTGCCCTCTAGCCTGCGTGACAGTGAGAAGACTTCATTCAGGAGAAAGAAAGAAAAAGAAGAAAGAAAGAAATAAAAACAACAACTTTAGTTGCAGGAAGGAGCCTTAAGAGACAGAGAACAAAGGAAAACAACAACAACTAAAGTACTGCAAAAAGAAAATGGAAGTGGAACTAGAAAAAAAAAATCACAGGACGATCCCTGGGGCCCCAGCTCCTCAGAAGAGGGAAATGGGAGGCCCACTTGGGCAAGCCCAAGGGCAGGGGAGGGGGTTCGAAGCCTCAGCAAGCCGTGATCACAGCCCTCTGCCAGACCTAGGAGACACTGCTGCGTGTAAATATGTAATATTTGATATTAAATATTAAGGTCGACCTTCAATATTTGGAGCTGGTGGCCAAGTGTAACACTTGCGGCTCGCAGCCCACGTGTGGTCAAACCAGTGGCCCAACTGAGAAGCCAGCTGTGGGCAGTGGTGCACTGGGCCCACCCTGCAGCCAAGTGTTGTAATGCCCAACCTTGTTTTTACTAACCCTGTTGTTTTTTTTTCTGAGATGGAGTCTCGCTCTGTCACCCAGGCTGGAGTGCAGTGGCGCGATCTCAGCTCACTGAAAGCTCTGCCTCCCAGGTTCACGCCATTCTCAGCCTTTCTGAGTAACTGGGACTACAGGCGCCCGCCACCATGCCCGGCTAATTTTTTTTTTTTTTGTATTTTTAGTAGAGACGGGGTTTCACCGTGGTCTCGATCTCCTGACCTCATGATCCGCCAGCCTCGGCCTCCCAAAATGCTGGGAGTACAAGCGTGAGCCACCGCGCCCAGCCTACTAACCCTGTTTTTAGACTCTCCCTTTTGCTCCTTTAATCACATAGCCTTGTTTCCACATGAATAAACTCTCCCTCAGCTGAGAAAAGCCAGGGGAACTCCATCTGGCCCCCTTGATTTACAAGACATTAAGGACTCCTTACCCATCCCTTTCCTCAAGGAGTTAACTTGTGTAAGCAGTTCTTCAACATTTCAAAAGAGTCCGATTAACTGATAAGGTACTGAAACAAACAATGTATGAAGTTCCCAGGATTTTGGTCAAAAGATAACATCATAAAGCCTTGAATTTGTGTCAGGCATAGCACCCATATCTAACATTTTATGAAGGATTTAGAACCCCCGCACCTGGTACAGTTGCTTTTCTGTAACCATTTGTCTTTTAAATTGTCTCTTTCTCTGTAACCATTTGTCCTTTTAATTTTTTTGCATGTTTTTACTTCTGTAGAATTGTTACATTTGAGCTCCCCCCCCTAAACCGAGGTATAAAAGACAATCAAACCCCTTTCTCATGGCCAAGAGAACTTTAAGCATTAGCCGTCTCTTGGCCGCCGGCTAAATAAAGGACTCTTAATTCGTCTCAAAGTGTGGCATTTTTCTCTAACTCGCTCAGGTATAACAGTGTGGCGCTTGTGACCTGAGACTGTCTTGTCCAGCTGGAACCTTAGATGGAGGCAGAGGGGGACCAGCTGGTGGCATTAGCTCACCCACCTTCCCACCACTGACTGCAGTCAGCTGGTCCACCCGGGGTGGGTTGGGGAGGAGAAGGGCAAAGGGATAGAAGAGGATAAACCCCCCCACCCCCGCCATGGAGAAGGAAGGACTGGGACCCAGATGGCCACCCCCAGGCCCATGCTGCCACCCCCTGAGAAAGAAGCCACTGTGCCACGACCTTACAATGTCCACATCTGGGTCATTCCCACCATGCTCCCAGACCAGTCCCAGGGGACGAGCCCTCAGCAGGGCGATGGGAGAGGGTGATAAACAGAGAGGTGGGAGGCCGAGCAGGGGAGGCCCCCACACCTCCACTACCCGCAGAGTGGCATGTCCCCCTTGGTTAAGGAAGGCCAGTGGGCAGGGACACGAGCCTCCCGAATGCACGGTGTGCACAGAGTCAAGAGTCAGAAAGACACTGGGCAGGGTGGCTCATGCCTGTAATACCATCACTTTGAGAGGCTGAGTTGGGCAGATCATCTGAGGTCAGGAGTTGGAGACCAGTCTAAGCAACATGGAGAAACCCCGTCTCTACTAAAAATACAAAAATTAGCCTGGCATAGTGGGGCACACATGTAGTCCCAGCTACTCAAGAGGCTGAGGCAGGAGAATCGCTTGAACCTGGGAGGTGGAGGTTGCAGTGAGCCGAGATTGCGCCACTGCACTTCAGTCTGGGTGACAAGAGTGAAACTCCATCTCAAAAAAAAAAAAAAAAAAAGTCAGCAAGAGGCCTTGAGCATTTTCTCCTGAAAGCAGTGATGTGGACGGCAGCTGAGTGTTAGGTGCTGCTGTGTTTTTAGGTGGCCATTCATGGAGGATAGATTTCAAACGTTTCTGGAGAGGTGCAAGCGACATCATTCAGGGCACCTGAGCATGGGATGGGGTTTTGGACAGTGACTTAAGAGCCAGAATTTGCCAAGGCCCCTGTTCTAGGGTAGAGATGATGGAACCCCATGCAGAGGGAGCCATTGGTGTGCACAAGCTCCAGCCATAGGCCCCACCGAGCAGATCACATTGGAAGAAACAGAATCCCTCTTGCTACATGTCACGTCCTTCCACTGAAGTTGGGAGAAGGTCCATTTTTCAAACATGAGGTGGCTCCCAGCAATGGATCACAAGAGGCCCAGCTTCCCTGAGTCGGCAGGATAAGGTTGCCCTCTCCACTTTAGCCCTATAAGAACAGTCGTCTGTTCTCCGCCTGTGCTTTTCTCAGCCCTTTCCTTTCTCTGGATCCCAGCTCTGTTGCTCAGCTTCTGGGAATGCTCATTCTATGGTGGAGAGTAAATTGGGTCCTGAATCTAAAATCTCCGGTTAAAGCCAATGGGCATTTTTAACTCAATGTGTCATCCTTGGGTTGCTTGACACAATAAATCTGGGACTTGAGGAAATGTCAGGGGAATCTATTCTGTGGCCTCAAGGGAGGGTTTGAGAGAAGCTCCCAAAAATATGAAGGCCAAAGGGATTCCCTGCACCCAAAAAGCCATAGTCATTTGAATCCCCTCCACCCAAGAAGGGATATTCATTTCTAGCCTGCAGCCTATGGGAGAATCAGGTTTTCATTTCTCCCTCCTGAAATGAGCTCTTGCTCTGTTCAATGAAAATAGGAGAATTGCTTCCTTAGGATGCAGCTGCAGATAACAATGATGCCACCATAAAACAAACCTCCCGTCTATGTGCTCAGGACACACTCACATGAGGAGGGTGTCAGGCTCTATTCTATTCACACTGTGTGGTTTTCTCACCTGCAGTGTGTGGGCTTCAGGGGCCTGTGGACAGAGGAGGAGGAGGAGGGAGAGTGGTGTCTGGTGGGCTGAGACACTGGCATGGTGACCAGAGCCAAAGAAACTCATTCTGGCCAGGAAGTCTCCCCTCCATGCCTTCTCTTTGTCCCACCCACTCTTCACATCTTCACAGTGCGCTGGGGACCTTGTGGGGAGGTTCCTGTGACTTTCAACTTTAGCAGAGGAAGGCTGGCTTCCCAAGAGTCTCCCTGGAGTTGGTGCCTTGGGCAGTTTAGGCTCACAACGGTGGTGATCTATGGTGGAGGCCTTGGGCCATGCAGTGGCATCTCTGTGACCTTGTTGGGGGTGGTCAGTTTTGTGGGGTTCCACGCATCCTTCCAGAGAGTGATCCAAACCTAGCAAGTACGGTCTCAATGCCCCCAGCAGAGACACTTTTGTTTACACAAAATCCTGAGCAGGAATGTTAGCAGGTTTAGGCCTCATACCCGAAAATCTGAAACAAATTCTGGGATGTCGTTCTGTGGGCGGTGAGCCACCCAGGCGCCGAGGCAAGAGACCAAGGACATGAGCTGTTCCAGTATAATAAAATATAAAACAAGAATAGTCATACCAGATATAGATCTTAGATATGATTATATATGAATATCATTAATAATTAGTTGGTAGTAATTACTCTTTATCCCAATATTATAATAATCCCTGCTCTATAATCATAACCTAGGAAAAACCAGGCCATACACAGATAGGAGCTGAGGGGACATAGTGAGGTGTGACCAGAAGACAAGAGTGCAAGGCTTCTGTTATGCCTGGACAGGGCCACCAGAGGGCTCCTTGGTTTAGCGGTGATGCCAACATCTGGGAAGATGCCTGTTGCCAGGCGGACCATGGTCTAGCAGTAGCAAAATGTGTCAAGAAACAACACCCGCTACTTAGCAGACCAGGAAATGGAGTCTCCTTTTCCCCGGGGGAGTTTAGAGAAGACTTTGCTCCTCCACCTCTTGTGGAGGGCCTGACATCAGTCAGGCTTTCCCGCAGTTATCCGGAGGCCTAACCTTCTCCCTGTGATGCTGTGCTTCAGTGGTCATGCTCCTAGTCCACCTTCATGGTCCATCCTGTACACCTGGCTCTGCCTTCTAGATAGCAGTAGTAAATTAGTGAAAGTACTAATAGTCTCTGATATTTAGAAATAATGGCATAAGCTGTCTTTCTCTTTGTCTTCTCTCTCTCTCTGCCTCGGCTGTCCAGTGGCCACGTGATCCACGTGACCTTACCTATCATTGGAGAAGACTCACATTCTTTACCCTGCCCCTTTTGCTTTGTATACAATAAATAACAGCGCAGCCAGACATTTGGGACCACTACCGGTCTCCGTGCATTGGTGGTAGTGGTCCCCCGGGCCCAGCTGCCTTTTCCTTTATCTCTTTGTCTTGTGTCTTTATTTCTACACTCTCTCGTCACTGCACACAGGGAAAGACCCACTGACCCTGTGGGGCTGGTCCCTACCTCCTTCAAAGAGCCAGTGGCTCCACAAAGGGCTGTGGGTAGTTGTGGAAATGGAGAAAAGTTTTTGGAGATACATATTGAAGAAAGAATGGACATGGGTAGATAGAGATTGATTAAACTCTCCCCACATCCTAGGTGAACAGTGGTACTATTTATTGAGCCAGTAAGTCTGGGTCACAGCTGAGTTGAGTGAGGAAGGAGCAAATCCACTTTTAGGGTTGGATCATTATTAATATGTAATGTCTATGAGGCATCCAAGTCAAGAAATCAACTCACTGGTCCTCTACAGGATTCAGGATAGACATCCAATGTTGGATTAAGAATTCAGGCTTTGGAAATGGATTAGATCTGCCTGAGCTTATTTTAAAGACACACACACACACACACAGACACACACACACACACACACACACACACAGAGGGAGCTTATTTTAAAGAGAGACAGAGAGAAAGAGAAAGAGAGAGAGAAGGAAGGAAATAACTCAGAAAATAACTACATATATTTTATAATGCTGTTGATCCCATAAAAGGTGGGTGGATCACCTGAGGTCAGGAGTTCGAGACGAGCTTGGCCAACATGGCAAATCCCTTCTATACTAAGAAACAAAAATTAGGTGAGTGTGGTGGTGCATGCCTGTAATCCCAGCTACTTGGGAGGCTGAGGAAGGAGAATTGCTTGAACCCAGGAAAAGGAGGTTGCAGTGAGCTGACATTGCACCACTGAACTGCAGCCTGGGAGACAGAATAAGACTCTGTCTCAAAAACATAAAAATAAAAATAAAAATAAACAAACACAATTTCCCCATTGTCTTGGAGTCTTCATTCTGAAGGCTCCGTACACACATCCCAAAAATATGTCTGCCTTTCCTTCTGCCTTTGATGAGTTGATTTTTCAGTGAACCTTCAGAGGATCAAAGGGAAGCCTCTCCCTTTGCCCCCATATTACGTTTTTATAGTAAGTGTAGGACGGTTTCCCTTGGCCAAGGTCACTAGGTATCCTGATACTTTTTTTATGGAATTCTGTATATCTCTAGTGTTGTAATCACCCACCCTTACCTGGTGCCTAGACAGAGTCAATTTATCAAGATGGGGGGGGTTCCAATGAAGAAAGTAATTCATGCACAGTGGGCTGTGCAGGAGACTGGAATTTTATTATTACTCAAATCTGTCCCCCTGAGCATTTGGGGATCACAGATTTTAAGGATAATTTGGGGGGTGGAGGAAGGCCAGTGAGTTGAGAATCCTGATTGGTCAGGTCAGAAATGAAATCATAGGGAGTCCAAGCTGTCTTCTTGTGCTGAGTCAGTTCCTGGGTGGAGGCCACAAGATCATATGGGCCAGTTTATAAATCTGGGTAGTGGCAGCTGATCCATCAAGTGCGGGGTCTGCAAAATATCTAAAGCACTGATCTTAGGAGCAGTTTAGAGAATCTTGTAGCCTCCAGCTGCATGACTCCTAAACCATAATTTTTAATCTTGTGACTAATTTGTTAGTCCTACGAAGGCAGTCAAGTCCCCAGGCAAGAAGGAGGTTTGTTTTGGGAAAGGGTTGTTATCATCTGTGTTTTAAACTATAATCTATAAACTCAGTTCTTTCCAAAGGTGGCTCAGCCTATTCCCAGGAATGAGCAAGGGCAGCTTGAAGGTTAGAAGCAAAATGGAGTTGGTTAGGTCAGATATTTTTCACTGTCTCAGTTATAATTTTGCAGTGGTGGTTTCAGGGAGAAGAATGACTTAGTACTAAAATCTTTCCTTCCCCCTTTCTGGTCAAAGGGACACCCTTGGTGATGACAAGACAAACCTCATCTTGTGCTTTTTATCTTTGTTCTTATTTTTTAAATATTTTCTATTTTACAACAGATGCTCATTTAAACAACCAGATGCTGGATATGAAGAGGTAAGTTTCAAGAAATATCTCCTTCCTCCCTTCCCATAAAAATAGATTTTCCACATGTAGAACAGCTATGCAGCAGTTGCCCCGCTCTGCCCCACCAAAAAAAAAAGTTAAAATAGGCCAGGAGTTTGAGACCACCCTGAGCAACATGGGGAGGGTGAATCCAGCTCCTAAAAAAAAAAGACTTGGCAAGATGGTGGCCCACATGTCACACTGGACCCCAACTTGGGAGGCTGGGGAGGCTGAGGCAGGAGGTTTCAGGTTGTAGTGAGCTAGTATCATGCCCACTGCACTGCAGCCAGGGTGACAGAGCAAGATCCTGTCTCAAAAAATAAACTGGTGTGTGTAATCTGAGACAAAAAAACATACAAACAAAAGATAACAAAAAGGAGAAAGAAAGAAGGAAAGAAAGAAAGAAAAAGAAAGAAAGAAGAAAGAAAGAAAGAAGAAAGAAAAAGAGAAGAAAGAAAGAAAAAAGCAAAGAAAGAAAGAAAGAGAAGAAAGAAAGAAAGAAAGAAAGAAAGGAAGAAAGCAAGCAAGCAAGCAAGCAAGCAAGCCCTCAGAGGGGATTGTGACAGATACGTGGGTAAAACACCCAGGTGATGTGACTCTCATGCTTGAGCCCTACCCACAGAGGGCATTGTAGAATAACACTGGGCCCAGCACTTAGGTCATATGACTTTTATTTTTAGCCAGGGCCCTGCACACAGAGCCATTGTGAGATATCACTGAGCCCAGCACCTCCGTGATGGGACTGTATAGCCTGGGCCCTGCCCACAGTAGATATTGTGACATACCTCTGAAATCATTACCTAGGTGATGTGACTCTTCTCTTTTGCCAGCATTCTGTCCCCTCAAAATGGCCTGTGACATACCACAGGTCTTAGCACTTAGGTGATATGATTCTCTTCTTCTGCCTGGGCCCTGGACATAGGAGAGATTGAATCATTTTACTGAGCCCAGATTGCAGGTGATGTGACCCTCTATCTTAAGCTCCACCCACAGGAAGTATTGTGGTGTATCTCTGTGGCCATAATTTAGGTACTGTGACTCCTCTATTCTCTCTAGGCCACGCCAGTTGATGGGGATTGTGACATATCTTTGGACCAGTACAAGGGTAATTGAAAACTCCTGCCTAGGCCATTCCCATAGAATGCTTTGTGACATATCACTGGTCACAGCGCACAAGTCATTTAACGCTCCTTCCTGGGCCCTGCCCATAGGGGATATTGTAACATATCTTTAGCCCAGCACTTAAAATATGTGACCTTCCTAGCTGGTTTCTTTTCCACAGGTGAGAATTTTACATAAAACTGCACGCAGCACACAGGTGAAATTGTGACTCTTGTATGTTCATCCAGCCAACAGTTATGAGTGTCATCATCGCACATGGACAGAGAACTCTGGCGAGGTCCTGAATCTTGTACACGGACACAGTCCACAATTGGAATTTTGACTGTCATGTGTAGATCCAGCCACAGGTGTGATGTTGATCTATTTATGGAGTTAGCTCACAGGTGCAGTGATAACTCTCATAACTCGACCCAGCCAATAAAAGAGATGTTGACTCTTACAGCTAGGCTTAAGGAAACTAATAGGGTCCTGGGTCTCCTACCTGTATGAAAGTCACAGAAGATTATGACACTCATGCATATTGTGTAAAGCCCTCTGGTAGTACAGATTCATTACAGGGCCCAGCACACAGGTGAGATTGTGACTTTGTTATGTAGACACCGCTGACAGTACCATCACCCTCACATATAAACAGAGCCCACTGGTAAGGTCCTAAATTTCACACCCTGACACAGTTCACAGCTGGGATTGTGACTGTGATATTTCAATCTGATCACAGGTGAGATGGTGACTCATTTCTGGATCCAGCTTAGAAAACAGTGATGGCTCTTTCACCTGGACTCAGCCAAATGGAGAGATGTTGACTCTGTTAACTAGGCTTAGGGCAGAACATAAGGTTCTAGGTCTCCTGCTTGCATAAAGGTAGCAGAGGATTATGACACTATACATATTGTACAAAGTCCCCCATTGGTCCCGAGAGGGTCATAACAGGGTCTGACACACAGGTGAGACTGTGACTCTGGTATGCACACAGGCAGAGTAAGGATTGTCAACCTCCTACATGGACACAGCCCACTGTTGAGATTCTCAATCTCACAACCAGAAGCAGTCAAAAATAGGAATTGTGACCCTCATAGGTGGATGTGCTCCACAGCTGAAATGATGACCTCAGACCAGGAGGCAGCACACCTGGAGGCTGTGACTCCTCTACCGAGATGCAATCTGCAGGTGTGATTGTGGCTCTCATGCACAAATCCGGTCCACCTTTGAGATTGTGACTCACTTACTGAGACCCAATTCACAGGAGGAGTTCATTCTGATATATAGAGCTGGAACATGTGTGGGATTGTAAATCTTATCACCTTTCTGCAGGTGTGATGGTGATATACAGCTTTGCTGAGCACCTGAGTAATTTAACTCTATTGCCTGAGCCTGGCATACAATTAACATATACCTGGGCCAAGCACCTAGGTAGTGTGACTTTTTGGGGGGCTCTGCCATCAGGGATAATTGTTACTTATCACTAAGTTCAGAACCTAGTGATGTGACATTTCTTTACTGTCTTGGCCCTACCCACAAAACAAAATTATATCGCTGGGCCCAGCACCTAGGTAATGTGCCTCTACTCTTTTTCCTGGGCCCTGTTCACAGTGGGCCTTGGGACATATACAAGAGCCCTGCTCAAAAGCATGATGATGACTCTCATACATAAACACAGCCAATAGAAGTAATTTTTTACTCACATAGTGAGGAGTAGGGCAACAAATAACGCCTTGTGTCTTTTACTTGCACAAAGGTCACAGAGCATTTTTAGCTCTCCCATATGTCATATAGTCCTAAGGTAGTACAGAGAGTGCTGATACAAGGCCCACCTGAAAGTGAGATTGTGACTCTCCTATGCACACCTAGCTGACCATTAGAATCATCACATTCAAACATGGAGAGAGCCCACTGGTGACCTAAATTTTACATGCAGATGCAGTCTGCAGTTAGAGTTGTAACTGTCATGTATGCATTTGGCCACAGGTAGGATCGTGACTCATTACTGGACCCAGCTCACAGGCATGATGATGAATCTTACATCTGGAATCAGCAAAAAGAAGAGATATTCATTCACATAGCTAGACTTAGGGCAAATGGTAAGGTCCTTGTTCCCCTACTTGTATGAGGGTCACAGAGGATTACAAACATGCTTATAATATAATGGCCTTGGGTGGTACAGGGAGTGTCATAGCCGGACCCAGCCCACAGGTGAGATTCTGGCGCTCTTAAACACACCCAGCCAGCAGTTAGGATTGTCACCCTCAAACAGGAACAGAGCCTACTGGTGAGGTCTAGAATATAAAGTGGAAACACTGTCCACAATTGAAATTATGAATGTCATATGTGGATCTGGCCACAAGTTAGGTGTTGGCACATTTTTGAACCCAGCTCACAGTCACAGGGATGACTCTCATACCTGGACTCAGCCAACAGGAGATATGTTGACTCTCAGGCTTAGGGCAATGGGTAAGATCATGAGCTTATATCAGCACTAAGGTCTTATAGGAAATTTCAATTCTTATGCATCCTGCATAAAGCCCTTGGGTGCTATGGATTGTGTCATAACAGGGCTCAGCACAAGTGGGATTGAGACCCTTGCATACACATGCAGGCAAGAGTAAGAACTGTCCCCCTCTCACATGGGCACAGCCCACTGTTGAGTTTCTGAATCTCACATTCAGGGGTATTCAAAAGTTGGAACTGTGATTCTCATAGGTGGATTTGATTCACAGGTAGGATGGTGACAGGTAGGATATAGTTAGGATTGTATCCTCAGGCCAAAATTTATCACACCTGTGAGGCAGTGACTGCCCCCCCACTGAAACACTGTCCAGAGTTGGGGTTGGCTTTCTCAGGCACTGATCCAGTCCATGGTTAAAAATGTCATTCACGCTCTCTCTCTCTCTTTCTTTCTTTCTTTTCTTCCCTCTGTTGCCCATGCTGGAGTGTACTCGGCTCGCTGCATACTCCCTGCCTCCGGCTCACGGGATTCTCCTGCCTCGGCCTGCGGGCTGCCTGGGATTGCGCGGGGAGCGCCACCACCCCTCCCTGGTTTTTGTCCTTTGGCTGGAGGCGCGGTTTTGCCATGTTGGCCAGGCTGGTTTTCAGCTCCTGGCCTCGAGTGGTCTGCCCGCCTCGGCCTCCCGAGGTGCTCGGACTGCAGACGGAGTCTCACTCACGTGGTGCTCGGTGTTGCCCGGCTGGAGTGCGGTGGCGTGGTCTTGGCTCGCTGCAGCTTTCGCCTCCCAGCCGCCTGCCTTGGCCTCCCAGGGTGCTGGGATTGCAGCCTCTGCCCGGCCGCCGCACCGTCAGGGAGGTGGGGAGCATCTCTGCCTGACCGCCACCCCGTCTAGGAAGTGAGGAGTGCCTCTGCCTGGCTGCCCATTGTCTGGGATGTGAGGAGCGCCTCTGCCCGGCGGCGCATCGTCTGGGATGTGAGGAGCGCCTCAGCCGGGCCGCCACCTCGTCTAGGAAGTGAGGAGCGCCACTGCCCAGCCGCCCCGTCTGGGAAGTGAGGAGCGCCTCTGCCCGGCCACCCTGTCTGGGAAGAAGTGAGGAGCATCTCTGCCCAGCTGCCCCGTCTGGGAAGTGAGGAGCACCTCTGCCCAGCCGCCCATCGTCTCGGAAGTGAGGAGCGCCTCTGCCCGGCCGCCCCATCTGGGAAGAAGTGAAGAGCGTCTCTGCCCGGCCTCCCATCCTCTGGAATGTGAGGAGCGCCTCGACCCGGCCGCCCCATCTGGGAAGTGAGGATCGCCTCTGCCCAGCCGCCCCATCTGTGAAGTGAGGAGTGTCTCTGCCCGGCCACCTTGTCTGGGAAGAAGTGAGGAGGGTCTCTGCCCAGCCACCCCATCTGGGAAGTGAGGAGCACCTCGGAGTGAGGAGCACCTCTGCTCGGCTGCTCATCATCTAGGAAGTGAGGAGCGACTCTGCCCGGCTGCCCCATCTGGGAAGTGAGGAGCGCCTCTGCCCGGCCGCCCCGTCTGGGAAGAAGTGAGGAGCGCCTCTGCCCAGCCGCCCCATCTGGGAAGAAGAGAGGAACGTCTCATCCCAGCCGCCCCATCTGGGAAGTGAGGAGCGTCTCTGCCCGGCCGCCCATCGTCTGGGAAGTGAGGAGCGCCTCTGCCTGCCGCCCATCCTCTGGGATGTGTGGAGCGCCTCTGCCCGGCCGCCCCGTCTAGTGGGCCCTGCCGCCCCAGTCTGGGTGAGGAGCTCCCTGCCCGGCCGCCCCGCCGTCTGGGGAAGTGAGGAGCGCCTCTGCCGGCCCCATCTGGGAGGAGCCTCTGCCCAGCTGCCCATCTGGGAAGTGAGGAGCGTCTCTGCCCGGCGCCCATCGTCTGGGAAGTGAGGAGCGCCTCTGCCTGCCGCCCATCCTCTGGGATGTGTGGAGCGCCTCTGCCCAGCCGCCACCCCGTCTGGAAAGTGAGGAGCACCTCTGCCCGGCCACCCAGTCTGGATAGTGAGGAGTGCCCTGCCCGGCCGCCCCATCTGGGAAGTCAGGAACGCCTCTGCCCGGCCGCCCATCTGGCAGTGAGGAGTGCCTCTGCCAGCCCCATGTCTGGGAATAAGTGAGGAGCGTCTCTGTCCGGCCGCCCCGTCTGGGAACTGAGAGCGCCTCTGCCCGGCTGCCCCCGTCTGGGAAGAAGTGAGGAGCGTCTCTGCCCAGCCGCCCCGTCTGGGAAGAAGTGAGGAGCGCCTCTGCCCGGCCGCCCCGTCTGGGAAGAAGTGAGGAAAGCCTCTGCCCGGCCACCCATCGTCTGGGATGTGAGGAGCGCCTCTGCCCCGCCGCCCTGTCTGGGAAGTGAGGAGTGCCTTTGCCCAGCCCCCTGTCTGGCAAGTGAGGAGCGCCTCTTCCCGCCCACCCTGTCTGGGAAGAAGTGAGGAGCGTCTCTGTCCAGCCGCCCCATCTGGGAAGTGAGGAGCACCTCTGCCCGGCCACCCCATCTGGGAAGAAGTGAGGTGCACCTCTGCCTGGCCGCCCCATCTGGGAAGAAGTGAGGGGCACCTCTGCCCGGCCACCTGTCTGGGAAGAAGTGAGGAGGGTCTCTGCCCGGCTGCCCCATCTGGGAAGAAGTGAGGAGCATCTCTCTCCGGTCACCCCATCTGGGAAGTGAGGAGCGCCTCTGCCCGCCCCCCTCCCCCGTCTGGGAAGAAGTGAGGCGCGTCTCTCTCCAGCCGCCCCGTCTGGGAAGTGAGGAGCACCTCTGCCTGTCCCCGCGTCTGGGAAGAAGTGAGGAGCGCCTCTGCCCGGCTGCCCTATCTGGGAATAAGTGAGGAGCGCCTCTGCCAGGTCACCCCGTCTGGGAAGTGAGGAGCGCCTCTGCCCAGCCACCTATCCTCTGGGATGTGAGGAGCGCCTCTGCCCGGCCGCCCCGTCTGGGAAGTGAGGAGCGTCTCTGCCAGGCCGCCCATGGTCTGGGATGTGAGGAGCGCCTCTGCCCGGCCACACTCATATAGAAAACAAGACATTAGGAGTGATTTTGACTCTCTTAGCTAGATTTTGACCAGTGGGCAAAGTCCAAAGTCTCCTACATTTAGAAGAGTAACAGAAGTTGATAAAATGTATGCATATTCTATAAATACTTTGAGTAATACAGACAGTATAATAAGGGCCCAGCACACAGTGAGATTGTGACTCTCATAGGCATACCAAGCCAACAATTAGTATCATCACTTCCAAACATGACAGTAGCACACTAGTGAGGTCTTGAACCTCACATGCAGGTGCAGTCCACAGTTAAAATTCTGGTTGTCGTATGAGGATCTGAGAACATGTTGAATAGTGACGGATTTCCAGACTCAGCTCAAAGGCACGGACTTGCATACCCAGACCTAGCCATAGGAGATATGTTGACCCTCATAGGTAGCCTTAAAACAATGGGAAAGGTCCTGGGCTTTCTACGTGTATGAAGGTCACAGAAGATTACAAAACTCACGCATTTTGTATGATCCCCTTGGGTGGTACAGAGAGTGTCATAACAGATCCCAGCACAAAGTTAAAATTGTAATTCTCATAGGCATACCCAGCCAACAGTGAGGGCTGTCACTCTCACACATCAACAGAGACCGATGATGAGGTCCTGTATATGGCCTGTGGATGCAGTCCACAGTTGAAATTGTGTTGTTCACACTCGGCCATCACTGGGTGCTGGGTTCATGATATATGCTTTTTGTAAAAATTTATAAAGCTGTTATTTTATAATATATGTGCTTTTTATGTGTGTAGAATTAAAAACATAATTTTTGATTTTTCAATTTATCTCTTATATTTCTTCCACAATCAATTTTTGTCACATACTTTTCTGGAAAATTGATAATTTCATCTAAATTTTCAAGTTTAATGTCACCACATTTAAAAAAATTATGTTTGAATCTTGAATGTATATCTAAATATCCTCTTTTTTGTAATATTTTTACTCCTCTTGAAATAGTTTATCTACTTTTTTATTACATTCAAAGAACAGCACTGATTTTACTCACGTTATTATCCCTGAGTAACAAATGAGTCAGAGAAATCGAGAAACCTGCCCAAGGTTAAACAGGTACTCTGAGCCTGCTCTTCTAACCATTGAACACACAGCGTCATCCAGGAAACACACATGCAATACTATTTCTAAAAGTCCATAAAATCTCATATACACATGCAAATATGTGTAAAGATAAAATGAACTTATACAGTGTTTACCTGCAGAAAAGTCACTGGTTGAGGGTGTAGAAGGTCACATAGAAGAAGCCTTCTCTGTTTTTACTGTTGTTTTGTTGTTTTTGTAGAGATAAGGCCTTGCTATATTGTCTAGGCTGATCTCAATCTCCTCGGCTCAAGCAATTCGCCTGCTTCAGACTCCCAATGTGCTCTCTGTCATATTTTTAAAAGTACTTATTGGGTCAAGTGTGCTGGCTCATGCCTGTAATCGCAACATTTTGGGAGGCCAAGGGGAAAACATTGTTTGAGTTCAGGCGTTTAAGACAAGCCTGGACAACATAGTGAGACCTTATCTCAACTAAAAATAGAAAAAAAAAATAGCTGGGCACGGTGGCTCACGCCTGTAATCTCATCACTTTGGGAGACTTTTTCTTCAAAGATTAAAAACAAATCTTGGTGTCTGGCAGCCAGGCACAGCCAGGTAAGGTGAGGGCAAGAGGCAGAAACTTGCAATCCATGGGCTGTGTTGGCTTTTTCAACATTTTTTTCCTCCCCAACTACACAGAAAATTTCTTCAGTGTTTGATCTTATGCATCTTTGAATCCAAACATCTCATTCTTTGCTTTATACATATTAAAAATGTATTCACAGTTCATAAAACATAATCAATCAAAAAATATTCCAAACAAAAACATTCTCTTTATAGAACCTAATAATGCACCTTAATTCCTTACAATTTGTGTTGAGAATTACTAGTATTAAGATGTTTTCTAACATGTATCAAGTACTTTTAGATGTTTAGCACTTGTGATATATTATAAAAATCTTCTCAATATTAACCTGGGACTCCAAAGAATATGTATGGCCCAAACAGTTGTTTTCTTTCCAACACCAAGAAATGGCACACAAGGTTGTCTTCAAGTTGAGGACAGGTCATAAAGAAAAATTTTTAAAAAGAGAAAAAGAAGTCTGCAAACTTGTTTCTACACATTGGTCTTAGAGGCATTTCTCCATCAATTATGTTAATTCTGAATGTACCATATTACCTGAAGTTGTACAAATAATTGCTTCAAATCGTAGAATCCCCAGGAAACAGAAAGAAGCAAAAGCAAACTCTCCCAAAGAAACTCACATCTATTCCAGACCTTGATGAACTTTGCAAACAATTTTCCATTATGTACAATGACTAGCAAGCAAGCAAATATGACAAAGTTCATAAGATCGTGTGAAAGACACCAGAAAAAAAAAACATAACAGAAACAAATCTGCAAAGACATCCAATATTAGAATTATCAGACACAAAAAATCAAAAACAACTATGCTTGCCATATCTAAAAAAGACAAATGAAAGTATCTGCAGGAAAGAAGAAACTATATAGTCTAAAAATAAGTTGTAAAATGAATAACACAATAACTAAAATAAAAACTAACCACATTTGAACTTATGTGTACAAGACAGAACCAGTAAACTAGATGCTAGATCAGTAGAAATTAACACATATGCAACAAATATCAGTATCAGAAAAATGTCTGGTAAGTATTCTAAGCATTCAAAATTTAAAACTGAAAAGCATAAGGTTGATATTATTTAACCTTTCTAAAAATTAGAATAGGTAAAAACACTGCACAACTCAATTCCTGAGTTAACATCAAAGATTGACAGAGACCAAACAAGGACAACGATAGACAATCTCATTCATAAAGACAATTTTTCTTTTCAAGACCATGTCTCACTCTGTTGCCCAGGCTGGAGTGCAGTGGCCCAATCTTGACTCACTGAAACCTCTGCCTCCCAGGTTCAAGCAATTCTCCTGCCTCAGCCTCCTGAGTAGCTGGGATTACAGGCATATGCCAGCATGCCTGGCTAATTTTTTTATTTTTAGTAGAGACAAGATTTTACCATGTTGGTCAGGCTGGTCTTGAACTCCTAACTTCATGATACACCCACCTTGGTCTTCCAAAGTGCTGGGATCAGAGGCATGAACCACCGCACCCAGTGAAGACAAAAATTTTTTAAACCAATTGCAAACAAAGTGACTCTTTCTCGGTATAAAGTGAATAAAACCATCAATAAGTTTATCTCAAGAGTACAGGATAAGTTGAACACTGTATAATCTACATGTCTACATAAAATAGGCACAGAATAAGAGCTTGGTAACTAGAAATAAAAGAGTATTTTATTTTATTTTCTAAATATACAAGGTATTTCAAATAAAGTATAGCAAATGTACATAACTACTGAAAGCTTGTCTTTTAATGTCATAAACATAATAATTATGTTGGTGTTCAACATTTTTATTAAACATTGCATCCATGGTTTCAGCCAACAGGTTAAAATGAGAAATCAGTTATACAATTATACTGGAAAAGCAGAACTAGTCAATAAACCAATAGCTAAACTATTTGTTCTACCTAGGTAGATTGGATCCTTGCAAAGCAACTAACACAAAAATTGTTTGTTTATGTGTATCGAGGATTTAAAACTCCTTGAAGAGGCCCAGCGGGGTGGCTCATGCCTGTAATCCCACAACTTTGGGAGGCTGAGGTGGCAGATCATGAGGTGGGGAGTTCGACAACAGCCTGGCCAATATGGTGAAGTCCTGTCTCTACTAATAACACAAAAATTAGCCGGGCGTGGTGCCTTGGGAGGCTGAAGCAGAAGAATCGCTTGAACCTGGGAGGCAGAGGTTGAAGTGAGCTGAGATGGCGCCACTGCATTCCAGCCTGGGTGACAGAGTGAGACTGTCTCAAAAACAAAAACAAAACAAAACAAAAAACAAAACTTCTAGGAGAACATGAAGAATAATATTGTTATTGTAACTGTGAAAAAAACAACTTCTTAGACGTTGCACAATATAAAAATTGTGCATAGGCTGGGAGCGGTGGCTTGTACCTTTAATCCCAGCATTCTTTGAGGCCCAGGCAGGCAGATCACTTCAAGTCAGGAGTTCCAGACCAGCCTCACCAACGTGATAAAACCCCGTCTCAGTTAAAAACATAAAAATCAGCATGGTGTTCTGTGCATGTCTGTTGTCCCAGCTATTCGGGAGGCTGAGACATGAAGAGCACTAGAACCCAGGAGGCAAAGATTTCAGTGAGCTGAGATTGTGCCATTGTACTCCACCTGGGTGATAGAGTGAGACTTTATCTAAAAATAAAAATGCATTAAAATATTTATAAATTAGACTATATCAATTTTAAGAATTTTTGATTATCAAAAACACAAAAACATGTTTTTATAAAGATGATGAAAAGGCAAACCATAACTGGGGGAAAATAGCTTAAAAATACATAGTACAAAAATTAGTATTTAGAAAACATATATTATAGAATATGTATGAATAAACAAGGAAATGGAAAGCATAAATAGGACAGATGGCAAGTCTTAAATCACAAACTTATGAAAAATCCTAACTTCATTAGTAACTATGGAAATGCTCAATAAAACTTTAAATAATATGTCTTTCTAATTAACCATTTTGTCAAAAAATTATGTCTAGCAATTCCAAGAGTTGGTAAAACATATGCAACATCTGGAATTTACAAATATCCACTGGCAATAGACTTGATTTATAAATTGATGTATATTTACACTATGCAAGAGTGAAAATGGAGAACAACAGCTATGCAAAGCAACATGAAAATAAAACAATTATAAATAAAAAGCAAGTCACAGATGAAAACTCATGCTAGCATGTACATACAGGCAAATAGCAGGTAATGCTGAAACATATGTTGTTAATAGATAAAATTGCATAAAGTAAATAATAACACAAAATTCAGATAGTGGTTACTTTAGGGTAGGAGGTTAATAGAACACTTTAGAGATATTGAGACAGGAGTGTGTGAGGATTTTATGTAGCAAGACTGAAAGTTTTATGAGTAAAGAGCAATTTTTTTTTCTCCATTTTATCTCCTAAGGCTAGCAAAAAGTATGGCACAACGTGTGGGCTCAATACACATTTATCAGTTAAATAAATAAATACATCCCCTTTGTAAATGGTCAAGCTATGCAAACCAAGACTTTATTAGTTATTATTGTTTGGTTGATAGAATCAAATAGAAGGTAATAAACTGTAAAATTCAGAAAGCACTATTAAAAGTTTGATGTTACCTCATCATTCTTAGGTAAAATAGAGTAAAATTTTTAGTTTCTAAGTTTGTGACCATTATAAAATTAAATCACCAGGTGAGGATGAAAAAATGAAATCTTACTTTAGGCGAGCATAATTTGAGAGGAAAAGGCAAAAAAGAAAAGAAAAACTGAAAACTCGATTTGGTCAGATATGCCAGTTCTACTCTCTCTCTCTCTTTATATATATATTTTTTGGAAATATTTCCCTCCTCTCCTGACGCAGAGGGAGGCTGGCTGGGGCATCCTGGGTCCCTCTGTCCTCGCCGCGATGGCAGTGGCTGATCTCTGCTCAGGGGCGACAAGTGCGGCCATGCGCTGGGCTTGAGCCTGCCCGGCCCAGCCCCTCCTCAACTTCCCTGGACTCTTCACGGTGTCTGCAGGCCCCTGCACAATCCTGAGCGTCCCTCTGATGGAAGGGGAGGTGGCAGCAGAAAGCCAGTGGGAGGAACTGGCCCCGCAGGTCTAGGAGGGCTCGGCCAGTTGTGGGAAATGCTCTGGTTGACCTCGGATTTCTGCGCACTAAGCTGAGCCGCGACTCCAGCTTTGAGCAGAGGCATCCCCGGGCTGGGCGACCTTGGG
This sequence comes from Nomascus leucogenys, assembly GCF_006542625.1. Taxonomy (NCBI): domain Eukaryota; kingdom Metazoa; phylum Chordata; class Mammalia; order Primates; family Hylobatidae; genus Nomascus; species Nomascus leucogenys. Next base: position 70,964,289 of record NC_044383.1, on the reverse strand, counting down.
TGTGGGTGCTCCAGCTGCTGTGGCAGTTCCTGCTGTGCTCAGCTGGGTCACGACTGGAACTGGCGCCCTCCAGAAGTGAAGGAGGGGCCCCGCAGAGGAGGCGGTAGCCATGGTCCCTGTAAACCAGGACTTGCTGACAAATCTCAGACGCCAGGAACAGAAGAACGGAGAGCTTGAGCCAAATGGAGGAACTGTTGGAGCGGCTGAGGGTGAAGCTGCCCAAACTCCTCAAAGTGGAGCAGCAAAGCAAACACCAGAGAAGGACAAGAAAAATGAAAGTCAAAGAAAATGAGCAGAAACCAAAGGCAGATGCTAACGCAGTGCAAAGCAGTTCACACCATGATAGAGAGTTGATGAGTCTCGGAAACTAATCTTAGTGACAGAGTGAAAGGACAGCAGTGAACATGGTAAGGTGCTGACGATTCTGGTCCACTGGATCCCACTATCCCTAGGACGGTAAATACCGTCACAGTCACCACACAGCGAGTTACAACTGCACCATTTCCTATTTATTCCTAAATGAATAAAGGTGATTCTCATCACAAGCGCAAATAAAAAGTTATTTATCTTTCTTTTAAAATAAAGTGCTATGCTTTAGCTTTTTTTTTTTTGAGTTCTTATAATTTTGAAAATGAAGTTGACATTTGTATGGCTGATGTTTTTGATAGTCTTGCTTTAGTTGAATTGTTCAAAGTCAGTATATTTTAAACTAAGAAGAGTAAACTGTATGTATTTGTTTTACATATTAAAGGCTCAAAGTAACAAATAATGTATCTGTTTATGATTTGAAAAGCTCAAAGTTTGATTATTTATCCGTACATACACAGAATAGTGTATCGTGCTAGAACATTTGTTTTTTAAAAGTGGCAGCCATAGGTCCTGTGGGTGGCAAACCATCCAGGTGCTGAGGCAAGAGACCAAGGGCACGAGCCTTTCCAGTATAATAAAATATATAAAACAACAAGAGTTATACTAGATCTAGATCATAGACATGGTTATATATGAATATCATTAATCATTAGTTTGTAGCAATTACTCTTTATTCCAATATTGTAATAATCCTTACTCTATAATCATAACCTAGGTAAAACCAGGCCATACAGAGATAGGAGCTGAGGGGACACAGTGAGAAGTGACCAGAAGACAAGAGTACGAGCCTTCTGTTATGCCCAGATGGGGCCACCAGAGGGCTCCTTCCTCTAGCAGTAACACCAGCATCTGGGAAGATGCCCATTGCCAAATGGACTGTGGTCTAGCGGTAGTGTTAGTGTCAAGGAAAATCACCCGCTACTTAGCAGACTGGGAAAGGGAGTCTCCCTTTCCCCTGGGGGAGTTTAGAGAAGACTCTACTCCTCCACCTCTTGTGGAGGGCCTGACATTAGTCAGGCCCACCCGCAGTTATCCGGAGGCCTAACCATCTCCCTGTGATGCTGTGCTTCAGTGGTCATGCTCCTAGTCCACCTTCATGTTCCATCCTGTACACCTGGCTCTGCCTTCTAGATTGCAGTAGTAAATTAGTGAAAGTAATAAAAGTCAGGCCGGGCATGGTGGCTCACGCTTGTAATCCCAGCACTTTGGGAGGCTGAGGCGGGCGGATCACGAGGTCAGGAGATCGAGACCATGGTGAAACCCCGTCTCTACTAAAAATACAAAAAATTAGCCGGGTGTGGTGGCGGGCGCCTGTAGTCCCAGCTACTTGGAGAGGCTGAGGCAGGAGAATGGCATGAACCCGGGAGGTGGAGCTTTCAGTGAGCCAAGATAGTGCCACTGCACTCCAGCCGGGTGACAGAGCAAGACTCCGTCTCAAAAAAAAAAAAAAAAAGAAAGTACTAAAACTCTCTGATATGCAGAAATAATGGCATAAGCTGTCTCTCTCCCTCTCTGTCTCTGCCTTGGCTGCCAGGCAGGGAAGGGCCCCCGTCCAGTGGATTTGTGACGTACGTGACCTTATCTATCATTGGAGATGACTCACACTCTTTACCCTGCCCCTTTTGCTTTGTATCCAATAAATAACAGTGCAGCCAGACATTCGGGGCCACTATCAGTCTCTGCGACTTGGTGGTAGTGGTCCCCTGGGCCCAGCTGTCTTTTGTTTTATCTCTGTCTTGTGTCTTTATTTCTACACTCTCTCGTCTCCACACACGGAGAAACCCACCAGCCCTGTGGGGCTGAACCCTACAGTTCCTGCCTGTCTGGATATATTTTGGACTTTTGTATGTTAAATACAACTTAAAAAAAAACTTTATTATGTTTCGGAAAATCTAAGATTGGTATACACAAACAAACTTTACAAATTACTGTAGGGTTCAGCAAACTACGTTTATAATGTGATATTAATACCTCTACATTTTGATGTGTAAATCTTTCTTGAGAAAAGATTGTTTTTCAAAAAAAAGTCTACAAATTCAGGCTTCAGTTATAAAATGACAAAATAGTAAAGAAATGAGTAGTTTGCCATATTATATGAATACTTGTATTCAATTAAAATACCAAATATTTTAATGAAAAATATTTAGAAAACAGATTTAAATAATTTCTTGATATTTTACTACAGTAATAAATATACACAAATATTTTATAAATCACATCTATTAGTGCTAGTTTTTACTTAATATTAGTATATGTCAAAGGTCAAAGATCTCTTAAAAATAGATATGTTTATCAATAATTTGGTGTTTCTAAATATCCAGAAGTCTTGTTTTAATCTGGGAATAGTTTACTAATTTTATTTTATAAAAGGTGTGTTCAAAGTTTTCTAGTTTAACCTAATATTGGTCGATGATGGGTAAACAAATCTTTTCTTGCTAATCCCATAGGTTTATTAAATTGTTGAAGATATTTTTAATTTAAAAATTCTGTCTTTCAATGTTGTTTACAGGGATTTAGGTCTAGTTTAATCGGCTCAACCTGTTAATCAATGTCAGGTGCCAGATTCCAATTTATTTTCAGTGTGTTTGTATGACTTTTCTTTCTTTCTTTTCTTTCTTTTTTTCAGACAGAGTCTCGCACTGTCATCTGGGCTGGAATGCAATGGTGCAATCTTGGTTTACTGCAACCTCCACCTCCTGGGTTCATACAGTTCTCCTGCCTCAGCCTCCTGAGTAGCTGGTATTACAGGTGCACACCACCACACCTGGCTAATTTTTTGTATTTGTAGTAGAGATGGGGTTTCACTATGTTGGCCAGACTGGTCTGGAAGTCCTGACCTTGTGATCTACCCCCATCAGCCTCCCAAAGTGCTGGGATTACAGGTGTGAGCCAACGCACCCAGCCAACTTTGGTCTTTGAATAAAATGTCTATTAACAAAGACAAATTTCTGCAGATTTATCAAGTTGCTTGTAGTAACCTGAAAGGTAATATATGCAAAATTCTCATGTTATTGTCTGAGAAAACAGATTCAACTGCTACCTAAAAAATCAACTGGAAGACACTTTTATAAACTTGCACAACTTAAGAAAAAAACTGAAATGCAGTAGTAATAAGTGTAGATACATCAAATGAAAAATGGTAATCGAGAACGTCACTTTCAATGTTTGAGTATTTGCACTTTTGGTTTAAAAGTGTAGTAAAATAGAGCTTTTGGTAAGCTTTCTGTAGATTAACATTATCATAAATTAGGAAAAAATTCCCTTAAAATGTAAATAAATGAAAAAATACACCAAACAACAACAACAACAACAACAAAACTAAGATCAGCAGTGCATACATATTGATCCTTATTTTGGGAGAATATGAAACAGACCATTGCATGAATTTTATACAGATGTTTTGCCACAGTGGCATACTAATAAAAAGATTTATCTTTAATTTGAATTAATATGTCCACATCTTAAAAATACTGCTTTGTGCTAAGAATACTAAATGTAAAAGTCTTTATACATAGGAGGATCCTGATTCTCAACTAAACATATATGGCAACCCATTCCTCTGTTTCTTCCAAACTGAAGCCTGATTAAGGCTTAAATATGGAGTGAGAGAGACTCATTAACAGGACACGTGAGACAAAAAAAATGAGATAGGATGATCATTTCTAAGGCTCAGCAATTGCCTGGGGGACCTCAATATAATGATATCAACTATGAATCTTACTGGGTAAAAATAAACATAAAAAGCTGAGAACACCATGACTTTAATTTGGTGGAATAGACTCTCTGGAATTATACACAGTTGTGCTAAAAGTATTGAGCCAGAATGACATGTATCTAAGGGTTATTAAAGGGAATATTTACAAACACATTAGTATTTGTTCCATATCTTGTTGCAGCAGCAGTGCTCTTGTCTGTAATGTCAGCTTCCCCAAGCTACAGATGCCACTGACAAACTAAGACTTAGTGTCTAATATGCTGTTTGCAGTTAGTTTCTAAATTTAACAAACTTGCAATAATTTTATGAATTTCATTGAACTCTGTTTCATGTATAAATCTCACTAAAAGACACTATTCAGTAGCTACTTCCCTCAGTCTTTTCTGGGATTTTCTGTTCCTTGTTTCCAAACCAACCTTATTTGAATCCTAGTCATTTCTGAAGCCCCATATGTAATAATAGAAAGAGAGCAGAAATGAAGCCAAGTTGCCCCAAACAGTTCATGCCTAATATATTTGGTTCCCCAAATGAACCAAAAACCACACAAGCTAAACAACAGTGGATTTAAAATTCAACCTAAATTCAACAGTAGTAGTCAAAATCATACGCAAAAATTAGCAAAGTCACAATGTAGAAACCCTTAATGTGTTATTCCACAACAAATCATCAAATTCTTATTTTGGCATTTTTAGAAAAAAATAAATATATTACATATGACAAAATATACCCACTCACTTATAATAAAATATTTTGAAATATGTATGGTTTTATTCTTATTCTTAAATATATACTATATTATTTAGACAAGACTTTCAGTAAAAAAATCCTTGTAGCTACCATGTATGAATTAAAACAGCTGTGGGAAAATAGGATTTTTAGTTAATAATGAAGATTGAAGCTCCAATGATGTAAAATATTGTTTCCTGGGCACACAGCTAATTACCCAAATCAAGCTTAAATGTGTTTGATTTAAAAATTTTCATTTTCCCACTGTTGACAATGTTGACATAACAGCTAAATCTTAGTCTCAGAGTTGGTAGTTTGGAATAAATCAAGACAAGTACTATTGAGGAAGGATGGGTAGTCAAGAAAGTGATTATCCCTTTGGAATGCAGCAAACATGGCCATTGTACAGTGGCTGCATATTGCCAACACAGTAAGCCCCAGCATTTGCATTGCATTCCAGCTTATTCAAGCAAAGCTCTCTCCAATAAACTCCCCTGTAAAGAGCATACACATTTTGATTTTATCTTTAGTCAAACTGAGATTTTACTCATTATAATAGTAAAAAGCACACCTGTGAGTGGAGACTTAAGATGCTACTGAGATGTGAAATATGAACAAGCATGTACACCTACTGCATCTATGCATCAAGAGGGCCACCCAGAACATGCTTACTAGTAACACCACTTTCCACCTCTTTATAATAAGACTCCCATAAATAAAGTCCCTAGTTCCAGTCTTTGCTTTCTCGTTCTGTAAGCAACACACCCTGAATCCCTTCTCCCTCAAGGTGTACTGGGTATTCTGCACCTAACCTTTCAAATAGACTTACTCCTTCACAATAAATTACTCTATGCTGCATCTTCTTTGTTGTTTGTCTCTTGTTTAATTTTTTTTGAAAGTAAGACAACAACTGAGGTTTCAGAAAAGTCATTCACACTATCATGCTTTGTTTTGTATTTTTTGTTATCAACATTTTTTCTGTCATATGTCAATATTCACATTTTCAACACAGTGAACACTGCTAAATTGAAAATTTAAATGACCACAAAATAATTTATCATAAAAGCATGTATATCTCTCATGTTTCACATTCACCACACTTTCTATCTATTCAACTTTTTAAAAATTTTGATATTCAAATACATATATCAAATTAAATATTTTATTTAATAATTTGAATTCAATTCCAAAATGATTTATACGGAAATATATTGTTATATTTACTTTTCACCTAATTTGGCTTTCCAAGCTAAGGTAAAACTAAAGCATGTTTTCAAAGTGTTAAGGAACTTAACCTTACTAGCACTGAGAGAAGTTAGCTAGCTTGCCTTAGGTAGACAGCAAGGGAAGGGTTTATGGAGAGCCCCCAACCCACAGGTTAGTGCCTTATCCCCACATAACAGAAAAAGCAGCTTGGAAAAAAAATAAGCTCCAGGCACTATTAAGGGAGCTAGCATAGGGGTTTGTGCCTGGACTCATGCCCTCAGATGCACAAGTAGGAGAACCTAAAGCCCATTTAGATAAAAATTTGCACACACCTCTGGCTTACTTAGATAAGGGAGCAAGGCCTGACATAGAAATGTCTTTGCTCTTTGCATAGTCAGTGGGCTCCCAGGAAAAAGTTTTTTCTATTTTTGTGGGCATGAACACAGTGGGCTTTGATGGGTTCCAGTGGACACTTTCTTTTCTTTTTTAACTGTGAGTCTGGTCTTTATAAATTATTACTTCAGCTCTTGATTGGTCGTGGGGAAAGGTCTTCAGCCAAGCTCTGGCTTCAGCTTCTAATATGTTCTGGGCCAACCTGAGCAGCCTTTATGAATCATACTTCAGCCCCGGACTGGTCCCAGGCCAAGGCGCCAGTCAAAGCTGAGTCACACATTCTCTAAGACAGCTCACAAACTAAGCACAATTTTTTCCCATTCCAGTTTATAAAAACCCTGGATCCCAGCCTTACAGTGGACAACCCATTCAGGTCTCACTGTCTGCTGGAGTAGGGCTTTCTTCCTTTTGCATATTAAACTTTTGCTCCAAATCTCACCTTTGTGTCCACACTCCTTAATCTTCTTGAACATAGCACAAAGAATTCCGGGTATTATCTCAAACAACAGATGTTGTTACATCTTGGTGCATGGGTAAAACTACAACATATTTTGGTGTGTTGGCCAGGGAGAAAGGAATTGATCAGAAGAGTGATTGGGAGTGAGGCTCCTTGTCCTCAGTTACTTTCTGAGGCTTCTTGTCCTAAGTTTTTGTCTCTAGAGACAATCATGAAACACTGGCTCTGTTCTAATCCAGTTTCCTTTCACAAAGGGCCTACCCATTGTGTGGAACAGAAAGGAGGTCCTAGGGCAACTGAAGGTTCCTGGCTGAGTCTATACCTCAGTGTTACCTAAAAGGCCTTGGACTAACTCCAGACCCCGACAGCCAATGAGGGTGTTGGCACAAGAACTTCCAGTCCTTTTTTTCATTCAATTTTTTTCTTCTTCTTTTATTTTTTTTGTACCTATCATTTCTCTTATCCATTCTTTGTATGCAATGTTGTGAATATTTTTACAGCCTATGGATATAATCATGCTGAGTAAAGTCAGTCAGTGTCTTAGTATTCAGATATGTAACTCAGAGTTGTTGTTTTATAATTCCCTAGCAATGGGGCGAATTCAAAATCTCTCTAAATTTTTACATAGTAAGAGCCTTTCTTTCTCACAGTAATAAACGTTCATGGCACTGTATGAGAGAATATTTCACCCTGAGTAAATACCCTCCTTCGCATTTGGTTTGTTTTTTCTCTCCAAGTGAAAGCTCAGCACTGTCCAATGAATCTAAACAGTTCCTTTATGAGACAAGTTCATTTTTTCATCCTGGGGCATATTCGATAGGAACAGCCTATCAAAACCCAAATCTCTTTCTAATTTTTGCCTAAAAATATAAAGTTGGAGTTTTTGCCAGCATTTCTAATTTTACAGCACCCCTAGTGGAATGGGATTGTTCTCCATAGGAAGCCTTGTCAATGCTCTCTCCAAAACTTACAGTTCCCCAATTATTTTCCCTTTTACATCCCTTTATCACTGATAAGGCCTCATGCCATATTTTTGTAAACAGAAAAACTCTCAACTTTCAACAGCCAGAAGAAGCCATGCTGACAAAACAAATCTTCAATTTTTACACATTTTTGAGGCACCTGTTCTTCATCAAACTACATTGGAATTTGAACAAAAATGGAATTTTATGTTTGAAAGTAAACTCATCCCATTCTCTGGGATTCTGATGTTTTCCTGGGGCCATAGCAAGGGAAGCCAAAAATGGTATTAGGGCACTCCCTTTATAAAAGTATCTTGTCTAAATCACACTACTGCATAATCTCTCCCCGGCCACTGGAGTACCTTGAGAGCCTTTTGGGCTGAATGGATCTAGAAAACGAGCAGGATGGAAAGCTAGGTGAGAAGATGAGCATAATGTGTACTACCGACGAACTCCTCTGGACCCATGTGTGAAGGTCATGCTTGCATCCATGGGTAACATCTATGATGGTTGCTGGGACCCACAGGAAAAAAAAGAAGGTCCAGAAATGCTATGCCCTTTTTTTCTTTCCGCCACACTGAAAAGAGAAAGGGGACTGAGGAACGCCTTGTCTCCCCTTTTTCTAGATAGGTAACAAACCATCTACAGTTTGCATTCCCCTCTAGTACATTCTGAAACACTGGAACTTCTTTAACCCTGAAACTCTAAAGAAAAAATAGCTTATATTCTATTGCACAAACCCATGGCCATATTAGAGACAGGAGGCCTGGCTTTCTAAGGGAAGTACTGCTTTCAACACTATCCAACAAATAGATCTTTCTTTGCCCTGTGAGACAACCCAGATCTTTGTAAGCATTGTAAAAGTAAATCTGCCCTCTTGGCAGCCATGTCAGACAAACCTAGAAAATATAATTACCAAAAGTTGAGATACAAACCCTTGGAGAACCCTCAAATGCAACTTCCGAGTGCCTCACCAGCCTCCCATACTTTGGGCACCCCATACCCATATATCATCAGCTCCTCTGGTTATGCCACTGAAGAAACCCACAAAATTGCTGTTGCCCCTACAGAAAATGCCCAGTAGACATGAAGTTACTAAGATTCAAGTTCCCTTCTCATTGGTGGACCTTAAGAAAATAAAGTGAGCCCCAGGCAAGTTCTTTAATGACCCTGATACATATATAGAGTCTTTCCAAAATTTAACCCAATGTTTAATGTTACATGGAGGATGCTATGCTGCTTTTAAGCCAAACCCTAACTATTAAGAAACAGGCAGTCTTGCAGGCGGCAAAAAAAACCTCAAAAAACAAAGAGTAGGTTTCCTACAGCCAGTCAGGAAAGAAACCCAGTCGAAAGGGAAAACAAAGGGACAGAATCCCCATTCCCAATAAGAATAAAAGCAATGCCCCTTAAATATGCTAATTGGAGCCCTTGTGAAGTGGAAAAGTGTAGGGACCAGCCCCACAGGGCTGGTGGGTCTCTCCCTGTGTGCAGAGATGAGAGAGTGTAGAAATAAAGACACAAGACAAAGAGATAAAACAAAAGACAGCTGGGCCCGTGGGACCACTACCACCAATGAGCGGAGACCAGTAGGGGCCCCAAATATCTAGCTGTGCTGTTATTTATTGGATACAAAGCAAAAGGGGCAGGGTAAAGAGTGTGAGTCATCTCCAATGATAGATAAGGTCATGTGGGTCATGTGTCCACTGGACAGGGGGCCCTTCCCTGCCTGGCAGCCGAGGCAGAGAGAGAGAGGAGACAAAGAGAAAGACAGCTTACACCATTATTTCTGCATATCAGAGACTTTTCATACTTTCACTAATTTACGACTGTTATCTAGAAGGCAGAGCCAGGTGTAGAGGATGAAACATGAAGGCGGACTAGGAGTGTGACCACTGAAGCACAGCATCACAGGGAGATGGTTAGGCCTCCAGATAACTGTGGGCAAGCCTGACTGATGTCAGGCCCTCCACAAGAGGTGGAGGAGCAGAGTCTTCTCTTTTTTTTGAGACGGAGTCTTGCTCTGTCGCCCAGGCTGGAGTGCAGTGGTGCAATCTTGGCTCACTGCAAGCTCCGCCTCCTGGGTTCACACCATTCTCCTGCCTCAGCCTCTCCAAGTAGCTGGGACTACAGGCACCCGCCACCACACCCGGCTAATTTTTTGTATTTTTAGTAGAGACGGGGTTTCACCATGGTCTCGATCTCTTGACCTCGTGATCTGCCCACCTCGGCCTCCCAAAGTGCTGGGATTACAAGCGTGAGCCACCGTGCTCGGCTGAGCAGAGTCTTCTCTAAACTCCCCCAAGGAAAGGGAGACTCCCTTTCCTGGTCTGCTAAGTAGCCGGTGTTTTTCCTTGACACTTTTCACTACCACTAGACCATGGTCTGCCTGGCAACAGGCATCTTCTCAGATGCTGGCATCACCACTAGACCAAGGAGCCCTTCTGGTGGCCCTGTCTGGGCATAACAGATGGCTTGCACTCTTGTCTTCTGATCACTTCTCACTGTGTCCCCTCAGCTCCTATCTCTGTATGGCCTCGTTTTTCCGAAGTTATGATTATAGAGTGAGGATTATTATAATATTGGAATAAAGACTAATTGCTACAAACTAATGATTAATGATATTCATATATAATCATAACTATGCTCGAGATCTATTAGAACTCTTGTTGTTTTATATATTTTATTATACTGGAACAGCTCATGCCCTTGGTCTCTTGCCTTGGCACCTGAATGGCTTGCCGCCCACATCTCCCTCCTTTTTATTAACTAGGATCACCATTGCCATCATTGCTTGTTGTTGACTTCGGACTTGGTTTCAGACTCCTTGGAGGCATTTGCAGACTTAAAGGAGACAACATAAGCATACCAATATTAATAATGCCAGTAACAACAATGATCCTCTGAAGGGTTTGAGCCATTTGAAGGGATTAAAATCAGATAACTGTTTTGTTATGCCTTCAAAAATGTCTGAACCAGGAACAGTGGATAAGTGGGCTTGTGAAGCCTCAAAAATTTGCTCTTTAAGTTGTGAAATATCCAAGGTTAAGTTATCATCCCAGGCTTTTAAATGTCTTGAGACCTTTTCCCAGCTATGTTGATCTTTATTATAAGCATAAGGCATTATGCAATAATCAGAAGTATTCTAATCACACTGTAATTGTGTACGGTGTTCCAAGTTCATAACTCTATCTCCCAGCCACATTACACTTTGGCGGAGATCATTAATTTGATTAGCTAATATTTGATCAATTTAAGCCTGAGAATTCCAAAGTCTGGAGGAGTTTTTTTTTTGCCATGTTTCAACATATTGAGCAGTTTGAACAGAATTGTGGATGGCAACTCTAGCAGTTGCTGCTGTTGCAGTAACTGCAATTAGTCCTGCAATGACTGTAATAAGAGTAAAAATAAATATCTTTGTTTCTTTGAGATACCTTTAAGAACTTCATTGACTATGTGAACAGAGGGGGAAGACTCCCATGGATGATGTAAAGAAACTGGTTTCCATACTCCCTCCCTAGCCCTTACCAAAAGAATAATTGTAGTAGGATTAAAAGTAGCATCAATGCAAGTGAACAGCTTACAGTTATCACATTCTATAGTTTGTATATTAGGAATAATAATTATATTTCCCACCAACAGCATCTAAGGGGGTTTGACACAGCTCATGATGGGTATCACCCATTCAGATATGAAGGTGATGTTGAATGTGGGTGTTTTGGTATTAGTGTGAAGGAGTTGATAGGTAGTGTTTCATATTCTAATTGCTGTCAAGGCTGCAGCTAATTTCCATAATTCAGGATGTTCTGGGGTGAAAAAGGGATGAATCATTTTTGGTCTAGGAGGAGCAATGCCTGCATCCATCCATTTGAATGGGTAAGGAGACACCCATTGTCTCAGCCTGTATGACTGCCATCCATGCTCTATATAATATAATAAATAAATAAACTCTGAGCATGAGGTATTTTTGCTGGAGCAATCTCGCCAATAATGCCCTTTTGGAGCCCAATCAATAACAATGCCCGTGGCTAGACTTTGGAGCACAATGGCCTTGGGAGCATTACAATTATCCCATAAAACTGAAGTCACTATAAAAGGCTCCTTTGTAGGTTTCTTTGGGCAGTCTGGCAGTCCTTTTGTTTTATGACTTTTGGTAGTGAGAGGAACTCTCCATTCCTCCTGTGGAGTAAGTTTGACAGTGAGAAGTTGAAAAGAATTAGTACTGAACACATTATGTACTTGATAAGAATCATTTGTAAAGGACGGTATGGTCCACGTTCAACTCTGGTGAGAATAAGCTAAACAGCCAGGCAACATCCCAATGCATAGTGGTGGATACTTATAACCAATTGACAGATTAAAGTGCATACCTTCTTCTTCCCATTGAGCTGGAAACCGATCATCGTTAGGGACTGGCATGAATGCACTATTATTAGTGTAAACTTCTACTGGGGAGTCCATCCAGGAGACAGACCGAATTAGGGGGGGAAAAGGAACATACGCCCAGTAAGTATAATTATGAATTGCCCTAACTGGTGGTATACTTACCGCTGCACTGACTACCATAAAGTCAGCCAGAATTATATTACCAGTTGTTTTTGGGATTCGTTTTTCTTTTAAGAAATTTTCTATTTGATGAGATGGAACATTTATTTGACCGCAAGTTGGTGGAGTTGAACGAGAGGTGTTGTAGGTCACACGGTGAGATTTTGTCTCAATGTGGAGGTCATGAAGTTTATGTGTGAGGTGGCGAAAGTTGCTCTTTGGTTTCCAAGGGGTCTTTGCGTTTTGTTTCTGGGAGTGTTTTATCTTTGGAGTTATGGTGGAATTTTAATTGTCGGGAGGGGACCCACAAGGGCTGTAGCCCTTTTCCTGGGGAAACACAAGCACAACACCTACCCCAGGTTCTGACCGTGCCTAATTCCCATGTGTTAGTTTTTGCATCCTTCCACTGTACCCACATTCCTTTTTGTGGATCAAATTATTTCCAGTGAAATGTTGTTCTGTAGGTGTAAAAGGTTGATTTTTTGTTAAATTTAACAAATGTAGTGTAAAGAGAGCCAGATTTAATTGGGCATGAGGAGTAGCAGCATCTCCCTTTGATTTAATATCCTGTTTTTGAAGTTGATCTTTGAGTGTTTTATTGGCTTGTTCAACCAAAGCCTGTCTTTGAGAATTATAGGAGATGCAAGTTGTGTGAGTAATTGCCCATATCTGAGTAAACTTTTTAAAAGCAGCACTAGTGTAGCGAGGGCCGTTATTAGTTTTTAGTTTCTTGAGACAGCCCATAACTGAGAAACATGAAAGCATATGTCATTTAACATGAGTTGTACTTTCTCCTGTTTGACAAGTGGCCCAAATAAAATGAGAAAAGGTATCAATAGTTACATGTATAAAAGAAAGCTTGCCAAAAGGAGGATAATGAGTCACATGCATTTGCCAGAGAGCATTCTGTGAAAGGCCTCTAGGGTTAACTCCTGAAGACAGTGGCTGTAAAATTAACACTTGACAAGTAGGGCAGTGATGTACAATGGTTTTAGCTTGTTTCCACGTAAGAGGGAACTTTTTTAGGAGTCCCGCAGCATTGACATGAGTTAAAGCATGAAAATTTTCTGCATCTGTAAAAACGGGAGTAACTAATGTAACAGCTCTGTCATTTGCTGCCAAGAGGGGTCAGGGGAGGGGTGTGTGGGCCCGAATGTGAGTAATGTAGAAAGGAGAAGACCTTGCTCTGAGCACAGACTGAAACTTTTGAAAAGGAAAGAATAGGCAAAAATTTGATAAAGGCAGTTTCAATGTTGTGAGCAGGCAAAAATTTGATTAAGGCAGTTTCAATGTTGCGAGTAAAATGTACTACATACGCTGAGTCAGAGACAATGTTAACTGGTTCAGGGAAATCTTCAAGGACAGCCATAACAGCAAGCAGTTCAGCTCATTGTGCTGAAATAGCTCCTGTGCTAAGAACATGTTCTCTGGGTCCTGTATAAGCTGCTCGGCCATTAGAGGAAGCATCAGTGAAAACAGTGACAGCTTCAGGTAATGGGGTGTTTCCAGTAATGTTAGGTAAAATCCAAGATGTGAGTTTAAGGAACTGAAATAATTTTACATTAGGATAGTGATTATCAGTTATACCCAGGAAACATGCCAAATGCACTTGCCAAGCAATGCAAGAAGCAAAAGCCTGTTGAACTTGTAATCGGGTAAGGGGAACAAATGATTTTTTGGGGCTCTGTTCCCAAAAGACAAAGGAGATGAGAATGAGCCTGACCAATTAAGGTAGAAATTTGATCTAGGTAAATAGTTAGTGTCCATAAAGAGTTGTGTGGAAGAAAACACCATTCAATTAAATTATGTCCCTGAATAATGAGCCCTGTTGGTGAATGTTCAGTGGGAAAAATTAGTATTTCAAAAGGTAAATGTGAATTCACTCTGGTAACCTGAGACTGTTGAATGCATTTTTCATAAGCCGTAATTCAGAATCTGCCTCAGGAGTCAAGGACCTTTTACTGCGTAAGTCAGGATTGCCCCATAATGTTGCAAAAAGATTAGACACAGCATAAGTAGTAACGCCTAGGGAGGGAGGGACAAATCCAATTAATATCTCCAAGTAATTTTTGGAAATCATTTAGAGTTTTTAAGGAGTCTCATCTGAGTTGAACTTTTTGAGGCTTAATGACCTTGTACTCTAGCTGCATTCCTAAATAGTGATAAGAGGAAGAAGTCTGAATTTTTTCTGGGGTGATAACCAAGCCAGCTGCTGTGACTGTTTGTTGTAAAGCAGAGAAACAAGATATTAATACAGAGCATGAAGGTGCCATGAGATCAGCTGCCTGCTGAGCAAGATCAACAATGGGCTGTGGGTGATTTTTGTGCTGCTGGGGTGGCAGGTACTGGAGGTTGTAAAATTACAGGAAATTGCCAGGCTTTGGAATCCCCGTATTCCCTTGCCTGAGCTATAGCCCTTATAAGAGGAGTGTCATTTTTAGGGAGGTATGTAATTTGTTGCTTATGAGCGGAAAGAGTAGACGAGATTACCTGCTGAGCAGGTCTTTCATGGGCCTGAAATTCAGGCTGCCACAGCAACTGCGGACCAGGCTTCAAGGGAGCCTGTGACTCTAGCCAAGCCTGAGTAGGAGGAAAGGAACCAGTCATCAAGGGAGCCTGTGACTCTAGCTGAGTCCGATTTGTAGTAAATGAACCAGGCTTCAAGGGAGCCTGTGACTCTAGTCCCGATTTGTAGGAAAGGGACCAGGCTTCAAGGGAGCCTGTGACTCTAACCAAGTCTGATTAGTTAGTACTGGCTTGTCCCATGGTGTCCCCAGAATACTCTCAGTGCTCTAGCTTACCACCAAGCTTATTGACTGCAGTCCTCAGGAATCTCTCATTGAACTCCTCCGCTGAATCTCACACCCAGGGTGCAACTTCACACAGCGAGGGAGAACCCCATATCGGAGCACCAGATGTAGGGACCAGCCCGAGTGTCAGTGGGTCTCTCCCCATGTGCAGAGATGAGAGAGTGTAGAAATAAAGACATAAGACAAAGAGATAAAAGAAAAGACAGCTGGGCCCGGGGGACCACTACCACCAATGCATGGATGCCAGTAGAAGCCCCAAATGTCTGGCTGTGCTATTTATTGGATACAAAGCAAAAGGGGCAGGGTAAAGAGTGTGAGTCATCTCCAATGATAGATAAGGTCACGTGGGTCACGTGTCCACTGGACAGGGGGCCCTTCCCTGTCTGGCAGCTGAGGCAGAGAGAGAGAGAGAGGAGACAAAGAGAAAGACAGCTTATGCCATTATTTCTGCATATCAGAGACTTTTAGTACTTTCACTAATTGACTACTGCTATCTAGAAGGCAGAGCCAGGTGTACAGGATGGAACATGAAGGTGGACTAGGAGTGTGACCACTGAAGCACAGCATCACAGGGAGACGGTTAGGCCTCTGGATACCTACGGGCAAGCCTGACTGATGTCAAGCCCTCCACAAGAGGTGGAGGGGCAGAGTCCTCTCTAAACTCCCCTGGGGAAAGGGAGACTCCCTTTCCCAGTCTGCTAAGTAGCTGGTGTTTTTCCTTGACACTTTTCACTACCACTAGACCATGAACCGCCTGGCAACTGGCATCTTCCCAGACGCTAGTGTCACTGCTAGACCAAGGAGCCCCTCTGGTGGCCCTGTCTGGGCATAACAGAAGGCTCACACTCTTGTCTTCTGGTCGTTTCTCACTTTGTCCCCTCAGCTCCTATCTCTGTATGGCCTGGTTTTTCCTAGGTTATGATTCTAGAGCGAGGATTATTATAATATTGGAATAAAGAGTAATTGCTACAAACTAATGATTAATGATATTCACATATAACCATGTCTATGATCTAGATCTAGTATAACTCTCGTTGTTTTATATACTTTATTATACTGGAACAGCTTTTACCCTTGGTCTCTTACCTCAGCACCTGGATGGCTTGCCGCGCACAGAAAAGAAAAGTGGAAAAGAAAACACTTTCTGATGTGCATATTAGGAAGTTTGCAAAGAACCACAAACAAGCATGTTAATTACTCTAACCTTTCCCTGTTAAATCAGAAACCAGATAAAAATCCCATGGCCTTTTTGAAAAGGCTGAGAAAAACTTTAGTAAAACAAACCTCCCTGTATTCTGATACAACAGAAAGGTTTATTACTTAGGCAGGCTCTAATATCAGAAGGAAGTTGCTAAAACAGACCCTGTTCAAACATCTTTCTAGGCTTTGTCATACCCAAGTTGAAACTTTGCAGTATTTAAATGACACTGTTCTCTATGCCCCAACTGAGGAGGTCTCAGGAAGGCACTAAGGCTTTCCTCAGTTTATTAGCTGAAAGGGAATATAGGGCCTCAAAATTTAAAGCTCAGCTCTGTCAAACTGCAGTAAAGTAGATAGGTCTAGTCAGAAGGTACAAGAACACCAGATAAAGAAAGAATTAAACTCATTTTCTTCTTTTCCTTTCCCAAAACTCTTAAACCATTGGGGGGACCTTAGACATTACTGGTTTTTGCAAACTCTGGGTACCTGGGAATGGTGAAATAGCTAATCTTTTATACCACCTTATTAAAAAAAACTCAAGCACCTAAAAACTCACACGCTAACTTGGGAACCTAAAACTAAAAAGCCTTTAGCCAACTAAAGTGAGCCTTACATAAAGCACCAGCCCTCAGTCTTCCCAAAAGGAAGGCATTTAATCTCTATGTATCGAAAAGGAAGTGAATGACCCTGGGAGTTTTAACTAAGACGCAAGGTCAAAGCTCAACAACCAGTGGGTTACCTAAGCAAGAAATTGACTTGATGGCTAGAGGATGGCCAGCCTGCCTCTGAGCAGTTTTGGTGGTGGCTTGCTGGTACCAAAGGCCACGAGGTTAACAATGGGAAGTAACTGTCTGCATTCCCACAGAGGACTGCTGTTCTCTAATGGAAGTCTCTGGCTAATAATCACTTCCTCAAATATCAAACTTTGCTGCTAAAAGGATCTGCAGTCCAGTTAAAAACCTGCCCTTGCCTCAACCCAGCCACTTTCTCCCAGAGGAAACTAAAGAGCCTAAACAGGATTGTAAACAGGTAGTGGTGTGAACTGGTAAAAGAAATAAGAAGAATCATTGTTTATATTCTCTGTAAAGTTTTAATTAACTAAAGAAACGTTTTTAAACTGCACTCAGCTTAATGAAAAGTGAATATCCAAGCTATAAGTATATTCAAAAAGCCTTTCTATTTTTATCTGTATAAAACTTGTTTCCCTGGAAGAGGATTTTTTTCTCACTTAACTAAATTACTTTTATCCACTCTTTCTTGTCACTGTTGATGCAAGCATAGAAGGCCCTAAAATAACCTCTGGTGGCCTGGGACTCCTCAAGAAAACAAAAAAGCTACCACAAATTGCATTTTAAAAGAAAAGAAATCTGCTTTTTTTTCATGAAACTCCTAGAATTAAAAGTAATAAGTCCCTCTCAAAATCTGTCTTTTTCTTCTTGCTATGCTTGTTTATTAGGTTCTTGAAACTATATTCCTACCCCTGTTCTTTTTTTTTTTATCTGGGACAGAGTCTCACTCTGTCACCTAGGCTGGAGTGCAATGGTGCAATCGTGACTCACTGCAACCTCCACCTCCTGGGTTCAAGCAATTCTGCTTCAGCCTCCTGAGCAGCTGGGATTACAGGCACCTGCCACCACACCCAGCTAATTTTTTTTTATTTTTAGTAGAGGCGGAGTTTCACCATGTTGGCCAGGCTGGTCTCAAACTCCTGGCCTCAGGTGATCCGCCCACCTCGGACTCCCAAAGTACTGGGATTACAGGCATGAGCCACCATGCCTGGCCCCTAGCCCTGTTCATAAAGGGCCTCAACCAGAGACCAATAATCCAATTAGAAAATTGGCAAACAAAAAATCTTAGTTACTGAATCTTCTTCTGTTTGTCTAGATGGCTACACATGTGTTTTGTGTGATATCTATAAAAAAGCCTATAATTAATTGCTGTACAAATAAGCACTTAGATAAAATATTAAGGCAAAATTAAAGGCTGTCATGCCTCTTGGTTCATGCAACTACAATATTTAAGAAATAAAAACATTCTTGTAGAATACAAATGCCTTAAAAATGTAAATAGGTGGTCTAAATTATGCAGGTCAAATACTAGGTTTGCTAAATGTTTTAATATTGTAAACTGCTTATTTGGCCTTTAAGTACTGTCAACCTGCCAGCTTCACAATTAGTAAGGCCTGGCGACATATAAAAGTAACCATGCCCCTAACTATACTGCAAGAAGTCAGAATTTATCTGCTCCTAGCACATAATTAAAACAACTTTTTGCATGCAATGTGTGTAAAACAGTAAAATTTTATAATAAAAAATTATAAGAAGGCATAAAAATCTACATTTTTCCTAGGAGTAAAATATTGTCATAAATTAAATGAAGTGAACGTTTTAAGCAGATATTTAAAATACCAAAAAATTAATTTTGCAAAAGAAAACTCTGTGTAAACATATTAAATAAATTCAAAGGAATATCATATGGTGTTCCTTTAAATTAAGCATTTAATGAAAGCACAACAAGGCTTTCTTAAGATGATAATCTGGGCCAGGTGCGGTGGCTCACGCTTGTAATCCCAGCACTGTGGGAGGCCGAGGCTGGCGGATCTTGAGGTCAGGAGATCGAGACCATGGTGAAATCCCGTCTCTACTAAAAATACAAAAAAAATTAGCTGGGCGTGGTGGCGGGCGCCTGTAGTCCCAGCTACTTGGAGAGGCTGAGGCAGGAGAATGGCATGAACCCAGGAGGCGGAGCTTGCAGTGAGCTGAGATTGCATCACTGCACTCCAGCCTGGGTGACAGAGCAAGACTCCATCTCAAAAAAAAAAAAAAAAAAGATGATAATCTGCACTATATCGAAATTTCTAAAAGATTATAAAAGATTTGTAAAAATCAGAGATTCATTCCAAGATGGCCAAATAGGAAGAGCTCTGGTCTGCAGCTCCCAATGTGATTGAAGCAGAAGATGTGTGATTTCTGCATTTCCAACTGAGGTATCTGGCTCATCTCATTGGGACTGGATGGACAGTGGGTGCAGCCCATGGAGGGTAAGCCAAAGCAGGATAGTATGGCACCTCACCCAGAAAGCACAAGGGGTTGTGGAATTTCCCTTTCCTAGCCTGGGGAAGCTGGAACAGACTGTACTTGGAAAAACGGGACACTCCCACCCAAATGTTGCACCTTTCCCAAGGTCTTAGCAACTGGTAGACAAGAAGATTCTCTCCCGTCCCTGGCTCAGCAGGCCCTGCACCAATGGAGCCTTGCTCACTGCTAGCACAGCAGTCTAAGATCAAATGGCAACGTGGCAGCCTAGCAGGGGGAGGGGCGTCTGCATTGCTGAGGCTTGGGTAGCTAACTAAAGTGGCTGGGAAGCTCGAACCAGGCAGAGCCCACTGCAGGTCAGCAAGGCCTACTGCCCCTATAGAATCCACATTTGTGGGCAGGGCATAGCTGAAGAAAAGGCGGCAGACAGCTTCTGCAGATTTAAACATCCCTCTCTGACAGCTCTGAAGAGAGCAGTGGTTCTCCCAGCATCTCATTTGAGCTCTGAGAATGGACAGACTGCCTCCTCAAGTCATTCCCTGACCCCCATGTAGCCTAACTAGGAGACACCTCCCAGTAGAGGCTGACAGACACCTCATATAGGCAGGTGCCCCTCAGTGACAAACCTTCCAGAGGAAAGATCAGGCAGCAATATTTGCTGTTCTGCAATGATTGCCATTCTGCAGCCTCTGCTGGTGATAGCCAGGCACTCAGGGTCTGGAGTGTACCTCCAGCAAATTCAAACAAACCTGCAGCTGAGAGACCCATTAGAAAGAAAACCAGCAAACAGAAAGGAATAGAAGCACCATCAACAAAAAGGACATATACACCAAAACTCCATCTGTAGGTCACCAACATCAAAGAGCAAAGGTAGATAAAACTACAAAGATGGGGAGAAACCAGAGCCGAAAAGCTGAAAATTCTAAAAACCAGGGCACCTCTTCTCCTCCAAAAGATCACAGCTCCTCACCAGCAATGGAACAAAGCTGGATGGAGAATGACTTTCACAAGTAGACAGAAGTAGGCTTCAGGAGGTCGGTAGTAACAAATTTCTCTGAGCTAAAGGAACATGTTCAAAACCAACACAAAGAAGCTAAAGACCATGAAAAAAGGTTAGATGAATGGCTAATTAGAATAAACAGTGAAGAGAAGATCTTAAATGACCAGATGAAGCTGAAAACCATGGTATGAGAACTTCTTGATACATGCACAAGCTTCAATATCCAATTCAATCAAGCAGAAGAAAGGGTACCAGTGATTGAAGATCAAATCAATGAAATAAAGTGAGAAGACAAGGTTAGAGAAAAAAGAGTAAAACGAAATGAACAAAGCCTCCAAGAAATGTGGGACTATGTGAAAAGACCAAATCTACATTTGATACGTGTACCTGAAAGTGATGAAGAGAATGGAACCAAGTAGGAAAACATTCTTCAGGATATTAGCCAGGTGAACTTCCCCAACCTAGCAAGGCAGGCCAACATTCAAATTCAGGAAATACAGAGAATGCCACAAAGATACTCCTCGAGAAGAGCAACTCCAAGACACATAATTGTCAGATTCACCAAGGTAAAAATGAAAGAAAAAATGTTAAGGGTAGCCAGAGAGAAAGGTCAGGTTACCCACAAAGGGAAGCCCATCAGACTAACAGTGGATCTCTCAGCAGAAATCCTACAAGACAGAAGAGAGTGGGGGCCCATATTCAACATTCTGAAAGAAAAGAATTTCAACCCAGAATTTCATGTCCAGCCAAACTAAGCTTCAAACTGAAGGAAAAATAAAATCCTTTAGAGACATGCAAATGCTGAGAGATTTTCTCACCACCAGGCCTGCCTTACAAGAGCTCCTGAAGGAAGCACTAAACAGGAAAGAAACAACTGGTACCAGCCACTGCAAAAACATGCCAAATTGCAAAGACCATCGATGCTAGGAAGAAACCATCAATAAACGGGCAATTTTGTTGATATTTTCAAAAAAACAGCTCCTGGATTAATTGATTTTTTGAAGGGTGTTTTGTGTCTCTATCTCTTTCAGTTCTGCTCTGATCTTAGTTATTTCTTGCCTTCTGCTAGTTTTTGAATGTGTTTGCTCTTGCTTCTCTAGTTCTTTTAATTGTGATTGTAGGTTGTCAATTTTAGATCTTTCCTACTTTCTGTTGTGGGCATTTAGTGTTATAAATTTCCCTCTACACACTGCTTAAAATGTGTCCCAGAGATTGGGGTATGTTGTGTCTTTGTTTTCATTGCTTTCAAAGAACATCTTTATTTCTGCCTTCATTTCATTATTTACCCAGTAGTCATTCAGGAGCAGCTTGTTCAGTTTCCATATAGTTGAGCAGTTTTGAGTGAGTTTCTTAATCCTGAGTTCTAATTTGATTGCAGTGTGGTCTGAGAGACAGTTTGTTGTAATTTCTGTTCTTTTCCATTTGCTGAGGAGTGCTTTACTTCCAACTATGTGGTCAATTTTGGAATAAGTGTGATGTGGTGCTGAGAAGAATGTATATTCTCTTGATTTGGAGTGGAGACTTCTGTAGATGTCTATTAGGTCCACTTTTTGCAGAGCTGAGTTCAATTCCTGGATATCCTTGTTAACTGTCTGTCTCATTGATCTATCTAATGTTGACACTGTGGTGTTAAAGTCTCCCATTATTATTGTGTGGGAGTCTAAGTCTCTAAGGCTCTAAGGACTTGCTTTATGAATCTGGGTGCTCCTTTATTAGATGCATATATATTTAGGATAGTTAGCTTTTCTTGTTGCATTGATCCCTTTACCATTATGTAATGGCCTTCTTTGTCTCTTTTGATCTTTGTTGGTTTAAAGTCTGTTTTGTCCAAGACTAGGATTGCAACCCCTGCTTTTTTTGTTTTCCATTTGTTGGGTAGATTTTCCTCCACCCCTTTATTTGGAGCCTATGTGTGTCTCTGCAGGTGAAATGAGTCTCCTGAATACAGCACACTGATGGGTCTTGACTGTTTATCCAATTTGCCAGTCTGTGTCTTTTAATTGGAGCACTTAGCCCATTTACATTTAAGGTTAATATCGCTTTGTGTGAATTTGATCCTGTCATTATGATGTTAGCTGTTATTGTGCTTGTTAGTTGATGCAGTTTCTTCATAGCATCAATGGTCTTTACAATTTGGCATGTTTTTGCAGTGGCTCATACCAGTTGTTCCTTTCCTGTTTAGTGCTTCCTTCAGGAGCTCTTGTAAGGCAGGCCTGGTGGTGACAAAATCTCTCACCATTTGCTTCTCTGGAAAGGATTTTATTTCTCCTTCACTTATGAAGCTTAGTTTGGCTGGATATGAGATTCTGGGTTGAAAACCCTTTTAAGAATGTTGAATATTGGCCCCACTCTCTTCTGGCTTGTAGAGTTTCTGCCGTTAGACCCACTGTTAGTCTGATGGGCTTCCCTTTGTGGGTAACATAACCTTTCTCTCTGGCTGCCCTTAACATTTTTCCCACCATTTCAACTCTGGTGAATCTGATAATTATGTGTCTTGGAGTTCCACTTCTCAAGGAGTATCTTTGTGTCGTTCTCTGTATTTCTTGAATTTGAATGTTGGCCTGCCTTGCTAGGTTGGGAAAGTTCTCCTGGATAATATCCTGAAGAGTGTTTTCCAACTTGGTTCCACTCTCCTCATCACTTTCAGATACACTAATCCGACGTAGATTTGGTCTTTTCACATAGTCCTAGATTTCTTGGAGGCTTTGTTCATTTCTTTTTACTCTTTTTTCTCTAAACTTTTCTTCTCACTTCATTTCATTAATTTGATCTTCAATCACTGATACCCTTTCTTCCACTTGATCGAATCAGCTACTGAAGCTTGTGCATGTGTCATGTAGTTCTTCTGCCATGGTTTTTAGCTTCATCGGGTAATTTAAGGTCTTCTCTATGCTGTTTATTCTAGTTAGCCATTCGTCTAATCTTTTTTCAACGTTTTCAGCTTCTTTAAGATGGGTTCAAACATCCTCCTTCAGCTCGGAGAAGTTTGTTATTATCAGTCGTCTGAAGCCTTCTTCTCTCAACTCGTCAAGGTCATTCTCTGTCCAGCTTTGTTCCATTGCTGGTGAGGAGCTGCATTCCTTTGGAGGAGAAGAGGTGCTCTGATTTTTAGAATTTTCAGCTTTTCTGCTCTGGTTTCTCCCCATCTTTGGGGTTTTTTCTACCTTTGGTCTTTGATGATGGTGATGTACAGATGGGGTTTTGGTGTGGATGTCCCTTCTCTTTGTTAATTTTCCTTCTAGCAGTCAGGAACCTCAGCTGCAGGTCTGTTGCAGTTTGCTGGAGGTCCACTCCAGACTCTGTTTGCCTGGGTATCACCAGTGGAGCCTGCAGAAGAGCAAATATTGCAGAATGGCAAATATGGCTGCCTGATCCTTCCTCTGGAAGCTTCATCCTAGAGGAGCACCAAGCTGTATGAGGTGTCAGTTGGCCCTATTGGGAGGTGTCTCCCAGTTAGTCTACATAGGGGTCAGGGACCCACTGGAGGAGGCAATCTGTCCATTCTCAGATCTCAAACTCTGTGCTGGGAAAATGATTACTCTCTTCATAACTGTCAGACAGGGACGTTTCAGTCTGCAGATGCTGTCTGCTACCTTTTGCTCAGCTATGCCCTGCCCCCAGAAGTAGAGTCTAGAGAGGCAGGCAGGCCTCCTTGAGCAGCAGTGGGCTCCACCCAGTTCGAGGTTCCCTGTCACTATGGTTACCTACTGAAGCCGCAGCAAGGGCAGACACCCCTCCCCCAGCCTCACTGCCATCTTGCAGTTCAATCTCAGAGTGCTGTGCTAGCAGTGAGCGAGGCTCCTTGGGCAGGGGGCCCTCTGAGCCAGGCACAGGATATAATCTCCTGGTGTGCCATTTGCTAAGACCATTGGAAAAACACAGTATAAGGGTGGGAGTGTCCCGATTTTCCAGGTACAGTCTGTCACACCTTCCCTTGGCTAGGAAAGGGATTACCCGACCCCTCGTGCTTCCCAGGTGTCATGATGTCCCACCCTGCTTCTGCTGACACTCCATAGGCTGCACCCACTGTCTGAGAAGCCCCTGTGAGATGAACCCGGTACCTCAGTTGAAAATGCATAAATTGCCAATCATCTGTGTCACTCCCACTGGGAGCTGTAGACTGGAGCTGTCCCTATTTGGACATTTGGAACCTCTATCAACAGTTATAAGTATTCTTAACTTACAATATAGTTGTTTACATCAGTGAAACAAAAATCCATTTTCTATTTTTGTTTTCTTTTGAGACATAATCTCACTCTCTCTGTGGCTGGCATGCAGTGGCACAATCTCAGCTCGCTGCAACCTCCGCCTCCCAGGTTCAAGTGATTCTCCTGCCTCAGCTTCTGGAGTAGCTGGGATTACAGGCATGCACCACCATGGCCAGCTAATTTTTGTATTTTTAGTAGAGTTTCACCATGTTGGTCAGGATGATCTTGAGCTCTTTACCTCATGATCTGGCCACCTCAGCATACCAAAGTGCTGCAATTACAGGCATAAGACACGGTGCCCAGCTGAGAAATCCATTTTCTTATGCAATGAAACACAATAGAAATATGCTAATTCTTTTACCAAGGCTTTAATTGGAAGGGTGTGTTTTCCTTTAAGAAATCAAGTTTAAGTTGCAAAGCCAGTAACAGCCTCTTGGGAAAGCTGGTCTCATACCTTGTCTACAGTCCTCATACAAAATTCCTGGCCTGTGGTGAGTAAAAAAATGTCACTTTCTAACAGACTCAGAAACACTATGCTCTTGGAAGCTCAAAAATACATGAGTTTAACCAAATCACAGGTATTTAAGAGTACAAATCCATGGCTTGGCCCAGCTTTAAAAAGTCCTATCTAAGATTTCTTTTGGAACAGATTTCCATCAAAGCCTATCAAAAAGGCCTATGGAGAGATAGTTATTCTTGCTGCACTATGTTCAAATAGTTAGGCTAAGTATAATACTAAAGTGTTTTTTGCAAACAATTTAGTCTATTATGAGTTGTTTTTAACAAAAAAACCTAAAAAAAGAAATTATGCTTCAAAACTTATACATTTTTCATGAACTTCTAGTCTCATTCATTGTTTTAAAGTTTTTGACATTTTAAACCAACCCTGCTTATTCCTGTAAGCCAACCAGCAATCTCTGCCTGCAGCTCAGCAAAAAAAGAAAAGGATGGGTAATGTAAAACTCTAAATCAATATTCTAGTTATAAGCAATTATTCTGCAAATTGGACTGGGTGATGGAAATAAATAAGGTGCCAATAACCCAGAGGTTTCTTTTTTCAGAAAGTAAGATCAAGGGAACTAACCAAAGCCAAGCCTCATGCACCCAAATCTTAGCAAATACAACTATAGCTACCAGCTATCAGGGTGTGTCAGCAGCCTCAACCTTTTTAGGCATTTCCTACCCTCTTTATTTCATTTCAATTCTAGTCTTCTACTAAATCAGATTGTTTCTTTTTCCCTAAAAACCATCAAGCTCCAAGTAGTAATGCAAATGGAATGATGCATAAACACACATTTCTTCTGAGACACTTAAACCACCCCTGGAAGAAATCCTAGCTGCTCTTTTCTACACAGCACCCCTCTCCAGTGAGGAATAGCCAAAAATATCAATGCCTATTCTCCCTAACAGCAGTTAGGGTCTCCACTTCTGAGAGGAGACTGAGAGGGATTAGCTAGCTAGCCTAAGGTAGACAGTAATGGAAGGGTCCTTGGAGAGCCCTCAACCCATGAGTCAGTTCCTCCTAACCACATACCTACCAAGCCAGGCATAATGACACACACCTGTAATCCCAGTAACTCAGGAGGCTGGGGCATGAGGATTGCTTGAACTTCAGAGGCAGAGATTGCAGTGAACTGAGATCACACCATTGCACTCCACCCTGGGTGACAGAGTGAGACTCAGTCTCAAGGAAAAAAAAAAAAAAAGAGAACTTATCTTTCATCAATATTTTAATAGTTTTATATCTGAGCACTTAAGTGTCAAGGACAGGTCCCTGGATGATGAAAAGTGCATATTCATATTTATAAAGTAAAAATGACCATCAGAGTCTAATAAGTGATGAATACAACATCATAATACTTCACAAAATCATTCTGGGTATGTTTGACAAACAAGAATGTTAAATAGGACATTCTTGTGCTACCCATGTGAAGTGTTCTTCTCTCTCACTTTAGTCTCAATGCCCAGCATTACAATTACCACATACTCACATACACAGAATAAGAAAAATTAACTTATTTTCTTAGAAGGCTGTGATTCACATTTTATTCTATTACATCTTT
Organism: Nomascus leucogenys; assembly: GCF_006542625.1. NCBI lineage: Eukaryota > Metazoa > Chordata > Mammalia > Primates > Hylobatidae > Nomascus > Nomascus leucogenys. The sequence goes on along the minus strand of NC_044383.1, from coordinate 70,937,600 downwards.
TCCACATTGCCGTTATAATAGTGTTGAAGTGAACCCTCTTTCACCAGAATATCTTTGTGAATGTGAATAGACTGACACTGGAGAAGACCAGCTCAGCACACTCACTTGAATGATCCTTTGCTTTTCAGGCAGTAAAAATGCCTTTGAGGGGGGAAAATAAAGTGACTGCAGATTAAGCAGACAGTTATACATGGAAAAATATTTTTCAATTGTTTGAAGATTACATTGCATGGTCTACAACGTTTAAAATATAAAATGCATAGCATAAATACTGCACAAGAAAACAGAATAAAAATGATGGAGTTGACCACAAAGGACAGCCAAAGCTGTATTAAAGCAATATAAAAATATATACATCTACTGTCAGAAGAAGGTAACTTGAAGTATTTCAGAGATGTTCTCTAAGAAACTAAAAATATTTTTAGTTTTAGATTTGGTAAAAAATGTTCTTAAGCATTTTTAGTTCTCAAAAAAAATTGAGCACATGTTTTGTCAGCTTAGTATTTCTGAAGAATATAATAGAGTAAAATAATACACATTAAAAGTAATTTTTCTGGTAATAGAGCAGTTTAATTTTTAGATTAAAAAAGTAAAATTTTAAAAAATTATATACTGGCCAATTTAATCAGAAGCTTCTTCCTTACAACTGTGAGAAATGACACAAAGATTCTATTTTTATGTTGGGTGGGAGAGGAAATGATTACCAGGGGCCACAAAATTGTTGTTTCACTAATCAGTGTTGATTTTTATTGCTATATTGTCTCAAATTATGTTAATAATAATGTAATGGCCTTGATCCAAAAATTTTTTTAAAAATTCATTTTTTCAGTCAGCCAAAATATTAACCAAAAGAAGGCATAGAAATAAAGGTATTTAACAGTAATAATTTATAGTATAAAATTAAAATATTTCAAGAAATAAAAAAGAGATACATAAATAAGAAAAGGAAAAAAAGTGGATTACTCACAGTAGCTAAAGTATGAAATCAACCTAAGTGTCCATCAACAGGTAAATGAACTTTAAAAAGTGGTATATTTACACAATTGAATGCTCTTTATTCCTTAAAAAGAAAAAAGTCTTAGAGGTGGGCTCAGCAGTCTGTGTCTTACCAAGCCTTGCAGGGACTCTGATGTATGCTGAAGTTTGAGTGTCACTAGAATGGATACTGTCCATATGATTGCTGGGTCACCCCACCTATCCTGAATGTCAAGATCCCAAGTGAGACCAGTCAGTATATTGTAGCTCTTTCTCCAGCCACAAGCAGAAAGTCTTTGCTTCCCCTTTACCTTCCACCATGATTGTAAGTTTCCTGAAGCTTCTTCAGCTGTGTGAAACTAGAAAAAGATGCACACCCAAAAGCCTCATTTGAAACTTCCAGACAGAAAGCCAAGCATTTGGAGAGTCTCTTTGGACAGTTTTAAACACAATTGCAGAAAAGAAAGCAACTCTACTCAGTGTGAAGATTATGAGAATGAAGACCTTTATGATGATCTACTTCCACTTAATAGTGATTCCAGAGTCCTTAACACAGCACTCAGCTACCAATGCCAATGAATAAGAATCTGCATCACAGTTGAAATCTGTTCACCACTCCTTTTGTAGATGTTCTGAATTGTGTACCAGAAGTCAATTGTTATCAGGGGAACCCATCCCCAATATTTCAACATACATTCTATTTTCCCTAAGTGTTGGCTGGTCTGAGAAATAGAGAGAAAGAGTACAAAGAGATTAATTTTGCAGCTGGGCCCCCGGGGTGACATCACATATCGGTAGAACTCTGATGCCCACCTGAGCCGCAAAACCAGCAGGTTTTTATTAAGGACTTCAAAAGGGGAGAGGGTGTAAGAACATGGAGTATGTCACAAAGATCACATGCTTCAAAGGGCAAAAAGAGAACAAAGATCACATGTTTCTGAGGAAACAGGGCAAGGACAAAAGCAAAGATCACAATGCAAAGGGCAAAATTAGAATTACTGATGAGGGTCTATGTTCAGCTGTGCATGTATTGTCTTGATAAACATCTTAAACAACAGAAAACAGGGTTTGAGAGCAGAGAAGCAGTCTGACCTCAAATTCACCAGGGTGGGGTTTTTTCTCCACCCTAATAAACCTGAGGGTACTGCAGGAGACCAGGGTATATTTCAGTCCTTATTTCAACCACGTAAGACAGACACTCCCAGAGTGGCCATTTATAGACCTCCCCTGAGGAAGGCATTCCTTTCCCAGGGTCTTAATTATTAATAGTCCTTGCTAGGAAAAGAATTCAGTGATACCTTCCCTACTTGCAGGTCCGTTTATAGGCTCTCCTCAAGAAGAAAAATATGGCTTTATTCTGCCCAACCCCACAGGCAGTCAGAACTTATGGTTGTCTTCCTTTGTTCCCTAAAATCACTGTTATTCTGTTGTTTTTCAAGGTGCACTGATTTCATATTGTCGAAACACACATTTTACAATCAATTTGTACAATACTGGTCCTCAGGTGACATACATCCTCAGCTTACGAAGATAACAGGATTAAGAGATTAAAGTAAGACAGGTGAAAGAAATTATAAGAGTATTATTTGGGAACTGATAAATGCCCATGAAATCTTCACAATTTATGTTCAGAGACTGAAGTAGACATGCGTAAGAAATTATGAGTATTTTTAGGGAAGTGATAAATGTCCATATTAAAATGAAATCTTCACAATTTATGTTCCTCTGCCACAGCTCCAGCTGGTCCCTCCATTCAGGGTCCCTGACTTTCCACAACAAATTGTCTCATTATTAAGATGGCTTCTAAAGTGATTCATTTTTGTGACACACAATAAGTGTTAGCTGAAGTCTAGCTGTATGGTGAAAAGTGCTGATGAAAAATGTCTACAGATAGGATAGTCAACTTATATTAACTGTCAGTTATACTAGGAGCTATACTTAATTCATTTAGACTTTATTTGGTCAGGTTTTTTTATATTTCAAAAAAAGAGAATTTTTTAAAAATTAGTTTTTATAAATACATATTCTGCTCAAATCACCATTTCCTCTTTTTTCTGACTAAAAGGACTTTTTCATGACCTTTCAGGGATTATATTTTCTTTCACCTTCTATCTGCATTCTCTTTCTTCAGCCAATTGATTAAAGAAAAGATGCAGAGAAGACACATTTGCTTCTCATCCACACATCACTTCCACTTGCTATTAGTCTATGCGAGTAGAACTGAGAATAGCAGTTTTCTAGCATGACAGCAACTTCTCAAAAATAAACAACTCAGAAACAAAACTATAAATCTTCTCAAAAGCTAATGTATTTTAAGCAAAATAAGCAGATGCGTCAATAATAAAATGCTTGTGGTAGAATCTATTTTATTGATTTCAATTGAGTTCAGATGAGATTTGACCAAAATCTAGCAAACACAGAGCAGAAAAAGGAATATTATCTGAAATAAGAATATTGTAAATGAAGTTAATTTGTCAATAGAAATAAGAATATTATGACCCCATGCTAATAGTCTCATCTATGGTTGTAAAACATCAAATGCTACTTTTTATTATAAACTGTATTTCATATAAGTATTCCATTTTTATCACCCTCTTTCACTATTTGAATGCCTTCTCCACTTTATATCAGTGGAAAGCAGGCCAGCTGCTTCCAGAAAAGCAGGCAATGCTCTTCTTACTTTAACAATGATGATGAAGAGCACTTGTTTTGGTAATACCCTGTGCCAAAAACTCTTATTTTGCCTGAAGTACTGGTTTTCTATGTTTCTCTATATTAGTAAAATAAAATTCTTAAGCAAGAGGAATTTATCTCATTCAAGTTTTATGGAATTTTGTTTACATTTAAGTGTCTCTGACTTCCCTGGAATATTGAAATTTTTATGAATCTAAATTGAGTACTATAAATAAACAATCTTTTACTAAAAGACTTTATGAAGTGGAGTGATATTTATAAAAACTTTTCATAACATTGGAGAAATGTTTTAACCATGCTCCCATTAATTACTCTGAACACAGAATTTTCAATTCTCAGTATTCGCTCTGTATCACTCAGGGTAAATTGGTATCTTTAAAAATGGGCAAAAAAAGATGCTGAGTGGAGGTGCAACACATTGCACATCAATGCTTTTCACACGCACCTATTAGGGTCTTAATTTAATTTAACTCTCATTTGCATAGCTAGACACTTATTGAAACTAGTCACACTATTCTTTGGCAACTAATGCCATGTTTGCTACCCTTTAGTTTTAAACACTTATTTGCTTGGCTTGAAAAAAGTAAATCTTCTCTTAATTTACTCTAAATTGAGAGACTAGATTTACAGTCTGGGGCTATAATAGTAGTTGAATGTTTTTAATACTATTCTCAGCAAATTTTCATATATTCACATTCAGAATGGATATAAACTTAATGAAAAGATAGGGAGTTGACACAAAGTAAAAAATTTCAAATAGGCTAAGTAAGTTTTGAGGCCTATTGGACAGCAGGGTAACTACAGTAAACTATAAAGTATTGTATATTTCAAAATAACTAAGAGTAAATTTCAAATGTACCGCCACAAAAATGATACATAAGCAAGTTCGTAGATGTTATTAAACAAAACTTAATTATTCCATTTTTATACATATACTAAAACATCACATTGTATCCCATAAATTTATGCAACTGTGATTTATCAATCAAAAATACTAATGCTTTTTTTTATAAGAGAGAGTAAAATAACCTTTAAGATATTGCACCAGAAAAAAATGTGGTTGTTCATCTTAAAATTTTAGGAAACATATACATATATATATTATTTCAAATGGCTTGCTCATTTATAGATGTAGGTAAGTAAACTTTTAATATCATGAACAGTCAGAACCCAGCACTCAGAAATAGACTGTTGATTTTTAATGTTCAAAATAATACAGTAGTTTAAAAGACAGACTCTAAAGCATCTGCTTAGAGTAAAATTCTCTCTAAATTTTTAAATAAATGATTTCCTTCACTTGTTAGAAAAAAATTTTAATATATATTTTTTAAACGTATTGAAATTTATCAAATTAACATAAATATATTAAACAAGTAAATAAAAAACAATATGTCTTCTTCTCTCTAATTATAAAACTGACAGACACTCCACATTCAACCAAATACTTTGGTAAATGGATTCTAACAATGATATCTCTCATGACTTAAAACAGTCACTAGTTTTAATTTAGAAGTATATTAAATTTTTATATTAAAATCTAGGATTAGCCGATTATTATATAGAAAATTTGTGGTCTGCATGTTCGTCATCATCCATTGAGTGATCTACAGTTTCTGAGTTTCAGAAACACTAATATAAGAATACTTCTTCCAATTGAATAATTTAAGGTTTCGCAGTGACTAAAAAAGATTGGAATTACTGATCACTCACTTACAATGTGGTTTTTAAATGTTATTTAATGAAGATACATAAAGTTTCTTTTAAAAATCATTTTAACTTATTTCTTTTGCTTTTTCACTTTTATCAGAAAATAAGTATGAAAATTTATTTTACTACAAGCCTATAAATTTTATTTAAATAAGCTATTAAAATATTAATACTATCATCTAGGTAGAAATTTTAGGTATCTGCATGTTCAGGTTTTTTAGCATATAATAAATCAGAACTATAAATTTTTATAAACTATAAATAATAAACTAAAAATATAAAGTATCTCTTTTTGTCAATTTTGAAATACTGTCATTATTTCTAGGTGATATAACAATTACAGAGGCTGTGGCAGTTGAAATTACAAATGTCATGGTTCATTCTTCTTTACTTGCTGCCTTTTTATTTCACACAAACACAGCAGCACGAGGAAGGCAAGAAATGCTACATCTTGATTGCAAACATGCCAGTGCCTGTCTAGGGAGAATAAATGTGTGAGCATATTTACTTGAAATTAATGGCATCTTTTGTTCAGGTACAGACTTTCATATGGAAATTAATAAAGACAAGAATTTCACACTGCAATAGCATGAGAAAAGTACTCTAAAAATACCTCTGACCAATTATTTCTATTTTTCACAGGAATGATTGTGATGGAATGAGCATTTGCAGCACTGTGGTCTTAAATAACCCCCACTTTCTGTTGAATTATTTTTGGAATGCGACCATAAGACTTTTGTCCTTTTTTTTTTTTTAGAAAAAATGTTTTATATTTCTAGTTCAGTAATTTAGCATAATATTTAGTCTCACATTTTCACAAATAGTTCATTCTAAAAAAAATATGATTAAACCAATTACCACATTTTCCCCCAAAAGAGTACAGTAACAAATTAAGTTTATAATCTAGTGTACAATTAATACATAAATAATAAGTGTATAATTTGTTTTACCTGCACACTTGAAAATAAAACACTTTTTGGGCCATAGACCAAGAAATTTCAGAGGTTAGCTTATAAAATGTGAAGAGACCTGGTATAGAAACATTCACCACTATTCCTTAAGGGGTGAAAAATTTGTCTTTCACCCCTAAGTTCAACTATTAACCCAGCACTGGAAAAATAGAACATGCCATTATACCAAAAAGCATTTTATTATTTTTATTTTATATTTAAGGGGTACATGTGTAGATTTGTAAAACAGGTATACTACATGATGTTGACGTTTGGATACTTAATAATTCCATTGCCTAAGTAGTGTACATCATACCTAAGCAGATTTTCAATGCTTGTCTCCTATCCTTTCTCCTTTTTTCTTTAGAATGCCCAGTGTTTATTGTTTTCATCTTTGTTTCCATGTGCGCCCAATTTTTAGCGTCTATGTATGAGTGAGAACATGTGGCATTTGTTTTTCTGATGCATTAATTTGCTTAGAATAATGGCCTTCTACTGCATTCATGTTGCTGCAAAAGACGTTACTTCATTGTCTTCTGTTGCTGCATAGTATTGGAGGTTGTATAAGTACATCATTTTTCTTATCCAATAAAAGATTCATGGGTAACTGGTTTAATTGTTTTTGCTATTGTGTATGCTGCTGCAATGAACATGTGAGTGCTGGTGACTCTGGCAAAATTATTTATTCTTTTTTGGGGCAGATACCCAAAAAATGGGCTTGATTGGTCAAATGGCAATTCTATTTTTAGTTCTTTGAGAAGTCTCCAAACTGCTTTGCACATGCCCTGAATTAATTTGCATTCCCACCAACAGTGTAGAAAGATTTCCTTTTCTCCCCAAGTTCAACATCTGATTTATCTTGCTTTTAATAAATATTCTTACTGGTGTGAAATGGTATCACACTGTCACTTAGATTTACATCTTTCTGATAATTAGGAATGCTGACCAATTTTTACATGTTTATTGGCAGCTCTTATGTCTTCCTTTGAGAAGAAGCTGGCTATTCATATCATGTTTGCTTTTTTATTAAATGTATTATAGATTCTGTACATTAATCCTTCATTGTCTGCAGTTTGCAAACATTTTATTTCATACTGTAGGTCATCTGTTTACTTTGTTCATAGTTTCTTTTACTGTGCAGAAGCTCTTTGGCTTAGATAACATTTTTTATTTTTATTTTTGTTGCACTCATGTTAGATGTTACTCATAAATTCTTTCCAGAGACCAATATTATCTAAGTGTTCTTCTAAGATTTATGTAGCTTGGAGACTCACAGATCGTCTTTAATCGATGTTGTTTTTTTTTTTAATAAAGAAAAAGGTAGGAGTCCAGTTTTCTTCCACACATGACTAACCAGTTTTCCCAGTATTACTTACTGAATAGGGAGTTAACTCCTCCTTTGTTTATTTCTGTTGGCTTTGTAAAAACAACCTGATTGTAAAGTATAGCTTAATTCAGTACTCTCTTCTATTTCATTGGTCTAGATGTATATTTTTTTACCAGAACCATGTTATACTGGTTACTCTGCAGCAATCTTGGCTCACTGCAACCTCCACCTCCCAGGTTCAAGTAGTTCTCTTGCCTCAGCCTCCCAAGTAGCTGGGAATACATGTATGCACCACCATACCTAATTTTTTGTATTTAGTAGAGACGCAGGTTTCACCATGTTGGTGAAGCTGGTCTCAAACTTCTGACCTCGGGTGATCCATCCACGTCAGCCTCCCAAAGGGCTGAGATGACAGGCGTGAGCCACCACACTCGGCCCAGATTTATTCTTTTAGTCTGAAGTTGTCTTGGCTATTTGAGCTCTTTAATTCTTTTGTATATATTTTAGAATAGTTTTCTTTTTCTAATTCTATAAAAATCTATGATTCTGATAAAATTTATCTTAGTTCTTTAGCAAATGACATTTTTTATTTTTGATATGAATTTTTTTTTTTTTTTTTTTTTTTTTTTTTTTTTTTTTTTTTTTTTTTTTTTTTTTTTTTTTTTTTTTTTTTTTTTTTTTTTTTTTTTTTTATTTTTTAAAATGCTATGCATTTGAATTGATTTTGTATTCTGAGATTTTTTTGAAGTCTTTTTTCAGGCTTAGGAGTCTTTTGGTGAAATCTTTAAAGTATTCTATGTAGATAATTCTATCTTCAGTAAAGATAAATGGACTTTCTTTGTTTTCTGTTTGGATTCCTTTTATTTCTCTAGCTAGGATTTCATAATTTCAATAGGACTGTTTAGAATGGATATTCTTATTTTTATTCTCATGCAGAATGCTTCCAGTTTTTGCTCTTTTTATATGATGTTGGCTAAGTATTTGTCATAGATAATTCTTATTTTAAGATATTTTCATCAATGTCTAGTGTGTTGACAACATTTTTGAGTCAATATTAGGTTTTCTTGAATGCTTTCTCTGCCCCTACTGTGTTAAATGTTTTTTTCTTTTAATTATTTTTACATGGTGAATCACACTTACTGACTTGCATATGATGAGACACCTTTGTATATATGGAATAAAGCTCACATCATTGTAGCAAAATAGCTTTCTGATTTGGTTTTGAATTCAGTTTGCTAGTATTTCATGGAGGATTATTCTTCCAATATTCACCCAGAATATTGACCTGTAGTTTCCTTTTCTTGTGGTGTCCTCACTAGATTTTAGTTTCATATATTTCACTGATTTCATATAACTAGTTAGGGTGAAATCCCACCTTGATTTTTTGGAATACATTCAGTAGGCTTAGGACCAGCTTATCTTTGTATATGTGGCAAAACTTGGCTGTGATTTCATATGATTCAGGGTTTTTTATGGTTAGTAGGTTTATTATTACTTATTCAATGTCATTATACATTTTGTACTTTTTTCCCCTTCTAAAGATTTCTGTTATTGGGCTGGGTGCCATGGCTCATGCCTGTAATCCCAGTGCTTTGGGAGGCCAATGTGGGCATATCACGAGGTCAGGAGATGGAGACCATCCTGGCTAACATGGTGAAACCCCATCTCTACTAAAAATACAATAAATTAGCTGGGAGTGGTGGTGGGCACCTGTAGTCCCAGCTAATTGGGAGGCTGAGGTGGGAGAATGGTGTGAACCTGCAAGGCAGAGCTTAGCTAATTTTTATATTTCTTTTTAGTAAACATGGGATTCCACCATGTTGGCCAGGCTGGTCTTGAACCCCTGACCTCAGGTGATCTGCCTACCTAGGCATCACAAACTGTTGGCCTTACAGGTGTAAGCCACTGGGTCTGGCAAAAAAAAAAATCTGTATTATTAAGATAAAAGTATACTTTAAATTTAATTATAACTCTTCAAAGATCTACTTATTTTAAAGTTATATACAAGTAATTTTTCTTTTTATCAACTTTAGTTTTGGATTTTTTCCTATACTCAGCAGTCTGATTTAGTGTAATGTCTGAAGTTTCAGGGACACATATTTCTACTGTGAATTATCTGATACTTACATAAACTTAATTTTGGATTAAATATTTTTTATATTTAATGTATCTGCAAAAATATATTTTAGTATAAACGCTTTTGAAAAAGTTTTTCCAAATTTATTAAATTTGCAGGGTTATTCTTCAATATAAATTCCCTGATGTTGAGCAAAGTTGGAACAACTACCTCAAATTTTCCTGTAATACAAAAAGGGTACAATAAAATCTGTGATACAAGCACATGTACTACAACCCTCAATATTTGTAATGTGTTTCCTCAAAATAAATATTCTTCTGTACTTTAAGGGCTTTTATTTTCTGAAAGATCTAGTGACAGTAACTGCACTTTTAATGCTTTTATTTAGTATGAACTCTCTGATGTTTAATAAGCTGTGAGAAGATAATAGTGCCATTTACAAAAAATTTTTTTTTCCGGACAGAGTCTCTCTCTGCTGCCCAGGCTAGTGTAAATGCTTTCCTTTGCAATAAAGCATGAGCATTGGTTAAATGTTTGCCACATTGTTTATTCTAGTAGTTTTCTCCAGTATGAGTTATCTTACCTACAATCAAGTGTGACAGCCATTTAAAGGCTTTGTCATATTCTTCACATTTCTAGGATTTCTCTTCAGTATGATTTCTTTCATATTCAGAAAAGTCTGAGGTCTTGCCAAAAGCATGGTCACAACTTTCAGGTTTGTAGAGTCTCTCTCACGTATGAATTATCTTATGTCTCTTAAGAATTGAGTATCTGTTACAGGCTTTCCCACATTCTTCACACGTGTATGGTTTCTCTCCAGTATGAGTTGTCTCATATGTAGTAAGCCTTAAGGACTGGTTAAAGGCTTTGCCACATTCCACACAATTGTAGGAATTCCCTCCAGTTTCAATTAATGAATGTTTAGTAAGGACTGAGGAACAGCTAAAACGCTTCCCACATTCTTCATATTTGCAGGGTTTCCCTCCTGTATAAATTCCCTTATGTTCAGTAAGGATTGAGAACTAATTAGTAGCTTTACAATATTTTTCACATTTGTACAGATTTTCCTCTAGTATGAATTCTTTTATGAGTAATAAAGTGTGATGACCAGTTGAAGTCTTTATCACATTCTTCACATTTGTAGGGTTTCTCACCAGTATGAATTCTCTTATGTTCCATAAGGTTTTAGGACTGGTTGAAGCCTTTGTCACATTCTTCACATTTGTAGTGTTTCTCTCCAGCATGAATTTTCTTATGCGTAATAATGGTTGAGGACTGTTTAAAAGTTTTGCCACATTCTTCACATTTGTAGAATTTCTCTCCAGCATGAATTTTCTTATGTTTACTCAAGACTGAGAACCAACTGAAGGCTTTGCCACATTCTTCACATTTGTAGGGTTTATCTCCATTATGAATTCTCTTATGTTTTATAAGGTTTGAGGACCAGTTGAAACCTTTGCCACATTCTTCACATTTGTAGGGTTTCTCTCCAGCATGAATTGCCTTATGTTTTGTAAGGATTGAGAATGTACCAAAGCCTTTGCCACATTCTTCACATTTGTAGGGTTTCTCTCCACCATGAATTCTCTTGTGTTTAGTAAGGTCTGAGGACCAGCAGAAGGCTTTGCCACATTCTTCACATTTGTAGGGTTTCTCTCCAGTATGAATTACCTTATGACAACTAAGGGCTGAGGATGACTTATAGCCTTTGCCACATTCTTCACATTTGTAGGGTGTCTCTCCAGTATGATTTCTCTTATGTTGCACAAGGATTGCAGATCGATTAAAAGCTTTGCCACATTCTTCACATTTGTAGGGTTTCTCTCCAGTATGAATTACCTTATGATAACTAAGGGCTGAGGATGACTTATAGGCTTTGCCACATTCTTCACATTTGTAGGGTGTCTCTCCAGTATGAATTCTCTTATGTTTCATAAGGTTTGAAGACCAGTTGAAAGCTTTGCCACATTCTTCACATTTGTAGGGTTTCTCTCCAGTATGAATTACCTTATGATAACTAAGGGTTGAGGATGACTTATAGGCTTTGCCACATTCCTCACATTTGTAGGGTTTCTCTCCAGAATGAATTCTCTTGTGTTTAGTAAGCCTTGAGAACCAGCTGAAGGTTCTGCCACGTTGAAATACTTTGCTCTGTGTAGTTGTCAAACTCTGGTTAGTACTATTATAACCTTCTTTGTGCACCTTACACTCATCCACGTTGGTACAACCAATTTTTAAGTGTAAATTCTTATGGCCACATTTTTCGTATCTTCTCAATATCACTTTTTGGAAAGAATCTTCTATGCCCTGCTCTGGCCAAAGTTCTTGAGCAAAATGAGAACATATAACTAAAAAGAAATAAACATAACAAATTAGTTCACTTATTAGACTCAGATAAATATAGTTTCCAAATCTAACTTATAAAAAGACTTATTCAAGCTACATAAGCAAGATGACACTATAATGACACAGGCCCTAATTATTCATAGACATATAAATGTAATAAATACATACAGACCAAAATACATATGTGGATAATTTATATATGAGTTAAGGATGTGCAGTGCCTGACATAAGCTGAATGCAAAGAGCCACATAGAAAAAAAAGAAAACTTGGGTGGAGCCAAGATGGCCGAATAGGAACAGCTCCGGTCTCCAGCTCCCAGCCCCAGGGACACAGAAGACGGATGATTTCTGCATTTCTGCTTGAGGTACCGGTTTCATCTCACTAGGCAGTGCCTAACAGTGGGTGCAGGACAGTCGGTGAAGCGCACTGTGCGCGAGCCGAAGCAGGGTGAGGCATTGCCTCACTCGGGAAGCACAAGGGGTCAGGGAGTTCCCTTTCCTAGTCAAAGAAAGGGGAAACAGACAGCACCTGGAATATCGGGTCAGTCCCATCCTAATACTGCGCTTTTCCAACGGGCCTGGAAAACGGCACACTAGGAGATTGTGTCCCGCACCTGGCTCGGAGGGTCCTATGCCCACAGAGTCTCGCTGATTGCTAGCACAGCAGTCTGAGATCAAGCTGTAAGGCGGCAGCGAGGCTGGGGGAGGGGCGCCCGCCATTGCCCAGGCTTGCTTAGGTAAACAAAGCAGCCAGGAAGCTCGAACTGGGTGGAGCCCACCACAGCTCAAGGAGGCCTGCCTGCCTCTGTAGGCTCCACCTCTGGAGGCAGGGCACACACAAACAAAAACTCAGCAAGAACCTCCACAGACTTAAATGTCCCTGTCTGACTGACAGCTTTGAAGAGAGTAGTGGTTCTCCCAGCACGCAGCTGGAGATCTGAGAACGGACAGACTGCCTCCTAAAGTGGGTCCCTCACCCCTGAGCAGCCTAACTGGGAGGCACCCCCCAGTAGGGACAGACTGACACCTCATTCAACCCAGTACTTCTCTGAGACAAAACTTTCAGAGGAACTATCAGACAGCTGAATTTGTGGTCTCATGAAAATCCGCTGTTCTGCAGCCACCGCTGCTGACACCCAGCCAAACAGGGTCTGTAGTGGACCTCTAGTAAACTCCAACAGACCTGCAGCTGAGGGGCCTGTCTGGTAGAAGGAAAACTAACAAACAGAAAGGACATCCACACCAAAAACCCATCTGTACATCACCATCATCAAAGACAAAAAGTAGATAAAACCACAAAGATGGGGAAAAAACAGAGCACAAAAACTGGAACTCTAAAAAACAGAGCACCTCTCCTCCTCCAAAGGAAACAGTTCCTCACCAGCAACGGAACAAAGCTGGATGGAGGATGACTTTGATGAGTTGAGAGAAGAAGGCTTCAGATGATCAAACTACTCTGAGCTACGAGAGGAAATTCAAAACAATAGCAAAGAAGTTAAAAACTTTGAAAAAAAAATTAGAAGAATGGATAACTAGAATAACCAATGGAGAGAAGGGCTTAAAGGAGCTGATGGAGCTGAAAGCCAAGTTTCGAGAACTACGCGAAGATTGCAGAAGCCTCAGTAGCAGATGTGATCAACTGGAAGAAAGGGTATCGCTGATGGAAGATGAAATGAATGAAATGAAGCGAGAAGGGAAGTTTAGAGAAAAAAGAATACAAAGAAATGAACAAAGCCTCCAAGAAATTTGGGACTATGTGAAAAGACCAAACCTACGTCTGATTGGTGTACCTGAAAATGATGGGGAGAATGGAACCAAGTTGGAAAACACTCTGCAAGATATTATCCAGGAGAACTTCCCCAATCTAGCAAGGCAGGCCAGCATTCAGATTCAGGAAATACAGAGAACGCCACAAAGATACTCCTCGAGAAGGGCAACTCCAAGACACATAATTGTCAGATTCACCAAAGTTGAAATGAAGGAAAAAATGTTAAGGGCAGCCAGAGAGAAAGGTCGGGTTACCCACAAAGGGAAGCCCATCAGACTAACAGCTGATCTCTCAGCAGAAACTCTACAAGCCAGAAGAGAGTGGGGACCGATATTCACCATTCTTAAAGAAAAGAATTTTCAAACTAGAATTTCCTATCCCGCCAAACTAAGCTTCATAAGTGAAGGAGAAATAAAATACTTTACAGATAAACAAACGCTCAGTGATTTTGTCACCACCAGGCCTGCCCTAAAAGAGCTCCTGAAGGAAGCACTAAACATGGAAAGGAACAACCGGCACCAGCCACTGCAAAAACATGCCAAACTGTAAAGACCATCGAGGCTAGGAAGAAACTATAGCAACTAATGAGCAAAATAACCAACTAACATCATAATGACAGGATCAGATTCACACATAACAATATTAATGTTAAATGTAAATGGGCTAAATGCTCCAACCAAAAGACACAGACTGGCAAACTGGATAAGGAGTCAGGACCCATCAGTGAAACCCATCTCACGTGCAGAGACACACATAGACTCAAAATAAAGGGATGGAGGAAGATCTATCAAGCAACTGGAAATCAAAAAAAGGCAGGGGTTGCAATCCTAGTCTCTGATAAAATAGACTTTAAACCAACAAAGATCAAAAGAGACAAAGAAGGCCATTACATAATGGTAAAGGGATCAATTCAACAAGAAGAGCTAACTATCCTAAATATATATGCACCCAACACAGGAGCACCCAGATTCATAAAGCAAGTCCTCAGTGACCTACAAAGGGACTTAAACTCCCACACAATAACAATGGGAGATTTTAACACCCCACTGTCAGCATTAGACAGATCAACGAGACAGAAAGTTAACAAGGATATTCAGGAATTGAACTCAGCTCTACATAAAGTGGACCTAATAGACATCTACAGAACTCTCCACCCCAAGTCAACAGAATATACATTTTTTTCAGCACCACACCACACCTATTCCAAAATTGACCACATAGTTGGAAGTAAAGCTCTCCTCAGCAAATGTAAAAGAACAGAAATTATAACAAACTGTCTCTCAGACCACAGTGCAATCAAACTAGAACTCAGGATTCAGAAACTCACTCAAAACCGCACAACTACATGGAAACTGAACAACCTGCTCCTGAATGACTATTGGGTACATAATGAAATGAAGGCAGAAATAAAAATGTTCTTTGAAACCAACGAGAACAAAGACACAACATACCAGAATCTCTGGGACACGTTCAAAGCAGTGTGTAGAGGGAAATTTATAGCACTAAATGCCCACGAGAGAAAGCAGGAAAGATCCAAAATTGACACCCTAACATCACAATTAAAAGAACTAGAAAAGCAAGAGCAAACACATTCAAAAGCTAGCAGAAGGCTAGAAATAACTAAAATCAGAGCAGAACTGAAGGAAATAGAGACACAAAAAACCCTTCAAAAAATTAATGAATCCAGGAGCTGGTTTTTTGAAAGGATCAACAAAATTGATGGACCGCTAGCAAGACTAATAAAGAAGAAAAGAGAGAAGAATCAAATAGATGCAATAAAAAATGAAAAAGGGGATATCACCACCGATCCCACAGAAATACAATCTACCATCAGAGAATACTACAAACACCTCTATGCAAATAAACTAGAAAATCTAGAAGAAATGGATAAATTCCTCGACAAATACACCTCCCAAGACTAAACCAGGAAGAAGTGAATCTCTGAATAGACCAATAACAGGTTCTGAAATTGTGGCAATAATCAATAGCTTACCAACCAAAAAGAGTCCAGGACCTGATGGATTCACAGCCGAATTCTACCAGAGGTACAAGGAGGAACTGGTACCATTCCTTCTGAAACTATTCCAATCGATAGAAAAAGAGGGAATCCTCCCTAACACATTTTATGAAGCCAGCATGTCCTGATACCAAAACCTGGCAGAGACTTAACCAAAAAAGAGAATTTCAGACCAATATCCTTGATGAACATTGATGCAAAAATCCTCAATAAAATACTGGCAAACCGAATCCAGCAGCACATCAAAAAGCTTATCCACCATGATCAAGTGGGCTTCATCCCTGGGATGCAAGGCTGGTTCAACATACGCAAATCAATAAATGTAATCCAGCATATAAACAGAACCAAAGACAAAAACCACATGATTATCTCAATAGATGCAGAAAAGGCCTTTGACAAAATTCAACAATCCTTCATGCTAAAAACTCTCAATAAATTAGGTGTTGATGGGACGTATCTCAAAATAATAAGAGCTATCTATGACAAACCCACAGCCAATATCATACTGAATGGGCAAAAACTGGAAGCATTCCCTCTGAAAACTGGCACAAGACAGGGATGCCCTCTCTCACCGCTCCTATTCAACATAGTGCTGGAAGTTCTGGCCAGAGCAATCAGGCAGGAGAAGGAAATAAAGGGTATTCAATTAGGAAAAGAGGAAGTCAAATTGTCCCTGTTTGCAGATGACATGATTGTATATCTAGAAAACCCCATTGTCTCAGCCCAAAATCTCCTTAAGCTGATTAGCAACTCCAGCAAAGTCTCAGGATACAAAATTAATGTACAAAAATCACAAGCATTCTTGTACACCAATCACAGACAAACAGAGAGCCAAATCATGAGTGAACTCCCATTCACAATTGCTTCAAAGAGAATAAAATACCTAGGAATCCAACTTACAAGGGATGTGAAGGACCTCTTCCAGGAGAACTACAAACCACTGCTCAATGAAATAAAAGAGGATACAAACAAATGGAAGAACATTCCATGCTATTGGGTTGGAAGAATCAATATCGTGAAAATGGCCATACTGCCCAAGGTAATTTATAGATTCAATACCATCCCCATCAAGCTACCAATGACTTTCTTCACAGAATTGGAAAAAACTACTTTAAAGTTCATATGGAACCAAAAAAGAGCCCGCATCGCCAAGTCAATCCTAAGCCAAAAGAACAAAGCTGGAGGCATCACGCTACCTGACTTTAAACTATACTACAAGGCTACAGTAACCAAAACAGCATGGTACTGGTACCACAACAGAGACATAGATCAATGGAACAGAACAGAGCCCTCAGAAATGATGCTGCATAGCTACAACTATCTGATCTTTGACAAACCTGACAAAAACAAGAAATGGGGAAAGGGTTCCCTATATAATAAATGGTGCTGGGAAAACTGGCTAGCCATATGTAGAAAGCTGAAACTGGATCCCTTCCTTACACCCTATACAAAAATTAAATCAAGATGGATTAAAGACTTATATGTTAGACCTAAAACCATTAAAATCCTACAAGAAAACCTAGGCAATACCATTCAGGACATAGGCATGGGAAAGGACTTCATGTCTAAAACACCAAAAGCAATGGCAACAAAAGCCAAAATCGACAAATGGGATCTCATTAAACTAAAGAGCTTCTGCACAGCAAAAGAAACTATCATCAGAGTGAACAGGCAACCTACAGAATGGGAGAAAATTTTTGCAACCTACTCATCTGACAAAGGGCTAATATCCAGAATCTACAATGAACTCAAACAAATTTACAAGAAAAAAACAAACAACCCCATCAAAAAGTGGGCAGAGGACATGAACAGACACTTCTCAAAAGAAGACATTTATGCAGCCAAAAAACACATGAAGAAATGCTCATCATCACTGGCCATCAGAGAAATGCAAATCAAAACCACAGTGAGATACCATCTCACACCAGTTAGAATGGCCATCATTAAAAAATCAGGAAACAACAGGTGCTGGAGAGGATGTGGAGAAATAGGAACACTTTTACACTGTTGGTGGGACTGTAAACTAGTTCAACCATTGTGGAAGTCAGTGTGGTGATTCCTCAGGGATCTCGAACTAGAAATACCATTTGACCCAGCCATCCCATTACTGGGTATATACCCAAAGGACTATAAATCATGCTGCTATAAAGACACATGCACACATGTTTATTGCGGCACTATTCACAATAGCAAAGATTGGAACCAACCCAAATGTCCAACAACGATAGACTGGATTAAGAAAATGTGGCACACATACACCATGGAATACTATGCAGCCATAAAAAATGATGAGTTCGTGTCCTTTGTAGGGACATGGATGAAACTGGAAAACATCATTCTCAGTAAACTATCGCAAGGACAAAAAACCAAACACCGCATGTTCTCACTCATAGGTGGGAATTGAACAATGAGAACTCATGGACACAGGAAGGGGATCATCACACTCCAGGGACTGTTGTGGGGTGGGAGGAGGGGGGAGGGACAGCATTAGGAGATACACCTAATGCTAAATGACGAGTTAATGGGTGCAGGAAATCAACATGGCACATGGATACATATGTAACAAACCTGCACATTGTGCACAGGTACCCTAAAACCCTAAACTATAATAAAAAATAAATAAGAAAAACAAAACAAAAACAAACAAAAAAGAATAATATCAGAGATTCAGAATCCAAAAAAAAAAAAGAAAAGAAAACTTGTTAAATTTACCAAATACAACTCTTTGTGTTCCTCAATATTACCTGGTCCCTTCAGAATTAAACTGTCGGCTTTTGTGTGTGTGTGTGTGTGTGTGTGTTTATGGAAAGTAAAATATTGGCACATGCAATTTAATTTCTGTCTTCTCCAGCCCTTTCCACACGCTGATTTCTGTCTCCCATGACATAAAATGCTGAAAGATATGGTGGTATACTTAGAAATGACAATTTGAGTCTGCTGAGACCAAAGGTAAGTGCACTGCAGCAGAGCACTGCAGTCCTGCAGAGAGAGACCAGGTGAACCAAGTGATTACTTTTTAGAAGAAACATAAATAATCTCTCTTAACTAAAAGTAAACACAAAACTTCAGACAAGACAAATCTGAAGATGTTTGAGAGACCCACATAATCTTAACCAAGACCATTGTTTTCTGACTATGCCAGGCCAAAGCTACATTATAAATTTTGTGACAGGTCGCCTTTTTAAATGTCCAAATCTCAAAGATTACAACCTATACAAAATAAGCCATTATAATCCCATCAAAAATATTATACAATTTTCAGAAAGAAACCATTAAAAATGGATTTACTAATTTTAAAAACTGAATAACACTCAATGAGTGAAATAGGTACACAAAAGTATATAGAAAATGAGAAAAATGAGGATAAGAACAAAAATGAGCAGTGAAATGTCAAGAAAAGATTTGCAGGCCAGAAGAAAACTGGGTGATATAGTCAAAGTCCAAAAAAAAAAAAGCTATCAAGTGAGAATAGTACCATCAGGGACAGCTGTGAGTGCAGCTTCAGCAGACTTAAACATCCCTGCTGGACAACTCTGAAGAGAGCAGTGGACGTACCAGCACAGCATTTGAGCTCTGCTAAGGGTCAGACTGCCACCTCAAGTGGGTCCCTGACACCTGCGTCTCCTGATTGAGAGACACCTCCCAGTAGAAGCTGATAGACACCTTGTACAAGAGAGTTCTGGCTAGCATGTGGTGGCTGGCCTCTGGGATGAAGCTTCCAGAGGAAGGAACAGGCAGCAATCTTTGCCGTTCTGCAGCCTCCGCTGGTGATACCCAGGCAAACAGGGTCTGGAGTGGACTTCCAGAAAGCTCCAGCAGATCTGCAGCAGAGAGGCCTTACTGTTAAAAGGAAAACTAACAAACAGAAAGGAGTAGAAGTAACATCTCCAAAAGGATATTTACTCAGAAACTCCATCCAAAGGTCATCAACATCAAAGACCAAAGGTAGATAAATCCATAAAGATGGGGAGAAGCCAGTGCAAAAAGGCTAAAAATTCCAAAAACCAGAATGCCTGTTCTCCTCCAAAGGATCACAACTCATCACCAGCAAAGAAAGAAAACTGAATGGAGAATGAGTTTGATGAATTGACAAACTCAAATTTGACAAATTTCAGAGGTGGGTAATAACAAACTCCTCCAAGCTAAGGCAGCATGTTCTAACCCAATGCCAGGAAGCTAAGAACCTTGAAAAAAGGTTAGAGAGATTGCTAACGAGAATAACCAGTTTAGAGAACATAAATGTCCAATGGAGATGAAAAATACAGCACAAGAACTTCATGAAGCATGCACAAGTATCAATAGCTGAATCGAAAAAGCAGACGAAAGGATGTCAGACACTGAAGATCAACTTAATGAAATAAAGCAAGAACACAGGATTAGAGAAAAAAGAATAAAGAGAAACAAATAAAGCCTCCAAGAAATATGGGACTATGTGAAAGGACAAAATCGATGTTTAATTTGGGTACCTGAAAGTGACAGGGAGAATGGAACCAAGTTGGAAAACACTCTTCAGGGTATCATCCAGAAGAATGTCCCCAACCTAGCAAGACAGGCCAAGAGTAACCAAAACAGTATGGTACTGGTATCAAAACAGATATATAGACCAATGGAACAGAATAAAGGCCTCAGAAATAACACCACACATCTACAACCATCTGATCTTTGACAAACCTGACAAAAACAAGCAATGAGGAAAGGATTCCCTATTTAATAAATGGTGTTGAAAAAACTGGCTAGGTATATGCAGAAAACTGAAACTGGACCCCTTCCTTACACCTTATACAAAAATTAAGTCAAGATGGATTAAAGACTTAAATGTAACACCCAAACCATAAAAACTCCAGAAGAAAACCTAGACAATACTATTCAGGTCATAGGCATGGGCAATGACTTCATGACTAAAACACCAAAAACAATGGCAACAAAAGCCAAAATTGACAAATAGAACCTAATTAAACTAAAGAGCTTCTGCACAGCAAAGGAAACTACATCAGAGTGAACAGGCAACCTACAGAATGGGAGAAAAATTTTGCAATTTATCCATCTGACAAAGGGCTAATATCCAGGATCTATAAAGAACTTAAACAAATTTACAAGAAGAAAAAACAAACAACCCCATCAAAAAGTGGGCAAAGGATATGAACGGACATTTCTCAAAAAGACATTTATGTGGCAAACAAACATGAGAAAAAGCATATCATCACTGGTCATTAGAGAAATGCAAATCAAAACCAAAATGAGATACCATCTCACACCAGTTAGAATGGCGATCATTGTGAAGTCAGGAAACAACAGATGCTGGAGAAGATATGGAGAAGTAGAAAAGCTTTTACACGGCTGGTTGGAGTGTAAATTAGTTCAGCCATTGTGGAAGACAATGTGGTGATTCCTCAAGGATCTAGAACTAGAAATATGATTTGATCCAGCAATCCCATTACTGGGTATATACTCAGAAGATTATAAATCATTCTACTATAAAGGTACATGAACACACACGTTTTTTGCAGCACTGTTCACAATAGCAAAAACTTGGAACCAACCCAAATGCCCATCAGTAATATACAGGATAAAGAAAATGTGGCACATATACACCATGGAATACTATGCAGCCATAAAAAAAAATGAGTTCATGTCCTTTGCAGGGATATGGATGAAGCTGGAAACCATCATTCTCACTAAACTAACACAAGAATAGAAAATGAAACACAGCATGTTCTCACTCATAAGTGGGAGTTAACAATGAGAACACAGGGACACAGGAAGGGGAACATCACACACCAGGGCCTGAAGAGGGGTGGGGGCTAGGGGAGGGATAACATTAGGAGAAATACCTAATGTAGATAATGAGTTGATGGGTGCAGCAAACCCCCATGGCATGTGTATACCTATGTAACAAACATTCACATCCTGCACATGTACCCCAGAATTTAGATTATAATAAAAAAATCAAAACAATATTAATAAGGAAACAGACCACTTAAAGGTGGTATAAAACAACTATTTCTGACAGAGGTATAGAAAGCACTCCTCAACATCAGGATACACACCCTTCTCAATAGCTCATACAATATATTTCTTGATAGACCACCTTTTAGGCCAAAAAAGAAGTCTTACCAAATTTTTTAAAACTGAAATTTTATGATTTTCTATGACTAAACTCGAATGCCAGTATAAAACAAAAATAGAAAAAAACTGAAAATGAAACAAATATGCCAGGTGCGGTGGCTCATGCCTGTAATCCCAGCACCTTGGAAGTCCAAGGCGGGTGAATCACAAGGTCAGGAGATCAAGACCATTCTGGCCAACATGGTGAAACCCTGTCTCTACTAAATACGAAAAACTAGCGAGGCTTGGTGGAACGCACCTGTAGTCCCAGCTACTCAGGAGGCTGAGGCAGGGGAATCACTTGAACCCAAGAGGTGGAGGTTGCAATGAGCCGAGATCATGCCACTGCACTCCAGCCTCATGATAGAGCAAGACTCCATCTCAAAAAAAACAAAAACAAACAAACAAACAAGAAAAAATATATGTATATGAATTTAAAAAAACACTTGAGCATGCTCTTATGCAAAGGTTGTAACGTTAATATTGTAAAGATGTTCATCCTACGCAATGTAATCTATCAATTTAATGAAATGTTTTTCAAATTTCTCATTGCATTTTTCAGAAAATAGAAACTGCAACCCTAAAAGTATATAGAATCTCAAAAGACAATAAAGTACCCAACAATCTTAAAATAATAATAATAATAATTAAGCAATGTTGCAGGCATTAAAGTTCCGGATTTCAAAAGACAATCGAAGCTACAGAATTAAAACAATCTGGTATAGGGATGAAAAATTAGACCAATGAAATAGAATGCAACACATACACTTTAACATGTATGGTCATATGAGGAGTCATTTACAGAGCAATAATTATCACTGTAAGCTAATAGGTAAAGGCAATGCAAATTTATGTCACCAAATCATTCAGTAAATATAATCTGAAATATAAAAATACTGGAATATCACTCCGTTTTCAAAAAGCGGAAAATATTCTACCAATTATGAAGATAAATCTTGATAACATGCAAAATGAAATGAGTCAGCCACAAAAAGACAAAGATTGTATGAGATAGATAGATATAAAGCATTTACACTCTTAGAAACAGATAAAAAGAAAAAGGTCTCCTATGTGCTTAACCCCCAACAGCAAGAAAGTTTGTCCGTCATCTGTGACAAAAATATCTTAATGAGAGAACCAGGCATCATGGTTAACATCTGTAATGACAGCAACTTGGTACAGTAAGGTTGGAGAATTGCTTCAGGCCAAAATTTTAAGACCAACCTGGGTTATGTAGTGAGACCCCACCTCAAAAATAAGTGCCTTTAAGAGAGCTTTGAGATCCAGGGAGGCAATTGTGAAACTTTGCTAAAGCCCAAGATTGAGGAGCACCCTTTTCAGAAGGCAAGCTTTCACTCAGGTGGCAAACTACAGGACCCCTGCTCTTGACTACAGACCAGAAAATGTCCCACCCAACTTGGTCCCATGGAGAATTTTGACCTTACTCTGTAATCATCCCAAACTCCTCCCAGCCACAGTCTGTGAGAGGTCTTGGCCTTCCAGAAGCCTGGACAGAGATACCCATTTAGAGCCATGATGGCATGCCTGCAGACCTTGGTCCTTACTGTGGTCCCAATAGCAGTTCCATGACTCAGTTCCAGTTGCCTAAGCCACAGTTCATGGCCACTTCTGCCCATGTAGAAACACACAGTGACCTCAGAAATCCTTTCTGGTACTCAATGAAACCACACTAATCCACATCCTAATATAAAGCCCACCATATGCAGACCTGACTACAGAAATCTGCCCTAGCGTCTACCCTACTGAGCAAAGTCCAGAGGGATATTTACTTTGTCCAAAATTAAAATGGGAATTACAACTACCCAAGCCCCTTACAATAACCCAACTCTATTGCAGAGCCAGCAGCCCTGTGACCGAGCTACAACCCCGCTCTACTACAAACCCAGAGGTCATTCTATCACCTTGGGGGCCCAACAAAAGAAGATTTTTACCCTCTGAAACCAGTTTATAAAAACTTCAAGAGGTGTTTACTCCTTCAAATTCAGACACCAATGCAAAAGTATGTTGGGCCAATTGTCAGTGCTTCTATTTTAACACAGCACTTGAAGTATGTGGAAGAAAAATTAGTCAAAAAAATTTTAAAGTCATTGAAATTGAAGACAAGTAAAACATTGCTGCTTGTAGATCATGCAATGTTCTCTATAAAAAACCATAAACAGTACATTAAAACCTTTTCAAACCAATAAATACATGCAGTAAATTAGCAAAATATAAAATTAACATACAAGTTATGATTCCATACACTTAAACTATCTGATAAAATGGAGGAACAAAACAATCTTATTTACAATAGCATTAAAATAATATCTGAGAACAAATTTAACTGAGGAGCTGAAAAAGTTTTCAAGTGCAAGATTTATCAATGAAAAATGAGAACACAAATAAATTTAAACATATTTTATGCCTATCAATTCAAAGAACAAACGTTAAAATGCCATATTATCCAAAGTGATCTCTAGATTCAATAAACTATCAATATTCCAGTGGTTTTTTTCACAGTAATGAAAAACACAATCATAAAATTTACATGAAACTACAAGAAACTGTGAATAGCCAAAGCAATCTTGAAGAAAAAGAAAAAAGCAGGACATCATACTTTATAATTTCAAACTATATTTCAAGACTATAGTCATAAAAACAAGATGAAATGTACAGAAAAATGAAAAAAAAACCCCAAAGATACAGAAACCACTACTCTCACACATTTCAGAGATGATGGAAAAAGAGAACTTAAAAGATAGTTTAACATTCCGGGGACTGTTGTGGGGTTGGGGGAGGGGGGAGGGACAGCATTAGGAGATATACCTAATGCTAAATGATGAGTTAATGGGTACAGGAAATGAACATGGCACATGGATACATATGTAACAAACCTGCGCATTGTGCACATGCACCCTAAAACCTAAAGTATAATAATTTAAAAAAAAAAGATAGTTTAACATGGAGTATCTTAAAATCATGCAGATATCTGTGTCCACAAAAACAAAAACAAAAAGATAGTGCACTCTCTTGTATGCCATGAAGAGTACTTTGGCTGTCACTGTAAACTTGAAGGAAAATTACTGAAGGGAAAGGAGAATTCTTAGAAATTTTAAAAGCATAAGACAGAAGATACCCGTGTGAGAGAAAATTAAAAAATAAAAATAAAAATTAGGCTTTCCAGAAACTACTTCTTTTGGAACACAACTTCCAGAATCACATTAAGGACTGGCTTCCTCCTTGACTTTGGACCCCTCATCCATGTTGTCTGTATTCACTCTCACCTACCTGGGGGTTCTTCCACCATCTCATGTCTCTTCATATTCCAGGGCTCTTTTCCTTGCTCCAGAAAAATGATCAGGTCTGGCTTAAAGGCAGCAACACCTGTTTTATTAAAAATGAACAACATGCATCTTGCTCATATTCTCCAATTACCAACTCAGTAATGTGCTCAGTAAAGAGGATGTAATAGAATATCCTAATAGATTTATCCCAAAATACTAAATTATAACATGTTGGGGAAAAGGTTTATGGGGTGCCTGTATGAACTGGCCATAAAAATATGGGACAAGAAGTTGTGGAAAGCCACAGGAGGCCTCTGAGGAGGAAAGCCTCCTTATTGCCATCACGTTCCTATGACCAGAGCGTGACCTGCTCTCTTATTTATAAACACTGTGCTCAAGGAGAAAGATACTCCTTTGAAGCACTGGAATGTGGCCAGATATGCAGGCTCTTAGGCCCACTCCCCAGAGCTGCTCTCCAATAATTTAAAGAATAAATCAGCAGTTAAGTTTATGCTGCTTCAGCACAAAGAAAATTTACCTAAACCACCACTGCTATAGGTTAGGTGTATGACACACCACCTCCCTTTTACCCTTACACCCCTGAACATCTGCTTCTTAGATCTAAGTGATTGTACTCAATAAATAGTGTGGAGAACAGAACTTGATGCCTTTTGCAGCCTCCAAAAGTGCAATTGGCCCCCTGGCACCTCACCCTTTATGCACTCTTAACCTGTCTCTTCTCATTCCTTCATTGCCACCGGACTTTATGTACCCTGCAGGCGGTATTGAGGTTGGTCCCCAACAATAACAGAAATTTCTAAATATTTAGAAAATTCTCTAATTTTGTAGGTTCTTAATTTTATCACCTGGTACTACTGAATTAAAAATTGTTGGTTGCCAATAAACTCTTGAAATTGCCATTAATCTAAAGTGAAGGACACAGATCAGCTCAAGAATGTGGTAAGTTCAGGTCAAGATGAAACATCTTGAAATTTTTTTTCTATATGGAAAAATCCCTATGATTTTCTTGAAAATAGAAATCCGAAAGCATAAATTACCAAAAAGTAATTATACAAAAAGGAAATGGTGTTGGGAGCTGAAAGCCTGAGGGTCATGAGCAACTCAGCATTCCACTGGAGGCTATATGATAAACAGCAAACGGTTTATCATGAATGCAGAATGTGGGCAAACTTGCATGTGCTCCTGCCACTAGAAGGTACACTGAGGACAGTCACTCCCTGGTGCCATGCTCCTTGAAGTTATCTACTGGAACATCTGGAGAGTACTGTTCAAAGGATACAGTCATGCAGGCATTCATTAAGTCAAGCGGCTGGCCACAACCTCCCCCTTCTCCCTATCTCCTTTACTCAATAAATACGAAGGGCTATAGAAGCTCAGGACCCTTGTCCACTAGAGGCAAGGGGCCCCCGACCCCTTCTTCCAAATATACTCCTTTGTCTTTGTCTTTATTCTCACCTTCATCCTCCTTTGTTCAATCCAATAAGGTCTGCAGCAAAATGAAACCTGTAGCGTATACTAGGAATTGAGTATCAGTTATTCTCACCCAGGAAGACCAGGTTTCTGTAGTTTTCTAACATCACATTTCTATATAAATTCTGCTCTGCAGTGTCCAGGCATTGCCACTCCTCCAGAGAGAATTCTATGGCCACATCCCTAAATGTCAATAATCCCTGGAAAACACACACAAACACACATATTTATCAATTGGTTATGGGCAGAATTTTTAATTTGACTCAAGGTAAAATGGAGAGAGTAAAGAGAGCTGGTTCTGACTTATAAGCATGACTGAAATTATTCAATAAAATAATTTCCAGCTCAGAAATATTCTCTAACATATTCTCTAACTCTGAGAAAAGAAAGTGGTATAAGATCCATAACATCAGTGTATATGTAATATTTTTCTAGATAATAAAGTAAAACTGAGGGCATAAACACTAACGTGTACAATTTTGAGTGCTATATTTACATCATACAGAATTAATTATGTGCCAGGCATGGTGGCTCATGTCTGTAATCCCAGCACTTTGGGAGGCTGAGACAGGCAGATCACCTGAGGTCGGGAGTTAAGAGACCAGCCTGACCAACATGGAGAAACCCCGTCTCTACTAAAAACACAAAATTAGCCAGGCGTGGTGGCACATGCCTGTAATCCCAGCTACTTGGGAGGCTGAGGCAGGAGAATCGCTTGAACCCAGGAGGCGGAGGTTGCAGTGAGCTGAGATCATGCCATTGTGCTCCAGCTTGGGCAACAAGAGTGAAACTCCATCTCAAAAAAAAAAAAAAAAAAAAAGCATTAATTGTATTTTTCAGATGGAAAAGACATAGTTTTATGTATTATTCAGATGGATTAGACATGTTGAGTTAGAAGGTATCACTCAAATTTTAATCTGTACAATAAGCTACAGATACTGTTAATGCAGTTTTTTTTTTTGTTTTTTTGTTTTTTTTTTTTTTCCAGAAGATCTGGGATAAAGTCTGAGTTGCTGAATTTCTAATAAGCTCATCAGTATACCAATGTTTTTGGCCCAAAAAGACTACTTTGTCAAATATCCAGTAATTGAATGAGCCTGTGTTTTTCTCAGTTTTTCTGGTTTGTAAACAAAATGAGAGGCTTCATTTTCCAAAAACAGACAAATGCAAAGGAAACCTAAGAAAGAAGGGCAGCAGCCAGATTAAATGTGTTGGTTTATTCACACCATTTGCATAAAGATACTTAATGATGAAGAGAAAAATAATTCTACAGTGAAAAAATGTGTCAGAGAGCTTATCAACCAAGTGATTTATTAACATCAACTACACTGGAACAAATTTTTATAATGTCCTGATGCACCCAGAAGGACACAGCATTACCGCTGAGATATTACCCCCGAAAGGTAAATCACAGTCTGAATTTAACCATAAGGAAACATTAGTTTTATGGAAAGTTCAAGATAGAGATATCCCCCATGTTCTGTAATTTTTAATAGTGATTCTAAATAGTCTTTCTTTAGCATTGTAGAAAGCGGGTATCTCCTAACAATTTTTTAAGAATTTTCTGGGTAATAAATACCATACTGCTTCAATGACTGATTTCTTAATCCTGTACTGCATAGACATAATAAAGAACACAGATGAAACCTCAACATTACATGTTCTCTGTCTTCACTAAAAACCCCAGGTTTTCCCCAATAGGAATTATGAGTATCTACACCTTCCCATGTTCAACAGCCACAAAGGGACATTTTTAATATTGCAGATTATAAATTCATAGTGAGATTTCTGCATGGCATATAAGAAGCCATAATATAGAGAAGGCTCTGGTATATACAAAAAATATATATTTTTCGGAGACTTTGATTATTGTAAGAATTTTTTCAAGTAGTTAAGACAAACTCGTTAGGGAGGAAAAACACAGGTACAGAAGTACAGGTTTGCAAGTACTAAACGTATGTTTCCTGGAGGAAGCAGAGTGGACACAGATCTTGATCTTAGACATGTTTAGGTGAAAAAGAAAAGGCCATTTTTTTCTCTTTGTCCTGCTTCCCTAGGATTCTTTCTCAAATAAAATTTTCTGGACAAATTACACCTGCATCTCGAGAATATGCCTTTAAAAGTGTCAGCACCATAGGTCTACCTGCTGTCACCACATCCACAGGCAGAAGGACCAAGACAGAAAAACTCCATCCATTTCTGTCCTTTATAGCAAAAGAGATTAACAAAGAGTAGCTCCACAGAGATAAAAATATGCTTTTCTTTATTTTGTCATCAGGAGCCATCTCCAGTCACAGGCACCAGCAATTTCTGCCACAGTAATGGAAATACAGGCCACACTGTACTGTCCCTACCAAATACAAACAGAATTAAGTTCTTGGACCACCCTTTAATGCAAAGATGGAACATAACTCTCATGAATGTATTTTGAATTCCTCATACTTGATTCTGGCCTCACCTTAGAGTCACATGAGCCAGTCACAAACTCCATGGGCTCATCTATGCTTCTGACCTACTGTTTAAAAATTGGGGACTCCCACAACCTTTTTGAAATTCAATAATCTGATACAGCTACTCACAGAACTCAGCAGAACACTAGTTATACTTGCTGGCTTCAAATAAAATATACAACCCCCAAAAAGTCAAATAGAAGAAAAGTATAGAACCAAGAAAAGAGGTGGGAAAAGATGAAGCATATAGATAATAAATAGCCAGGATTAATAAAATTCTCTACCCTCTGTGTTCTCCAGGAACACTTATGAAAAGAAACACCCTTCCCATTACGACTTAGATGGTGCTCTCTTTTCTTACCTACTACACAGCCAGGAAAACACTCTGCATGTTTTCTTCTTCTTCTCATTAAAAAAATCAGCTGAATTTGTCTTCAGTGGTCAACATAAAATACCTTTTAATCAAATTTAACTTCAGTTTATTTTCTTCCCACAGGCTCCTGAACTCTGAGCTACACTCAGTCTGAGCCACCACACAACCTCATTTTATGCTACTGCAGATTCAGTGTCTGAAGAACACTCCTAAGAACACACTGACTTCAGGGTAAAACATTCTCTGATCTAAAATCTGATTATTTCACCCTTCATTTAAACATTCCCCTCACCTTCTTTCTAAACTTGTTTCCTTTTCCCTAGGAGAAAAAGCCCTTTTCTACCTAATCTTTGTAATCCTTAAAGATCTTATACTTGGTACTTCCTCCTGTTGTAATACTCCTTTGGAATTCAATTTTTTTTTTATGTACATCTAACTGGTTTATTTTAAAACCTCTCGAAACTGCCTCAGAACAGTAACAATTTACTGTTTAACAATTTAGGGTTAGGGGTCAGTTTAGGGTTAGGTTTAGGGTTCAGTAAGACACCCCCAAACCTCTTCTATCTTAACCTTAACTGCATCTGCCTGTGGGGCCCCAGCTTTCCAGGGCTCTGTAGCTTCTCTCACTATAGAGGCTTCTTCCATGGCTGGGGTAAGCAGGCGGGGACATCTGCAGGAAAGGCTTTCCAGAAGGAACTAACTGGGCCTTTAATAACCTCCTTTTGACGGCTCAAAATTAACCTCAGCTTGCAGTCATTGGGCTCAAGCTTTAATTACCATGTCAGAGTCATTCACTTAGTTTTTGAAAATAAGTGTTTGAAAAATCCAGCAAAATGATTCAAAAACCGTGTTCATATAAGAAAATGTTAAGGTGCTTACCTTTTGTACCTCAGTAAGAGAAGCAAATGTATTTATTTCTTTCAAACAATAAAGCATTATTTTATTTTTTGTATTAAAAATCACATGCTAAACAGTTATATGGGAACACTTCTAGGAGGTACCAAGTTTCATGACATAAAATTTACCATTAAACTCAGAAACTGAAATAACAGGATATAGAACAAAGATACGTATTTTTACAAATTCACCCTGCAAAAAAAAGAAACTGATGTTTTCATGAATCTGCGTAACTCACCAATTACCTACTACATTTTCTTGTGGAAATATATTAATTCTCTATAACCAAAATGGAAGAAAAATTTTTATTTTTTTCCTCGGTAGCTAACATTCTAAAAGCTAGATGGAATTCTGTTTGAAATCACTCAGCCATAAAAAACACACCTGAGGGCCGGGCACCGTGGCTCATGCCTGTAATCCCAGCACTTTAGGAGGCCGAGGCAGGTGGATCATGAGGTCAGGAGACTGAGACCATCCTGGCTAACATGGTGAATCACCGTCTCTACTAAAAATACAAAAAAATTTGCTGGGCGTGGTGGCGGGCTCCCACTACTTGGGAGGCTAAGGCAGGAGAAGGGTGTGAACCTGGGAGGCAGAACTTGCAGTGAGATCCCGCCACTGCACTCCAGCCTGGGTGACAGAACAAGACTCTGTCTCCAAAAAAAAAAAAACAAAAAAAACCCTGAAAAAACTCCTAAATTCACTCTGAGAAAGAAAAAGGTGAATGAGAATTTTCAACAAATAAAATATATAATCAGATATTATTTTTTGAAACTCACCTTTTTTATGCCCTTTGTAAATATTTTCTTACCTTTCAAGCCCTACTAATAAAATGCAACTTACAGTTAAAAAACTGAGGTCAGCTGGGCACAGTGGCTCACACCTGCAATCCCAGCACTTTGGGAGGCCAAGGCAGGCAGATTACTTGAGGTCAGAATTTTGAGCTCAAACAGCCTGGTCAACATTGCAAACCCCCATCTCTACCAAAAACACAAAAAGTAGCCAGGTGTGGTGGCAGGCACCTGTAGTCCCAGCTACTCAGGAGGCTGAGGTATGAGAATCACTTGAACTCGTGATGCAGAGGTTGCAGTGAGCCGAGATTGCACCACTGCACTCCAGCCTGGGTGACAGAGGAAAACACTGTCTTAAAAAAAAAAAGAAGCCGGGCGCGGTGGCTCAAGCCTGTAATCCCAGCACTTTGGGAGGCTGAGGCGGGCGGATCACGAGGTCAGGAGATCGAGACCATCCTGGCTAAGACGGTGAAACCCTGTCTCTACTAAAAACACAAAAAATTAGCCGGGCGTGTTGGCGGGCGCCTGTATTCCCAGCTACTCGGGAGGCTGAGGCAGGAGAATGGCGTGAACCCAGGAGGTGGAGGCTGCGGTGAGCCGAGATTGCGCCACTGCACTCCAGCCTGGGGGACAGAGAGAGACTCCGTCTCAAAAAAAAAAAAAGGCCAGGCGCAGTAGCTCACACTTGCAATCCCACCACTTTGGGAGGCCAAGGCGGGCAGATCATGAGGTCAGGAGTTTGAGAACAGCCTGGCCAATATGGTGAAATTCTGTCTATAACACAAATACAAAAATTAGCCAGGCATGGTGGTGCGCACCTGTAGTCCCAGCTACTCGGGAGGCTGAGGCAGAAGAATTGCATGAACCCAAGAGGCGGAGGTTGCAGTGAGCAGAGATCATGCCCCTGCACTCCAGCCTGGGTGACAGAATGAGACTTTATCTCAAAAAAAAAAAAAAAAAAAAACAAAAAAAAAACTGAGGTCAAAATAAGTGAACAATGCATTTAATCATTTCAAGGTACAGATATATCTGACTCACGTGTCAAGTCAGGCCATCCAATCACTTGAGAGATTCTCCCACCCTATCCTGTTCACTTCAGTGCTCAATAGTGATTCTCTCAGGAGACTCTGATCGATGCCCCAGTGAGTGCCCCAGGTACATTTTACTTTCAAGTTCTTGCACCATCTCACTGGGGTCAGTTATTTTTTCTTTGTCTGTGCTATTTTTTTTTCACAAACTTTTTACCATTTTTATTTCACTATTTTTCTGTCCCCTAAGAGAATCCAGGGGCAAAAATTATTTTGGTTTCCCCTTCAATACCAGCATCTGATTGTCTGAACAGCAATATGTCTCCAAGAAATGGAAGCTGGGTTCGGTAAAGACAATACTAGTATCTCAAGGGGTTAGCTTTCCAAAAAAAAACCAGCACACCAGAAGATGCCTCTAGCCCCAGGGCATTCACCTGCTCTCTTGAGAGGCTACACTCCATATCTCATGTTGTGTTATGGGAGAAGAGAGGCTACACTGTACCTCAGGTTGTCTTAGGGGAGAAAATGACCCAGGAGCTGATATTCAATAGACACTCTCGCAGACATAGCCATGGCAGATATCTTGGTTTTGGATATCCAGACAGTACTGAATCTCAGGTCCAAGAAAAAACTGAAGGGTAGCTGAGGACACATCTCCCTATAAAGTTTCCAAAGGGAAACCCTGACCCAAAAACATTCTGATATCTGTGTTTAGGGAAAACAGAAGAAAAAATACTTACAAACAGAAAACAAATCTTTTTAAATGTACCATCAAATGCTTTGTCAAAAAATGATTAAAATAAGTATCAAAATGTACACTAAAGGACAAATAGTTGATCATGTAAATAAGGGAGGGGAAATCAGCATTTGGGAGTGTCAGAAGGAAGTGGAAATTAAGTATTTTACTGCAAGCCAGAGTCAGGTTGGAGAAATAGGGGGTGGCGGATAGACTTGAGGCCCTGCTTGGGACACATGTGCAAGGAAACAGCAGTTCCCTGTGGGGTGTGAAAATAATTAAGTGGCTGGCAGTTAGACTGAGGAGGCTCTAGTTCCTAATTTCTACTTTTAAACAATCTAATTCGGCCAGGCGCGGCGGCTTACACCTGTAATCCCAGCACTAGGGAGGCTGAAGCAGGTGAATCCCTTGAAATCAGGAGTTCGAGACCAGCCTGACCAACATGGTGAAACCCCGTCACTGTTAAAAATGCAAAGTTAGCGCGCATGGTGGTGCATGCCTGTAATCCCAGCTGCTTGGGAGAATGAGGCAGGAGAATCATTTGAACCTGGGAGGCGGAGATTGCAGTGAGCCCAGATGGCGTCACTGCACTCCAGCCTGGGCGACAGAGTGAGACTTGGTCTCAAAAAAAAAAAAAAAAAAAAAAAAATCTAATTCAAATACATTTTTTGTAAATTACTACATTGGGGGAAAAAAATTTCAGGCTTAACACACTATAAACTGCCAATTAACCTCTGATTACATAAGCAAGAAATTTCCATCTTGATGTTACAAACTAAGAAACTACTACAAGGCCGGGAGCGGTGGCTCACGCCTATAATCCCAGCACTTTGTGACGCCAAGGCGGGTCGATCACGAGGTCAGGAGATCGAGAACATCCTGGCTAACATGGTGAAACCCTGTCTCCACTAAAAATACAAAAAAGTAACCGAGCATGGTGGCGGGTGGCTGTAGTCCCAGCTACTCAGAAGGCTGAGGCAGGGAAAGGGCGCGAGCCTGGGAGGCGGAGCTTGTAGTGAGCCGAGATCGTGCTATTGCACTCCAACCTGGGCGACAGAGGGAATACTCCGTCTCAAAAATAAATAAATAAATAAAACAAAACAATAAACTACGTAACTGTACCTAACCAATTATTGAATGTGGTTTTCTTCGTTATGCACCTTATAAAACTCTTTCCGTCAAACCCCTTCAATAGACCATTAACTACAACCCATAGCTGGGTGCCCTAAAATTTTGGAATCACTCTTTGATTAAATTCTTTAATATTTTTGCGGTGACTTTCATAAATTTTTAATAGGAGAAAACAGGAACTGGGAATCTCACAGACCAAAGCTCTTCCCATTCATGAACCCACACCCAGAGTCAGGATTCTCCTCTGACTACCCTCCCAAGCTCCCTGCATATCTGGGAGAGACTCCGCGCTGAGGTTGCAGAGCTGCCCCAAGAGGGCTCCAGGCCAGGGCACAATCACAGCGCAGGGAAGAGACAGGACGCCCGGGGGCCCGACTGTCAGCCCAGCCTCCATCTTATGGCTGAAGGGGACTGAGGTCGAACTAGGCAAGGAGAACTCGGGGCACAGATGTGGAGTTGACTGCGGGGAGGCCTGAGTCCGGCCACAGCCACTTTCCACCGGTTCCAAGCAGCCCGGGCCACTCTCTCCGGATGTCGGTCCCAGCACACTCACCATTTCTAGGCTTCCAGGGGGGTCCTGGCGACTTAGTTGTAGATCTCCCAATACCTGCAGGTCACGGGGCCACAGAGCCTGGGCCTCTAGGAGCAGAGGACACACAGCAGTAAGGAGGAGACCTTGACCTCCGGCTGCAGCGGGAGACAAAGGACCGACCACAGCCCGGAAGCCGACCAGTCCCCTCCAGCTGCGTGCTTGATTGGACGTTCCCAGTGCAGCATCCCTGATTGGATAATGTTTAAGGCCCCGCCCTTTCAGGCCCTGAGTAACAGAAGATGTGATCAGATGCTGGGCTGAATGAAGAAAGAGGGCCAGCCTGGTCTGCAGCCTTTTCAGGCAGGGCTTCCTCCCTGAGCTGAGCCAGGCCCACCCCAGAGCATGGGAATATTCTATCTCTTCTTTACTCTCTCTCTCTTTTTAAATGTATTCGAAATGTGAACGAATATATTTTACTGCCATGTTAATAATATATAAAAGTTTTGTTCAGGAGTAAATTAATTTTTCTTTAGTCATAGTGTATTATCAATACTAAAGGCGGGGCGAGATGGCTTACGCCTTTAATCCCAACAGTTCGGGAGGCCGAGGAGGGCGGATCACTGGAGGTCAGAAGTTCAAGACCAGCCTGGTCGATAGGGTGAAACCCCTTCTCTACTAAAAATACAAAAATTAGTCGGGCGTGATGGGCGCCTGTAATCCCAGCTACTCAGGAGGCTGAGGCAGGACAATCATTTGAACCCAGGAGGTGGAGGTTGCAGTGAGCCGAGACTGGGCCATTGCACTCCAGCCTGGGCAACAAGAGTGAAACGCCATCTCAAAAACAAAACAACAAAAAACTAAACCTAATTTTAGTGAAACCTTATAAATAAATCCATCAAATTTGTCACTTTTGAACACTAGATTTTCATATATATTTTATAATCTCATACTTTTTAACTTTTTCTACTTTATTTTAATACTTTTTTTAACTTGAAACAACCTTAAATTATTATTTTATATATATATATATTTTTTTTTTTAGACAGAGTCTTGCTCTGTCCGCCAGCCTAGAGTGCAATAGCATGATCTCAGCTCACTGCAAACTCCGCCTCCTGGGTTCAAGCAATTCTCCTGCCTCAGCCTCCCGAGTAGCTGGGATTACAGGCGCCTGCCACCACACGCAGCTAATTTAGCATGGTGACCTGAACTTGTAGTACCAGCTGTTCAGGGGCTGAAGTAGGAGGATTGCCTGAGCACAGGAGATTGTGGCTGCAGTGAGCCCTGATCAAGCCACTGCCCTCCATTCTGGGTGACAGAGTGAGACCCTTTCTTAAAAAAAGCCAAAGTATATAAACTTAAACTTATGGGAGATGGGGGTTTTTATTTTGTCTTAAATTATTATATTTCAATAGTTTTGGGGTATATGTAGTATTTGGTTACATGGATAAGTTCTTTTGTGGTGATTTCTGAGATATAGGTGCACCAATCTCCCAAGCAGTGTGTGCTGTACCCAATGTGTAATCTTTCATCCCTCACCCCACTCCCACTCTTCCCACTGAGTGCCCAGAGTCCATTATATAATTCTTTTATTTATTTATTTATTTTTTGAGACAGAGTTTCATTCTTGTTGCCTAGGCTGGAGTACAGTGGCATGATCTCAGCTCACCACAACCTCCACCTCCCAGGTTCTAGCGATTCTCCTGCCTCAGCCTTCCCAAGTAGCTAGGATTACAGGCATGCCCCAACATGCCCGGCTAATTTTGTATTTTTAGTAGAGACAGAGTTCCTCTATGTTGGTCAGCCTGGTCTTGAACTCTGGACCTCAGGTGATCACCTGCCTCTGCCTCCCAAAGTGTTGGGATTACAGGTGTGAGCCACCGCGCCCGGCCCCATTATATAATTTTTATGCTTTTGCATCTTCATAGCTTAGCTCCCAGTTATAAGTGAGGACATACAATATTTGGGTTTTTATCCCCTATTTCTTTTTTTCTTTTCTTTTTTTTTTTTGAGACAAAGTTTGTTGTGATTACAGGCATGAGCCACCGTGCCTGGCCTATTTGTTGATGTTTTAATTATGGTCTTTTCTGTTTGTTTGTTTGTTTGTTTGTTTGTTTTTGAGATGGAGTCTGGCTCTGTCACCCAGACTGGAGTGCAGTGGTGTCATCTCGGCTCACAGCAACCTCCACCTCCCGGGTTCAAGAGATTCTTCAGTCTCAGCCTCCTGAGTAGCAGGGGTTACCAACACACGCCATCGTGCCCTGCTAATTTTTGTATTTTTAGTAGAGGCGGGGTTTTGCCATGTTGGCCAGGCTGGTCTGGAACTCCTGACCTCAGGTGATTCACCTGTCTCAGTCTCCCAGAGTGCTGGGATTACAGGCATGAGCCACCACGCCTGGCCAATCATGGTCATTCTTGCAAGAGTAAGGTGGTATCATATTGTGGTTTTGATTTGCATTTCCCTGATCATTAATCATTAGTGATGTTCAGTTTTGTTTTTTTTCTATGTTTGTTGGCCATTTGTATATCTTCTTTTGAGAATTGTTTAAGTCCCATCTGTCTTTGTTTTTGTTGCATTTGCTTTTGGATTCTTGGTCGTGCACTCTTTGCCTAAGTCAATGCCTAGAAGAGTTTTTTCAATACTTTAGAATTCGGGTTGTTTCAGGTCTTAGATTAAAGTATTTGATCCATCTTGAGTTGATTTTTGTATAAGGTGAGATGAAGATCCCTTTTTTTTTTTTTTTTTGAGACAGCGTCTCGCTCTGTTCCCACGCTGGAGTGCAGCGGCATGATCTCAGCTCACTGCAACCTCTGGCTCCTGGGTTCAAGCAATTCTCTGCCTCAGCCTCCTGAGTAGCTAGGATTACAGGCACCCACCACCATACATGGCTAATTTTTTTTTTTTTTTTTTTTTTTTTTTTTGTATTTTTAGTAGAGACAGGGTTTCACCATCTTGGCCAGGCTGGCCTTGAATTCCTGACCTCCTGATCCACCCACCTCGACCTCCCAAAGTGCTGGGATTACAGGTATGAGCCACTGCACCCAGCCAAAGATCTAGTTTTATTCTTCAATATGTGGCTTCCCAGTTATCCCAGCACCACTTATTGAATAGGGTGTTCTTTCCCTATTTTATATCTTTGTTTACTTTGTCAAAGATCAGTTGGCTGTAAGTATTTGGGTTGATTTCTGATTTGCTATTCTGTTTCATTGGTCTACGTGTCTATTTTTATACAAATACAATGCTGTTTTGGTAACTATAGCCTTGTAGTGTAGTTTGAAGTCAGATAATGTGATGCCTTCAGATTTTTTGTGTGTGTTTTTGGTTTTGTTTTGTTTTGTTTTATTTTTCTTAGTCTTGCTTTGACTATGGAGGCTCTCTTTTTAATTTATATAAACTTTAGGATTTTTTCTAGTTCTGTAAAGAATGATAATGTTATTTTGATGGAAATTACACTCAATTTGTAGATTGCTTTTCGTAGGTTGATCATTGTCACAGTAGGATTGCTACCCATCCATAAGCAGGAAATATGTTTCCATTTGTTTTTGTTGTCTATGATTTCTTTCAGCAAAGTTTTGTAGTTTTTCCTGTAAAGATCTTTCACCACCTTGGTTAGACACATTCCTAATTATTTTTTGTAGCCATTTTAAAATGATGAGTTCTTAATTTAATTCTTAGTTTGGTCACTGTTAGTATACACCAGTGCCACCAATTTTTGCACATTGATTTTTTATCCTGAAATTTTACTGAATTTATGTATCAGATTGAAAAGTTTTGTTTTTTCTTTTTGAGACAAGGTTTT
The DNA here is from genome assembly GCF_006542625.1 of Nomascus leucogenys. Lineage (NCBI taxonomy): Eukaryota > Metazoa > Chordata > Mammalia > Primates > Hylobatidae > Nomascus > Nomascus leucogenys. The sequence goes on along the minus strand of NC_044383.1, from coordinate 70,899,124 downwards.
ACTCTGTCACCCAGGCTGGAGTGCAGTGGCGTGATCTCGGCTCACTGCAACCTCTGCCTCCCGGGTTCAAGTGATTCTCCTGTCTCAGCCTCCCTAGTTGCTGGGATTACAGCCACTAGCCACCATGCACGGCTAATTTTTGTATTCTTAGTAGAGACCGGGTTTTACCGTGTTGGCCAGGTTGGTCTTGAACTCCTGACCTCATGATCCGCCCTCCTGGGCCTCCCAAATTGCTGGGATTACAGACGTGAGCCACCGCGCCCAGCCGATGCTGTTTATTTTTTGCTTTGCTCTGATTGCTCTGGCTAAGACAACCATTACTGTGTTGAATAGAAGTGGTGAGAGTGGGCATTATTGTCATGTTCCAATTCTCAGAAAAAATCCTTTCAACTTTTTCCTGTTCAGTGTAATGTTGGCTGTTTATAATAGATAGCTTTTTTTTTTTTTCAGACACAGTCTCACTCTGTCGTCCAGGCTGGAGTGCCATGTCAGGATCTCCACTCACTGCAATCTCGGCTCCTGGACTCAAGCTATTCTTCCGCCTCAGCCTGCCCAGTAGCTGGGACCACTAGATACCCGCCACCACGCCTGGCTAATTATTGTATTTTTGAACAGACGAGGTTTCACCCTGTTGGCCAGGCTGATCTCAAACTCCTGACCTCAGGTGGTCTGCCCACCTCGGCCTCCCAAAGTGCTTGGATTAAAGGCTTGAGCCACCATGTCTGCCTGTCATAGATGGCTTTTATGACCGTACAATATGTTCCCTCTATCCCAATTTTGCTGAGGATTTTAATCATAAAGCGATGCTGGATTTTGCCAAATGATTTTTCTGCATATATTGAGACAATCATATAATTTTTGGTTTTAATTCTGTTTATTTGGTGTAAAACATGTATTGACTTACCTATGTTAAATCATCTCTGCATCCCTGGCATAAAATATTGTCGATTATGGTATGCTATCTTATTAATATGCTGCTGTGTTTAGTTAGCTAGTATTTTATGGAAGATTTTTGCGTTTATGCTCATCAGGAACATTGGTGTATAGTTTTCTTTTATTATGTCTTTTCCTGATCTTGGTATTAGAGTGATATTGGCTTCATAGAATATTTTAGGAAGGATTCCCTTTTTCTCTGCCTTTTGGAATAGTTGCAGTAGGACTGGTACCAATTCTTTAAATGTCGGATAGAATTGAGCTATGAATCCACCTTGTCCTGGACTTTTTTTGTTGGCAGTTTTTGTTTGTTTGTTTGTTTGTTTTTTCTTGAGTTTTGCTCTGTCACCCAGGCTAGAGTGCAGTGGTGCAATCTTGACTCACTGCAACCTCTGCCTCCTGGGTTTAAATGATTCTCCTTCCTCAACCTCTCGAGTAGCTGGAATTATAGGCACAAACCACCATGCCAGGCTAATTTTTGTATTTTTAGTAGAGATGGGGTTTTGCCATGTTGATTAGGCTGGTCTCAAACCCCTGACAAGTGATCCACCCACGTCATCCTACCAAAAGGATGACAGGCATGAGCCACTGCACCCAGCTGGCAATTTTTTATTACTAGTTTAATCTTGGTACTTGTTATTGGTCTGTTCAGAGCTTTTATTTCTTTGGAGTTTAATCTAGGAGGTTTGTATATTTCCAGGAATTTATCAAACTCCTCTAGGTTTTCTAGTTTGAACATGTAAAGATATTCTTTTATTTCTAATTGAGCATATTTGGATTTTCCTTCTGCTTTTCGGGGTTAATCTCACTAATAGTCTATCAATTTAGTTTATCTTTTCAAATAACTAGCTTGTTGTTTTATCTTTTGTATTTTTTTAAATTTCAATTTTATTTAGTTCTGCTCTGATCTTTGTTATTTATTTATTTATTTATTTTTTTCTACTGGGTTTGGGTTTGGTTTGTTCTTGTTTCTCTTGTTCCTTGAGGTGTAATCTTAGGTTGTTTATTGTGCTTTTTTGAAATTTTTGATGCATGTATTTAATGCTGTGAACTTTCCTCTTAGCACCACTTTTGCTGTATCCCGGAGGTTTTAATATGTTGTGTCACTATTATTCAGTTTAAAGAATTATTTAATTGCCATCTTGATTTCATTGTGGAAGCAATGATCATTCAGGAGCAGTTTGTTTAATTTTCATGTACTTGTACGGTTTTGAGTGTTCCTATTGGAACTCATATCTAATTTTATTCCACTGTGGCCTAAGACAGTACTTGATATAATTTTGATATTCTTACATTTATTCAGGGGCTGAGCATGGTGGCTCATGTTTTAATCCTAGCACTTTGGGAGGCCAAGGCAGGTGGATAACCTGAGGTCAGAAGTTCAAAACCAGCCTGGCCAATATGATGAAACCCCATCTCTACTAAAAACACAAAAAATAGGCAGGCATTGTGGCACGTGCCTGTAATCCCAGCTACTCAGAAGGCTGAGGTAGGAGAATCCCTTGAACCTGGGAGGTAGAGGTTGCTGTGAGCTGAGATTGCACCATTGCACTCCAGCCTTGGTGACAGAGTAAGACTCTGTCACAAAAAAATAAAATAAAATAATTCAGAGTTGTCTTGTGGCCTATCATATGGTCTATCTTGAAGAATGTTTTATGTGCTGATGAAAAGAATGTATATTCTGCAGTTGTTGGGTAGAATATTCTGTAAATATCAGTTATGTCCATTTGTTCAAAGGTATAGTTTAAGTCCATTGTTTTTGTTTGTTTCTTTGTTTGACTTTCTGTCTTGATGACATGTCTAATGCTATAAGTAAAGTATAAAAGTCCCCCACTATTTTTGTGCTATTGTCTCTGTCATTGCATTTCTTAAGGGACAACTTAGGTGAAACAAGAAAATTTATATTTCTGAGGCACAGAACTAACATTTTAGGCTAAAAAAATTTTTTTTCTTTGAGCTGGACTCTCGCTCTGTTGCCCAAACTGTAGTGCAGTGGCATGATCTAGGCTCACTGCAACCTCCACCTCCCCAGTTCAAGTGATTCTCCTGCCTCAGACTCCTGAGTAGCTGGGACTGCAGGCACCCACCATCACACATGGCTAATTTTTGTGTTTTTAGTAGAAACAAGGTTTCACCATATTGGCCAGGCTGATTTCAAACCCCTGACCTTAGGTGATCTGCCTGCCTCAGCCTCCGAAAGTGCTGAGATTACAGGTGTGGGCCACCGCGCCTGGCCTTAAATGTACTGTTTATTTTTTTTTAATATATAAGATTATATGATTTGCAAACAGTAACTTTGTACTTATTTGTCTTCAATTTCAATGGCTTTAAACCATTTTTTTTTTTTTTTTTTTTTTGCCTAATTCTTCTGCCACGTACTTCCAGGGTTATGTTAAAATAGAAGCATTGACAATGGAGGCAATATAATTGTGCATTGCATTGGTTTTTGTAAATTTCATGGAGTGAAAACCTCTTCAAGTTTGTACAAACTGATTACAAGAGGTAAAGATCTTCTTTTGTTGGGCCCCCATATTTATAGGATGCCCTCTTTATTTGTAATAGAGAGAGGTGGTAGGTTGGTCAAAAACTGCTGCCTCTGCATAGGATTTACCTTTAGTTGGCTTGTTACAGAAGGCTTGGGTAGTTGTAATTCCCATTTTATTACTGGACAGATTGAATATCCTTCAGGACTTTCATCTGTAGAGCAGACACTAGGGGCAGTTGTTGCAGTCAGGTGTGCATATGGTGGGGCTTACATCAGGATGTGGATGAGGATGCCTTTCACTGAGTACTAGAGAGGGGCTTCCCAGGTCACTGTGTGGGATTCTACCAAGGCAGAATTGGCCGTGAACTGTGGCTTGGAGCCAGAAGGAAAACATTAAACTGTATGGCTACAATGGGTGTCTTCCTCCAGGCCTCTTGTACAGCAGGCGCTCTCCTAGGCTGTGGCTGGGAGGAGTTTGGAATGGTTATAGGGTAAGTTCAGAATTCTCAGTGGGAGCAAGTTGGGTTGTCTATTTTTTGGTCTGAAGCGAAGAACAGAGGTCCTCTCTGCCACCTTAATGGAAGCCTGTCTCCTGAAAAGAACATTCCTCAATCTTGGGCTTCAGCAGTTTCACAACTCCATCCCTGGATCTCAAAGCTCTTTTGAAGGTACTTGTTTTAGAGATGAAGTCTTTCTACGTAACACAGGCTGGTCTTGAAATCCTGGCCTGAAGAAATTCTTCGACCTGAGTGTATTATGTAGCTATCATTACAGATATGAGCCAGGATGCCTGGATCTCTCATAAACACATTTTTGTCAGGGCTGGCTCACAGTTTTCTTGCTGTCAGAGGATAAGAAAATAGGTCACCTTTTATTTTTTATTTTTTAAATTTCACTGATGTTGTTCTCCCTATACATTTTTACTTTCTATTTTCTATTTCAAATTCCTTTGTTATTTTAGTTTCAGATATTTAGGATAATATGTTAGAATTTACATGTTATGCCTGAAGTAAGTTAGTAGGCATTCCATATTTACTAAAATATTTAGTTATAAATTTAAGTTTGCTACAGACAGAAAGGAATTATATGATTTCCATTCACTTTCTTCAGCCTATATTTAAATAATAAAATAAGATCTTCCCAGATACTTGTTTTATATATCAGAAGCTTTAATTATATTCTGTAAGACTTTTTTTTAATTTAACAAGGTAAGACTATTCTTTGCTTCTAAAGTAAAATTACAGCAGTTTCATTTTGTGTAAGAATAGCACATATTCTTTAAGAATATATGTAGCATATATTGTGTAAGAACAGCATATATAATGGTAAAATTTACCTCAGTTTTATTTAATGCTTATTTATTAAAAGCTTATCATTAGAATCTTCTATTTATGATTATACTGCAATTTCTCTTAAAATTTACTGCCATGCAGTGCATGCCAATGATTCAAAATACCTGCCTTCCATGAATACATAGATACAGTCAAATATTGCAGATATCTAGACAGAATTTTTAATGGTACATCAATGTTGCATACCAGATCTTATGAGTAAACATTTCTCTTATTATTATCTGCAGTTCTATATGTGTGCTTTTTAGTGTCCGTTTCTTAATATCAATGTATTAGGTTTTTTTGTTTTACTTATGCATTATAATTGTAGACAATTTGCAATTCTGTTTGTACACTTTAAGTCAATGTGGGGTTTAATTAAGAGATAAATTAGCCATATGTCTATCACAATCACATTATATATTTTTGTGTTTTTATCTATAAATATGACTCCAATTATGGTTATGGCTTATCTTGTATATATTCCTTCTTAGCTGATTTTCAGTGGTTGTTTTATCTTGTCTAAGTGAGTAGTTGTGGAAATAATCTTATTTTCACCCTGTGTTTAATAATGAATGTATGTTTCCTTTGTGTGAGAGAAACACTTGTGATTTGAAGGTAATTATAGAAAAGATTATAATTCTTCATTTAGTTTTTCTTCTAAAATAATATTTATAAAAACAGATAACATAAAATTGATTCTCTAAAATCTATTTAAGTGTATATTTGATGGCCAGGCATGGTAGTGGCTCACCTCTGTAATCCCAGAAATTTGAGAGATCAAAACCAAAGGATCACCTGGGCCCAAACGTTTGAGACCAGCCTGGGAAACATAAAGACCTGCTGTATCCAAAAAAATTTTAAAATAACAAGCCATGGTGGTGTGCACCTGTGGTTCCAGCAAATTGCGAGATTAAGGGACAAGGAGTACTTTATTCTGAGAGTTTGAAGCTGAAGTGAGCCATAATTTTGCCATTGCACACCAGCTTGGGTGACAAAGTGACACCCTCTGTCAAAAGAAAGCTGTGGATTTCAGGCATGTTAAAGTATATTCACCTGGTTATGCAAAAGGTTTCTAGAGGTTTTACATCTTGTAAAACGAAAACTCAATACCCACTAAGTAACAACTGCCCATTTTACCCTCTCTCCAGCCCTTCGCAAACACCTTTCAGCTTTCTTTTTTTATGAGTTCGACTATTTAACTTATCTAGTAAATGGAATCATGTAGTGTTCATCATTTTGTAACTGGCTTATTTCACGTGACATAATATTTTCAAACTTTATCTTAAAATGTGACAAAATTTTCTCTTTTAAGGCTGAATAATATTCCATGTATGTATATATTAAATTTTTTCATGTATTTATAAATCAAGGAACATCTATGTTGCTTCAGCCTTTTGGCTTTTGTGAATTCTGGTACAATAAGCATAAACATTTACATATCTCTTCCAGGTTCTGTGTTGCATACCTTGGAAATCAATTTACAAATAAGATTGCTGTAATTGGTTATAATTTTATTTTTAATTATCTGAGGAACATTTATAACATTTTAAAATAATGGCTGCATCTTTGTTTTCCACCAAAAATTAACATCAATTTCATTTTCATAACATCATCAACAGATTTGCTTTTCTTAAAAAATTGATAGTGGCCATTCTAATGAGTGTGAAGTTATTTTGTATTTCATTGTGATATTTATGCATTCCTCTACAAATTAGTAATTTTGTGTGTCCTTTCAAATGCTCTTCCCATTTATACTTTTGATAAAAATTTAGTTTAATTAGCTTTTCATTTCTAAATCCTGTTATTCAACTTTATTGTTCAGTTTTAAGAGTTGCTTTTATATTCTGAATATTAACTTCTATCATATGTGATTGACAAATATTTTCATTGATTTCTTAGGAGGCATTGTCACTCTCTTGAATTTTTGATGTGGAAAAATTTTGGAGTATATTTCAGTTAAATTTTTCTGTTCTTTTCATTGTTGCTCATGCATTCAATGTCACCTAAGAAAATGATTCCAAGGCCAATATCATGTCTTTTCTCCATGTTTTTTTTTAAGAGATTTGTTAGCTATTTTTTATATCTAAGTATTTTATTTAAAATTTTTTTGCTTGTGGTTCAAGGAAAGAATCCAGCTTTATCAGTATATTCAGTTTTCAGCATTAATTTTTGAAGATATTATCTTTTCTCTATTGTGTGCTCATGGCAGCTTTCTGGAAGATCATTTGTTTACAAAAGGGTTCATTTCTGGGCTCTCTATTATGATTTATCATCTGTTTATCTGTCTGTGTCGGTACAACATTGTTTTTGTTATAGCTTTTAATATGCTTTAAAATGAGAAAGTATATTGCATTCTCTTTTTCATGGGTGTTTGGCTAGTTACAGTTCATAATCAAATTTTAACATGTTGAAGAATATTTCTGTTTAAAAATCCTGTGCTATTAGGATTTTTGTAGACATTGTGTTGAATTTGTTTACTACTGTAGGTTGTACTGACATCTTAAAAAAATTAAATTTTTTGACTCTTGAGCAAGAATATGTTAAAGAGTGTTTTATTTTTATTTTATTTTATTGTTTTTTTTAGAGAGAGAGAAAGGATCTTGCTTTTTTTTTTAATTTGGGATGGCGTCTCTCTCTGTCACCCAGGCAGGAGTGCAGTGGCACGATCTCGATTCAACACAACCTCCACCTTCTGGGTTCAAGTGATTCTCCTGCCTCAGCCTCCTGAATAGTTGGGATTACAGGCATCCATCACCATGCCCGGCTAATTTTTTTGTATTTTTAGTAGAGGCCAGGTTTCATCATGTTGGTCAGGCTGGTCTCAAACCCTTAATGTCAGCTAATCCACCTGCCTCGGCCTCCCAAAATGCTGGGATTACAGAGGTGAGCCACTGTGCCCAGCTCATGTGTTTAATTTTTATACACTTTTGGATTTTCCTGTTTTACTTTTACTTTGTGTTAGAATAATAGCATAAGCAAATCTGTCCAGCCAAATAAAAAGAGGGAAACCTTTCAAAATAACCAAATTTTGTAAAAGCATACTGACACTGCATATGCCCTATAAAGAATGCTGAAAAGCATCCCACTTATTCTGAAATTGACCATATAATTGGAAGTAAACACTCCTCAGCAAATGCAAAAGAATGGAAATCATAAGAAACAGTCTCTCAGACCACAGTGCAATCAAATTAAAACTCTGGATTAAGTAACTAACTCAAAACCACTCAACTACATGGAAACTGAACAACTTGCTCCAGAATGACTACTGGGTGAATAATGAAATGAAGGCAGAAATAAGTAAGTTCTTTGAAACCAATGAGAAAAAAGACACAATGTACCAGAATCCCTGGGACACAGAAAAAGCGGTGCTTAGAGGGAAATTTATAGCACTAAATGCTCACAAGAGAAAGCAGGAAAGGTCTAAAATTGACACCCTAAAATCATAATTAAAAGAACTAGAGAAGCAAGAGCAAACAAAGTCAAATGCCAGTAGAAGACAAGAAATAAGTAAGATAAGAGCAGAACTGAAGTAGATAGAGACACAAAAGACCCTTCAAAAAATGAATGAGTCTGGGTGCGGTGGCTTACTCCTGTAATCCTAGCACTTTGGGAGGCTGAGGCGGGCAGATCACGAGGTCAGGAGATAGAGACCATCCTGGCTAACACTGTGAAAAACCATCTCTACTAAAAATTAAAAAAAAAAAAATTAGCTGGGTGTGGTGGTGGGCACCTGTAGTCCCAGCTACTCAGGAGGCTGAGGCAGGAGAATGGTGTGAACCCAGCAGGTGGAGCTTGAAGTGAGCCGAGATCGTGCCACTGCACTCCAGCCTGAGGACAGAGCGGACCCCGTCTCAAAAAAAAAAAAAAAATCAATGAATCCAGGAGCTAGTTTTTTGAAAATATCAACAAAATACATAGACCACCAGTCAGACTAATAAAGAAGAAAAGAGAGAAGAATCAAATAGATGCAATAAAAAATGATAAAGGGGCCGGGCGTGGTGGCTCACGCCTGTAATCCCAGCACTTTTGGAGGCTGAGGTGGGTGGATCATGACGTCAGGAGATCGAGACAATCCTGGCTAACACAGTGAAACCCCATCTCTACTAAAAATACAAAAAATTAGCCAGGCGTGGTGGCAGGCACCTGTAGTCCCAGCTATCTGGAGGCTGAGGCAGGAAAATGGCGTGAACCCAGGAAGCAGAGTTTGCACTGAGCTGAGATTGCACCACTGCACACCAGCCTGGGCAACAGAGCAAGACTCCATCTCAAAAAAAAAAATGATAAAGGGGATATCAGCACTGATCCTACAGAAATACAAACTACCATCAGAAAATACTATAAACACCTCTATGTAAATAAACTAGATAATCTAGAGGAAATGGATAAATTCCTGGACACATACACCCTCCAAAGACTAAACTAGGAAGAAGTCAAAGGTACAAAGAGGAGCTGGTACCAATTCTTCTGAAACTATTCCAAAGAATAGAGAAAGAGGGGCTCCTCCCTAACTCATTTTATGAGGCCAGCATCATCCTGATATCAAAACCTGGCAGAGACACAACAAAAAAAGAAAACTTCAGGCCAATATCCCTGATGAACATGGATGCAAAAATCCTCAATTAAATACTGGCAAACCGAATCCAGCAGCACATCAAAAAGCTTATCCACCACGATCAAGTCAGATTCATACATGGGATGCAAGGCTGGTTCAACATACACAAATCAATAAACATAATCCATCACATAAACAGAACCAATGACAAAAAACACGTGATTATCTCAATAGACGCAGAAAAGGTGTTCAATAAAATTCAACACCCCATTCATGCTAAAAACTCTCAATAAACTAGGTATTGATGGAACGTATTTCAAAATAATAAAAGCTATTTGTGACAAACCACAGTCAATATCATACTGAATGGGCAAAACCTGGAAGCATTCCTTTGAAAACTGGCACAAGACAAGGATGCCCTCTCTCACCACTCCTATTCAACATAGTATTGGAAGTTCTGGCCAGGGCAATCAGGCAAGAGAAAGAACTAATGGGTATTCAAATAGGAAAAGAGGAAGTCAAATTGTCTCTGCAGATGACATGATCCTATGTTGGGAAAACCCCATCATCTCAGCCCCAAATCTCCTTAAGCTGATAAGCAACTTCAGCAAAGTCTCAGGATACAAAATCAATGTTCAAAAATCACAAGCATTCCTATACACCAATAACAGACAAACAGAGAGCCAAATCATGGGTGAGCTCTCATCCACAATTGCTACAAAGAGAATAAAATACCTAGGAAATACAACTTACAAGGGATGTGAAGGACCTCTTCAAGGAGAACTACAAATCACTGCTCAAGGGAATAAGAGATGACACAAACAAATGGAAGAACATTCCATGCTCATGGATAGGCAGAATCAATATCATGAAAATGATCATACTGCCCAAAGTAATTTATAGATTCAATGCTACCCCCATCAAGCTACCACTGAGTTTCTTCACAGAATTAGAAAAAACTACTTTAAATTTCATATAGAACCAAAAAAGAGCCTGCATTGCCAAGACAATTCTAAGCAAAAAAAAACGAAGCTAGAGACATTACACTACCTGAATTCAAACTATTGTACAAGGCTACTGTAACCAAAACAGCGTGGTATTGGCATCAAAACAGATATATAGACCAATGGAACAGAACAGAGGCCTCAGAAATAACACCACACATCTACAACCATCTGATCTTTGACAAACCTGACAAAAACAAGCAATGAGGAAAGGATTTCCTATTTAATAAATGGTGTTGGGAAAACTGGCTAGCCATATGCAGAAAACTGAAATTGGACCCCTTCCTTACACCTTACATAAAAATTAACTCAAGATGGATTAAAGACTTAAATGTAACACCCCAAACCATAAAAACTCTAGAAGAAAACCTAGTCAATGTGATTCAGGACATGGACATGGGCAAAGACTTCTTGACTGAAACACCAAAAGCAATGGCAACAAAAGCCAAATTTGACAAATGGGACCTAATTAAACTAAAGAGCTTCTTCGCAGCAAAAGAAACTATTATCAGAGTGAACAGGCAACCTATGGAATGGGAGAAAATTTTTGCAATCTATCCATCTGAGAAACGGCTAATATCCAGGATATACAAAGAACTTAAACAAATTTACAGGAGAAAAACAAACAATGCCATCAAAAAGTGGGCAAAGGATATAAACAGACACTTCTCAAGAGAAGACATTTACACAGCCAACAAACATATGAAAAAATGCTCATTATCACTGATCATTAGAGAAATGCAAATCAAAACCACGATGAGATACCATCTCATGACAGTTAGAATGCAATCACTAAAAAGTTAGAAAACAACAGATGCTGGAGAGGATGTGGAGAAATAGGAACACTTTCACACTGTTAGTGGGAGTGTAAATTAGTTCAACCATTGTGGAAGACAGTGTGACAATTCCTCGAGGATCTAGAATCAGAAATACCATTTGACCCAGCAATCCCATTACTGGGTATATACCCAAAAGGTTATAAATCACATGCACAAGTATGTTTATTGCAGCACTATTCACAATAGCAAAGCCTTGGAACCAACCCAAGTGCCCATCAGTGATAGACTGGATAAAGAAAATGTGGCACATACACACCATGGAATACTATGCAGCCATAAACAAGGATGAGTTCATGTCCTTTGCAGGGACATGGATGAAGCTGGAAACCATCATTCTCAGCAAACTAACACAAGAACAGAAAACCAAACATTGTATGTTCTCACTCATAAGTGGGAGTTGAACAATGAGAATGCATGGACACAAAGAGGGGAATATCACACACTGGGAACTGTCAGATGGAGGGGTGCTAGGAGATGAATAGCATTAGAAGAAATACCTAATGTAGATGACAGGTTGATGGGCTCAGCAAACCATCATGGTACATGTATACCTGTGTAACAAACCTGCACATTCTGCACATGCATCTCAGAACTTAAAGTGTAATAATGAAAAAGAAAAAAAAGAATGCTGAAGGCAGTTTCTTTTACTGAAAATAAAATGACTCAAGAAAATGACACATAATCATATAAAAATATGTATACATATTTTTTTGAGATGGAGTTTTATTCTTGTCCAGGCTGGAGTGCAGTGGCCTGATCTCAGCTCACTGCAACCTCTGCCTTCTGGTTTCAAGCAATTCTCCTGCCTCAAATTCCCATGTAGCTGAGATTACAGGTGGCTGCCACCACGCCCAGCTAATTTTTTTTATTTTTAGTAGAGACGGCATTTCACCATGTTGGCCAGGCTGGTCTCGAACTCCTAACCTCCTGATCTGCCCACCTCAGCCTCCAAAAGTGCTGGGATTACAGGCATGAGCCACTGCGTCCGGCCAAAAGAGAAAAGAAAAAAAAGGATTACTTTCTTGGATAGATATGCATATACAAAAAAATGAAATTTCTTAGCATAATCATAATGGTGCAGAAAACATTTTTAAGTATTGTCTATAATTTGAAAAAAATTTAGAAAATTATTAAAATTTTGAGAGTAAAATCTTTGTATGCAACTGAAGTTCATCTTATACCAGATTAAAATATGTTATTATATCTTTTAGAGGTTTTATGTAATTTCCAAGGTATCACAAGGTACAAAAAAAAAACTGTAATCTGTATAGATATGCAAAATAAAATAAGAAAAAATTAAAAGCATATCAGTACAAAAATCAAAACGACACAAAGGAAGACACAAAGAGAGAAAATTAGAGACAAAGATACAATGATCAAATAAAACAATAAAATAACATTACTAAGTCTTTCTGTTTCAGAAAATTATTTAAAAATGTATATAAAATGAGCTTTCCAATTAAGAGACATACTTGTAATAAAGGAATTAGATAATTTTAAAAGCCAGGATCCAACTTGCCTTTCTATAATAGTCATCAGAGATCTAATGATAAAAAAGACCGATAATGGCAAGATAGATGTAGATATTCCATGCAAATATTAATTGAATTAGAGCAGAAGAGGTCAAAATAATGTTACTTTAGCTGTATCTTTATTTATTTATTTATTTATTTATTTATTTATTTATTTATTTTGAGACGGAGTCTTGCTCTGTTGCCAGGCTGGAGTGCAGTGGTGTAATCTCAGCTCACTGCAACCTCTGCCTCCCGGGTTCAAGCGATTCTCCTGCCTCAGCCTCCCAAGCACCTGGGACTACAGGCGCATGCCACCACAGCCAGCTAATTTTTGTATTTTTAGTCGAGATGGGGTTTCACCATGTTAGCCAGGATGTTCTCCATCTCTTGACCTCGTGATCTGCCTGCCTTGTCCTCCCAAAGAGCTGGGATTACAGGCATGAGTCACTGCACCCAGCCTACAGTAGCATATTTCCATACCTCAATCTATATAATATAAACAAACAAGACAACGTAATAGTAAGAGAACAGAGAACTTGAAGACAAGTATAAAACAATCATTCCTAACAGAGGTACAGTGAACACTCAACATAAGGATACACAGCCCTGCCAACAGCTTATAAGACATTCTCCTTGATAGACCACCTGTTGGGCCAGAATAGAAGTCTTAACATAATTTTTAAAACTAAATTTATATGGATTACTTTCTACGACCAAAATGAAATGAGAGTATGAAACAATAATAGAAAAAAACTGAAAAAATTATCAATATATAGAAATTAACACACTTATGAGCATGCTCCTGTTCAAAGGTTGAGATAAATATTTTGAAGATATCCATACTGTGCAAAGTAAACTACAGATTTAATGGGGTGTTCTTTAAAAGTTCACACTACATTTTGGAGAAATAGAAACAGCAACTCCAAAAGTATATAGAATTTAATGAGACAATAAAATACCCAACAATCTTCAAAAAAAAATAATGTTAAAGGCATTACAGTTCCTGATTTTAAAACTCATTACAAATCTACAAAATTAAAACAATTTGGCCTGAGTATAAAAGTAAAAATGTAGACTAATAAAAAACAATGCAGCACATGTATAAACTTTAACATACATGGTAATATGAAGAGTTATTTACATGCT